>NC_138214.1:6731309-7121309 GCF_964194415.1 Vipera berus | reverse complement strand
GATAAAATTGGTATCAGTTGACCCTTTCTTCAAAGGGAACACCCAAGATAGAGAATAGATCTTTTCCAGAAGAAATTTTGAATAAATAAATCTTGGCGAAGCAGATTTGGGTGGACTATAACAAGAAATGCCAGGTCTGTAACTAGAATGAGAAGATGTAAGAGGGAAGAATCAAACTAATTTCTCAATGGTTTTTTTTAAAAAAAATTCCCTTAGACTGTCCAACACGGATCTTCGGCTGGTTTAGATGAAATGCACCATGTTTGTTTTTAACTGAATCGTAATAAAACCTAGATTCTGTTCACTGGAGATTATACCAGCCTTATGTATTTGGTTTTGGAGAGATTTATAAGCAATAAATTCAATTAGGCCTCGTGTCTGTGACATGAACAGCCCAGCCATCCTTTCAGCCTTCTAAGTCATTTTTGTTCTCTGGCAGCTCATGAGACAGGATAATTTTATGGACCATGAGGTTTTGTTTTTTTTCACAGTCTAGCCAACTGGTGAAGGGAAATTGGAAGGCAATCCTGATCTACATCCTGACCCAGTTTTGTTTTTGACAAGCATTCTTTAGGATATCATTGTAGATTTTTTTAAAAAAAGATGGCCTTGATGGTATTGCACAAGAGCCATTGCTAAGGTGATGAGGGGTGAAAAATATTTTAAGTCCACAACAGATGTTTGCAAGCAGCTCATTAAGACACTTCCCTAACTCACTGGAGTCTAAGAAGAAAGTGGCATCTTGAGAATCCTTTGGACTGCAAGAAGATCAAATCAGTCAATCCTAAAGGAAGCCTAAATGGACTCCAGAAGATGGTAGAGGACAGGAAGGCCTGGAGGAACATTGTCCATGGGGTCACGATGGGTCGGATATGACTTTGCAACTAACAACAACAAAGGCAGTCAATGCTGACTGCTCTTTAGAAGGACAGATGTTGAAGTTGAAGCTCAAATATTTTAGCTACCTAATGGGAAGAGAAGATTCACTGGAAAATTCCCTGATGTTGGGAAAGATGGAAGGCAACAGAAGGAGACAACAGAGAATGAAATGATTAGATAGTGTCATCAACACAATGACCATGAATTTGGGCAAAATCTGGGAGACAATGGAGGATAGGGGAGCCTAGTGTTATACGATCCATTGGGTCATGAAGAGTCAGTCGTACATGACTTAGCAAGTGAACGGTGTATTATATATGTAAACATTCCCTTAAGTGTATAATTGCTAAACAGCACAAGCATCGTCAAAGAATATATAAGGGAAGCCGCCTGACAGGAATACACGCGGGAACTTGACAGCTGTCAAAGTTCCCCGCACTGCGCAGGCGCCTCCACTGACAGCTCGCGGCTGTCAAACTCCGGACCGTGAAGAAGCCTGAGCTGTCAAAGCATCCACCGCACAGCGCAGGCGCAGCCACTGACAGCTCGCGGCTGTCAAAACACCACACCACGCGGAAGCCGGAGCTGTCAACAGAAGACGACGCAGATTGGTCCCTGCCTGACACGGCGCCAAAAATAACACATCTGATTGGTCCTCGCTACCAGCTGCCGGCTATAAAAGCCGGACAAGTTATCCTATGTTTGCCTTTGCTCTTAATAAACCTTATTGTTACTAGCCTGTCGTCCCGAGTGGTCCTTGGCTACTTCACTGGCGACGAAGGTGGGATCGCTCCGGAGCTGAAGTCACGGCCGAGGAAGAGAGTTCCCGGCAAGAGCTGTCACGGAAGTTTTAACTTCCATCGGAGCAACCCAGGACCGGACGACATGGCAAACTTCGGCCGTGTGAGGGAGTTTGATACCCGCCATCCCGAGAGATGGCAATCACACCTCGGCCAAGTTGAAGGATTTCTCCTCGTCAGTAAAATCACTGACGACCGAGCAAAGGCCGCCGCCCTGCTGTACATCAGCGGGCCCCCGGTGTACGACGCAGCCGTCGGGCTGTTCAGCCCAGTGCCCATCACGGAAGTCTCCTACGCGGACCTGGTGGACCAGCTGAACAAGTACTACATGCCGGCTCGCTCTGAACTGTACTGGCGGGTGCAATTCGCACAAAAGAAACAACGGCAGGACGAGCCCGCCAACGAGTTCATCGCCGGGGTCAGACACGCCGCGCGGAACTGCAGCTTCCCCGACCTGGAAGACCGCATCAGAGACCAGGTGGTGATCGGTCTGAGGGACGAGAAGCTACAGAAGAAACTGACGTCCAAACCCGACATGAATCTGGCAGAGCTGACCAGGGAGATCATGGCATACGAACACAGCCACAAGAAGAAGCCGACGAACACGACCCCAGAGACCACTGCGACCGTCTACCAGGAAAGCGCAACCTTCAGTGACAGCGGAGAGTCGGTTGATTTCACCGATGGAGAAGCCCTACAGCGCAGGATGGAGCACCGACAGCCGAGGAGGGGCAAAACGTCGGACCGCCGGGGATTCAGGAACCCTCCACAGCCACCACCGCGTTACGAACAACGAGCCGCCTGTGCCAGCTGCGGGGGCAACCATGCCCGAGGAAGCTGCCGTTTTAGGAACGCGAAATGCCACAACTGCGGGAAGACGGGGCACATCAAGCCGGTGTGCCGCAGCAAGGGCCGGGACAACATCAATGAGGTGGAGGCAAACCCCCCAGGTAGGCCGGCTGCCCAGGCCAGCAGGGAAACCCCACCAGGCCCCCTGGTCGAGACAATTGATAGGGTAAACTGCATAAGCTCCAAGGTTAAGGTCTGGGTCAGAATTCAGGGGGTACCCTGCCACATGGAGGTAGATTCAGGGTCAGCGGTCTCCTTAATTTCGCTGGCAACATATCAGGAGATCTGTCAGAAAGGCCGAAGACAAATTCCCCTGAAACAAACTCAGGTACACCTTGCAGACTTCCAGAAAACCCCTATTCCGTTGGAAGGAAAAGCCAAGGTCCTTGTGCAGTATAAGGGGTTCAAGGGTCCCCTGGAGGTTTTAGTTACGCCAGGGAACCGTACCAACTTGATAGGGCTAAACTGGTTCACTCCACTAGGCATCGCCTTATCGGGGGTTAATACCATTCAAACACCCAGCCTGGAAGCCGTTTGCGAAAAGTACGCCGACGTTTTCGATGGCACTTTAGGGAAATATACAGGTTCCCCCATTTCCCTGCAACTAAATCCAGCAATCCAACCAATTAAAATAAGAGCTAGGAGGGTACCCTTTGCCCTCAAAGAAAAAATTGAAAACGAGCTTGACCGCCTCGTGGGACTAGGGGTGCTTGAGCCAACAGATGGGGGAACCTGGGAGACCCCTATTGTCACCCCAATCAAACCTAATGGCGAAGTGAGAGTGTGCGCTGACTATAAGGCGACGGTCAACCTAGCTCTCAGCCCCCATGCTTACCCGGTGCCAGCGGTAAAGGACGTATTTGCTTCCATCCGCTCTGGCACCATTTTCGCCAAGCTTGATCTCACGCAGGCGTATTTACAACTGCCTGTCACAGACGACACCGCGGAAGCTCAAACCATTGTCACCCACCGCGGTGCTTTTAAAGTAAAGAGGCTACAATTCGGCATATCTGCAGCCCCGGGTATCTTTCAGGGTATCATGGAAAAGACCCTGAAGGGAATACCCGGGGTCTGCCCCTATTTCGACGATGTTCTCATCGCCGGAGAAAACGAAGCTAGTTTAGCTGACAGGTTGTCAGCTGTGCTGAGCCGGCTCAGAGAAGCCGGTCTCAAACTTAAGCGGGAAAAGTGCTTTATTGGAGTCACTTCTACAGAATTCCTAGGGTATAAAATTGATAGCCAGGGCATCCACCCCACCTCTGAAAAACTAATGGCTATTCAAACCGCACCCAGCCCTAGGAATAAGCAAGAGCTTCAATCCTTTTTGGGACTGTTAAACTTTTACCATGCTTTCATTCCCCACAAAGCCACTATTGCAGAGCCTCTCCATAGGCTCCTAGACAAGGGTACAACTTGGTCCTGGACCAAGGAACATGAAAATAGTTTCCAATCGTTAAAAAAGATTATCTGTCAAAGCTCAACTATCACCCTTTTCAGAGAAGACACCCCAATATGCATCGCTTGCGATGCCTCTCCCTATGGAATTGGGGCGGTCTTAAGTCACCTATTCAAGGACGGTACACAAAGACCCATAGCCTTCTATTCTCGCACTCTGACCAAAGCCGAAAGAAACTATGCTCAAATTGACAGGGAAGCCCTAGCGATAGTAGCAGGGGTCAAAAAATTTCATGATTATCTGTATGGAAGACCATTTACTATATTTACGGATCACAAACCCCTGCTAGGCATATTTACTTGGAATAAAATTACACCACAAATTCTCTCTCCGAGAATTTTAAGATGGTCAACATTCTTAGCAGCCTATACTTATCAACTAATACATAAACCAGGTAAGGAATTGGGACATGCTGACTGCCTCAGCAGACTGCCCATACAAACCAGGGACTCAGATCCAGCCCCAGCCAGCCTAATATTAGCAATCTCTCAACTTCCAGAATGCCCCCTGACTGCAAACATTATAGCTAATAATTCAGCAAAAGATAAAATACTGGCCAGAGTCCTCAAATGGGCCACAACAGGGTGGCCAGTTCAAAACCCACAACCCCAATTCCAACCTTATTATAACAGAAAAAACGAGATTTCAACACATAGAGGATGCCTGCTATGGGGAAATAGGGTCATCATACCAGAGAAAAACATTGACCAAACATTACACATTTTACATGAAGGGCACCCTGGAATTGTAAAAATGAAGGCGATGGCTAGAAGTTATGTGTGGTGGCCTGGCATAGATAAACAAATTGAAAAGTATGTGGGTGGGTGTTATACCTGTCAGGAGACCAGGAATGAACCCCCCCAGGCACCGATCCATAAATGGGAGACTACAAGGAACCCTTGGTCACGTATACATATAGATTTTGCAGGACCTATCCAGGGCCAAAGTTTCTTAATTGTGGTTGACAGCCACTCTAAATGGCTGGAAGTCACACCCCTTAGGAAAACAACGTCCGCAGCCACTATTCAAGCCTTACGAAAAATATTCGCAACACACGGCCTACCTGACACCATAGTTTCCGACAATGGACCTCAATTCACCTCTCGTGAATTTCAGATCTTCGCTACGAGGAATTGTATTAGGCTGGTCACGTCGGCGCCGTTCCACCCATCGTCGAACGGAATGGCTGAAATTATGGTACGATCCACGAAAGAAGCGTTAAAAAAATTCGTTAAAGGGAACTGGCAGAGGCGACTCAGCCAGTTCCTCTTATCACAACACACAACGCCTTGCTCCACAACTGGCAAATCACCGGCGGAATTAAGATGGGGCAGGAGACTAATAACACGTCTCGACAGACTGCACCCCGACACATACCCAGAAGAAAGACAGCACCCCCACCCCGGCCGCACACTCAACCCTGGTCAATTAATATGGGCACGATCATACACAGATAAAAACAAGTGGGTCCAAGGGACAGTAATAAAACAAACAGGGCCCATCTCATACCTTATAGCTACGCAGGCTCAGGGCAACATACGCCGCCATATTGACCAACTCAGACCCAGACAACCACCACACAATTCTGAGCAACCAACCAGTGCCGACATACAACCTCCACCGGAAATGCTGCCTATCCCAAACCAGGAAGTTGAACACCAAAACGAAGAGCCAGAACCAGACCACCCACCACCCCTTCGCCGATCAACCAGGAATCGAAGGCCACCCACCTACCTAAAAGACTATCAGTGGGCAGGCTCAAACATCCAAGGGGAAAGAAACGCTCCAGGGGAGGGGTAAGGGGTGTATTATATATGTAAACATTCCCTTAAGTGTATAATTGCTAAACAGCACAAGCATCGTCAAAGAATATATAAGGGAAGCCGCCTGACAGGAATACACGCGGGAACTTGACAGCTGTCAAAGTTCCCCGCACTGCGCAGGCGCCTCCACTGACAGCTCGCGGCTGTCAAACTCCGGACCGTGAAGAAGCCTGAGCTGTCAAAGCATCCACCGCACAGCGCAGGCGCAGCCACTGACAGCTCGCGGCTGTCAAAACACCACACCACGCGGAAGCCGGAGCTGTCAACAGAAGACGACGCAGATTGGTCCCTGCCTGACACGGCGCCAAAAATAACACATCTGATTGGTCCTCGCTACCAGCTGCCGGCTATAAAAGCCGGACAAGTTATCCTATGTTTGCCTTTGCTCTTAATAAACCTTATTGTTACTAGCCTGTCGTCCCGAGTGGTCCTTGGCTACTTCAAACAACAACATAAGAAAAAAGAGAAGGTACAGACCCATCAGAATTGCAAGATTCTGTTATTATAGCCAACCTCGATGAAAGCTTGTAAGCCGCCCTGAGTCTTCGGAGAAGGGCGGGATATAAATGGAATTTAAAAAAAACCTAGTTTTTGTTTGCTTTTGGAGTTGATTTCTTGGTCTGGTCTATCTAGCAGGGCATAAGAGAACACACTTGAGAGAGTTATTTTAACTTCAAACACGCTGGATCTGTTGAGATCTAAATCTAAATTTAATAGAGTTCATTGGCTGCGACAATTAACCTTATTTCCCTATTTGAATAACATGTTCTCCCATCAATGATCCAGTTAAATGTGTTTTATGGACAGGAAAAAAAAATAGTTAATCCAAGATGCAAAAAAAGTTGGAAACAGAATACAGACGATGGACATTAACATATTTCAATGCAAGCATAAAGGCTGAACAACCTTGCTGTGCTATTGGCAGAGCAAAAAGTAGCCAGTATATATTGACACCTTGAAAATAACATTTTTAAACACCTACAGGCTAGTGAAAGTAATTTGAGCTTGAGAAGGACTCAAAAAGAAGGGATGGTGGTGGAAATGAAACCAGTAATTCTGGAACACTGAAATTATTGTTGTTCAACTTAATCTAATTCTGAACGGATACTGCTTCAGGGTATAAAAAACACAACTGGGATATTCTTTATTTATGTTGTACATTATAATGAAACATTTAGACTCGGGCTGTTTTAATCGAATAAAATAACTGTGATCATTAACATCCTCAGGTTGAGCAGAAAATGTCTATCCAAATATCAATCACAATAGAAAAATGGGGTGGGGTGTGTTGTTACCCCAGCCTACTAAATAGGAGATGTTTAGAACTATCGGTATTCCTTTAGTGGATTTTCTTAAGGGAGCAGTAAGAATACTTGCTGGCACTGAGTTACTATGTGTGTGTGTGTGTGTGTGTGTGTCTCTGTGTGTGTGTGTGTGTCTGTGTGTCTCTGTGTATGTCTATGTCTGTGTGTTTCTGTGTGTGTCTCTGTCTCTGTGTGTATAACAAAAATCAAGGAAATAATATATACACCCTTATTCTAAGAAGCTGTTTAATGGAGATAACCAAACCCAGGTTCCCGGCATTGATTCTATATCCATTACAATCCACAATCTTTTATCTTGAATTGCTGATTAATTTTTTAAAAAAGCCAGGAATGCTTGTTTTGAACCTTGTGGGAAGCTTATAAATACCCTGCAGATAATACAAAGTAATCAGATTAAACAGAGTGAGAAAATGGATGTTTCAGATAAACATTTAAATGGAAATGTGAGTTCCAGGCAATTCTGTGGAAATTCATTCATAAACATTTTGCACTGTACTTGCATATACAGTAAAACGTCAGTGATCCAGCATGCCCCTCCCCCCTCATTTTCAAAGTGGTATGAGTAGCAAGGTATGATTTTAACAAACTGAGATCAGGATGTATGAAACACAGCAATGGGTCAACAGTAAGAATAGTTTAAGTCCACTTCAAGAGTCATACGCTGAAAACAACTCCAAAACCTCAAAGGATCAGACCTAATGTATGATTGAAAAACAGCTTGAGGTATCAAAGCCCATGTGACAAGAATGAAAGCAGAATTTGGACCCATGAGTATGGAGAAAGAAGGACTATAATGAACATTGTTTCAGGCCATTTTTTCCAGTCTCTGAAATGTCTTCTTAAACTTCAGGTGATTAAGTCCTCCAAGGCTCAATTGATTTTTTTTTTTGTTTTTTTGTTAATGTTTCCCTATGATTGTAATGCCAGAGGGGACCATTAGATCCCATAAGCTAGGCTTTACAATCTGGCATTCTTAAGCTCTTCTGATCTTTGTTCCTTGACACAGCAGTGCTAACTCAAGTTCAAAGTCTGCTAAGTTGGTTGATTCCTTGTCAGGATTTAGAATTACAAGGATTAGGGATGTGGATATGAGTTGAGTTTTCCAGCCTCCATGTTAAGACAAGGACAATTAGTCAAGATAGAAAGTCTTTTTAAAACTTTAGTTAGAGTGGTTTCTACTTTTGGTATAGCTATAACTAATGAGTTATAGTGCTTTGCCCTCCTTCCTGAAATCACCACAAAATTATACAGGGATAAAATATGCTGTGTCCATTACTGATGCCTATCCTGTCTCTTTGCCTTTGTTCCAAACTATTCATCACCCAACTTCCCTACAAAGAAATGGGTAACACAGTCTTACAGGGCTTGGGGCTACCCTTGAAAATAAGTGAATTTACTACCATCATACTGTAGAAGAAGATGAAGGCAACATGGTGAAAAATGCAGCAAATAAAAAAACGTTGCCCTGGTATGTCTGTTCCTAGCTAAATGATGATGAGGACATAACCAGACTTACAGAATACAGAATAAGCGACTTGGAAGAGACCTTGAATGTCTTCAAGTCCAATCTCCTGTTCAAGCAGGGGACCCTATACCTTTCCAGAGTGATGACTGTGTAGTCTCTTTAAACGACTCCAGTAATGAAGCACCCACAACTTCTGGAGGCAGGCCGTTACCCTGATTCATTGTTCTCACTGTTAAGAAATTTCTCCTAGGTTGGATCTCTCTTTGATAATCTTCCATCTCTTACTTTTTGTCCTGCCCTCCAGCGCTTTGGAGAATAGGTCAACCCCCTCTTCTCTGTGACAGCCTCTGAAGACTGCTTTCAAGACTACCCCTAGTCTTTCTCTTTGTCAGACTAGATATACCTAATTCCCACAACTGTTCATTGTATGACTTAGCCTTCAGTCCCCTTTGTGGAGGCCCTCTAGGAAGGTTTCATGTGTCCATCTTTAGAAGATCTTCTGGAGAAAGATCCAAGTTGGACATGAGATGTCGAAGCAAAGGACCAGCAAAACCTGTTATTCTCCATTTCCATAGTTCTGATTTACTGTATTATTTAGCTTTTTTTAAAAAAAAAAACACTTGTGTATTTTAGTTCTCTGAAATTCCCAGGCCAATTTGCAACCTATTAAAACAATAGCATTTTTTTAAAAAAAGAGTTAAACCTTATTACAAGAGTTGTATGTCATGAATACATCAATATAAACTGTTGTGTTTTTTTTAATCAGGACGATAAAAATATAAATACTTTATTGCTGCATGTGTATTCTCTTCTTTGCTCTTGGCAATTTCTTTCTGTGAATGAGTAAAGAATTATCTTTACAACAGATTTTGATCATTCCTGGGTTTCAGCATAGCTATTATTGTAAAATGTATCAACTTTCCTAATGATATCCATTGCCTCTTAGTAAATTAAGCCTCACTTACAAAACACCTTACTGTTCTTGAAATGCAATACCATCTCGTTAAATCTGCACTGCAAATGCAGTACTTCATGTTACCAAAAGATAAGTGTGCATTGTTCACCACACAATTTTATCGTATTTCATTGATTTCAAGTCATATTAATAATACTTCAGGGCATTTAAATATAAAGTAGCTGATTTGAACTTTTAGAAAAGTGCGACACTTTACGTGTGGCTCCCAAGCATTTCTCATGCTATCCCAGGGTCATGTTTCATATATAGATTTGTAGATTCTTGCACGTTTAGTGAGTAATGAAAATGGCTGCTCTCCCATCTGAAGATTCTTAGTTACTAAATGTCTGGCTGGCTTTCAAGCTTTTTGCTTTTTGAAACGCAGCATATTTTTGTACTTTTGAAATCTACAAGACCATTTTTTCCCCTCTTTCTCAAGAGAACCACCATCAGGTTTTATTTGCAGCCTTTGTCCTTTGAAGGCCAAGATCATATGGGCATTTGAAGTCTCTTTCTGGCTGGCTCGGTAGCTGTTCATTTCTTTTCATTCCCTACAGTTTTCATTTTCTCTACTCTTCCAGTCTCCTATTTATTTATTTTTAAGGCAGGATCTTTTTTTCTTTTTCTTTTCTATCTTGATGCATCCACCAATGCAGCTTTTGCCTGAAGTCCTCATTATGCGAACATGGCCAAATTATGGAACTGATGCCAGATGAGGTCAAGGAAGTGAATTCAGAATGCTCTAAAAGCGGGAGTGAAATTCATAAAGAAAATGGCTCTCGTTGAGCAGCCATCTTGATGGCTTTTTCCTGTTTCCAGAATGAAAGATAACACACATCTCGGCTACCGGTTGCTAAAAGCAGCTTTATAAGAACACTATTCTGCTCCTGTATATGATTATGAACTACCTACATTCATCAGGTTGGCCCTTGCGTGGAAGGCTGGCCTATTTGAATACACAATCCAATCCAGCAGCTGCTGTGTCCATCTTTTTGTTATGCTTGTAAGCTTTTTATGTGAATAGGTCGAGTTACCACTTAATAAAATTTGTGCTACTTCACAGTTCTACCAAAAAGCTGCTTTAAAAGATACTTACAGGAACCTCTGTCTAATCTGAACTTGGTAAACAACAGTAATGTGTGCCAGTTCTTTGGCGTGCCATTTTGTCCCCTGTTTGAAACGCACAAATCAGCGGCTTGATTTCTCCAAAAACGTAGATTTTGTAGGGAAAAAAATGAAACAAAAGAAAAAAAAATCTATAATTGGATCTATTACTTGTCTCTTGACTATGACAAGTGAATTTCTCATTGCCATAATGATCAGGTCAGGCTTATTTATTCATGCCTTTCTCTTTCTCTTTCTTTCTTCTTTTCATTTTCCTTTCATTGGCTTTACATGTTCTCTCTCTCTCTCTCTCTCTCTCTCTCTCTCTCTCTCTCTCTCTCTCTCTCTCTCTCTCTCCCCCCCCCTCTCTCTCTCTCTGCTTTGCTAATGAAATAGTGGCATGTCATCCATAGTCATACATCTCTTATTTTTAAAGTGTGACATAGAAGCAGTGGATTTTATCTCTGCCATCTCAACAAAGCTTGATATAAAGAAAAAATAATAATACTAAGAGGATACTTAAAAGTAAAAAAAAGGTATTGCAGATGGAGACAAAAAAAAGCAATTATCTTTTTAAGAAAAGAAGAGATCCATAATTCAGTGGTTGAGAGTTCATTTTTATAATTTAAGGTAGCATCTCTACTCACTTGAACTGGAGAGCATTAGTTTAAAGAAGGCCATCCAACCATCGAGAAAGCTACGAGAAGCAAAAAGACTGATTTTGGTCCTTGCACGTTTGCCTCCAATTTTATAATGGATTTGTGTCCAATTTTATACTGGATTCCAACTCTGAAGTTCCTTTGTTCAAGATTTTTTTTCTTTATTTTTATAACAGCAGGGTGTATGTCCACATCAAATGTGAAATCAAAATCGGCTTTCATGTCCATGGCAGGACTAGAATTCAGTCTCCTGGTTTCCATCCTGGTGCCTTACCACTAGACCAAACTCTCTCTCTCTCTCTCTCTCTCTCTCTCTCTCTCTCTCTCTCTCTCTCTCTCCCCCCCCCTCTCTCTCTCTGCTTTGCTAATGAAATAGTGGCATGTCATCCATAGTCATACATCTCTTATTTTTAAAGTGTGACATAGAAGCAGTGGATTTTATCTCTGCCATCTCAACAAAGCTTGATATAAAGAAAAAATAATAATACTAAGAGGATACTTAAAAGTAAAAAAAAGGTATTGCAGATGGAGACAAAAAAAAGCAATTATCTTTTTAAGAAAAGAAGAGATCCATAATTCAGTGGTTGAGAGTTCATTTTTATAATTTAAGGTAGCATCTCTACTCACTTGAACTGGAGAGCATTAGTTTAAAGAAGGCCATCCAACCATCGAGAAAGCTACGAGAAGCAAAAAGACTGATTTTGGTCCTTGCACGTTTGCCTCCAATTTTATAATGGATTTGTGTCCAATTTTATACTGGATTCCAACTCTGAAGTTCCTTTGTTCAAGATTTTTTTTCTTTATTTTTATCTTTACCTTGTTCTGGGTGTCCCATATGTTCTTATCTTGGCTTTCCAATGTTACCCAGCATTCTGATTTTAGCTTATTTGTTTATTTGCATAAGAACGGTTTCACTTATCCGATGAAGAAAGATATTGTTGGAAGCTAAAGGAAAATGATAGAAAAATCAGCAGGCAGATGAACATTTTGATGGTGGTAACATTCGAGAACCAGCATGTTGTCACTTAAAGTAGGCTCTAACCCAGAACCTGGTTCATATCTTACTTACGTGGTACCAACGGAAGAGTATATTGTGTAGGTTAGGATTAAACTGTGGAACTCTTGGTGTTCTCCGAGACTGGTGATTTTCTCGCAGGTGTTTCATTTACCCAGCTTGGCAACAACATCAGTGGTAGAAGAGTCATGTTGGCTGGTGAATGTCTCTTTCAAGGAGAGTGTGATCTCAAATGAGGATGATTCCAACTCATTCTTTAAGGTGTAAGGAAGGGAGTTGTGAATTGTGATGCTGGTCCACAAACCTTGAACATTTCGTAGGGCCCTTTTATTTCAGTGCTTGCTCCGAAGTTTTCATCCTTGAAGTGGAGAGAGAGAGAGAGACAGACAGACAGACAGACAGAGAGAACAACTATTGTATCATGCAGCTTCTATTGCATTTAATTTCTTGGGCTTATAGCTGGAGAAGAGATTTCACTGGAGCCAGCTCTACTGCTTAATTTCACAAGAATTCACAGTGAACACTTCTAAAGCAGGTGACCAAAGTTTCCTTTCTCTGTGCTGCTTTACTTGGTCTGAACCGCTGCCTGCCTTGAAAGTGGTTTTCTCATATCTGAAAAGAAAGTCTTTGTTTTTTTCCTGCTAAACCTTAGAGGGAGGGATGAATGAAAGCAGAACTCCCCAGAAAAAGATCTTTGTTGAAAGTAAAGATGTGTAGTGCTGTGGGAAGTTGTTCCTGGGAGGCACACACGAGACTGACTCTCTTCTTCTACAATATCAGAGCACATTTTCTTGTCTGGTACCAGCTTGAGGCTCCCTTATTTCTTGTGTGTTTTCATCTTTCACTGCTCCCAACATTTGGTGGCATCTCACTGAACAGAGCCATTTTTTTTAACCCTGCTTTGTTAGCAGATGACTGATATCTCTTATTGCTATTGTGATAGGACACGCACGCACACACGCTAACACACAGCCTGAGTTCAAGACATTTGCCATCTATATTTCACAAGAGAGTTACGTTGCCATCAAATTATAGAAGTCTAAAGAATTTGAGCCAATCTTGGGAGGTTATTTTACATTAGATGTGCCCATTTCAGCCTAGAGACAAGCCAGCTTTCTTTCTCCTTCACCATTTTCATTGCACCAATGGAAGAAAAGCCATTTCCCTTTGTCCATTTCCAGAAAATTCTGGAGTAACACATTTGCATCATCCCCCCCTTTCCTTCCTTCCTTCCTTCCTTCCTTCCTTCCTTCCTTCCTTCCTTCCTTCCTTCCTTCCTTCCTTCCTTCCTTCCTTCCTTCCTGTCTCCAATTTCACAAAATGTTACTCTGGGTAAGATAACAGTTAAAACCATATCCATGTACAATATTACATTCGATTTTGCCTACTTCTTTTCTTTATACTTTCTTCATTGGGTTAGAAAAATCACACCAGAGAGTCCTGGAGGACAATTTCTTCAGAGGTAAAAAATTATGTTTATTAGTGGCTATTTTTAAAAAAACAAAAACAAAAAACTCCCTCTGATTTTTACCATATTATACATAGTGCTTTAGAAAAACAGTGGGTCCCTATTTTTTAATCTATCTGAGGAAATGAATCATTTTACAATTCATTGTTTGTGGGGGGGATTGTGTGTATGTCTGTGTGTGTGGTTGCATTGCATGATACACTGCAAACTATCGCAGTAGTTGCTATTTTGATTAAGCAATTAAACTTTGCATGTATGCCATATTTGTAGGAAATCCAGAAATTAAGGAACAAACTGTGTGTGTGTTTTTTGTGTGTTTGTGTATGTATGTACATGCAAATTGTTTATTTTTTTTAAAAAAAAGATAAGGAAACTGTGGTCCTTTATAGGTTGTTAAAACATATCCACAGTAGTCACAGGAGCATAGTTAATAACAAAGGACCTGCATTAGCAACTTGGGGGGGGGGGGGACAGATTCATCCATGTCTTTAAAAAAAATGCCATAGTTGCATATTTTATATTACCTTAGATTTATTCCCAAATAAGTTTCCCCATTGTTTTTAAAAATTGTCTTAGGGATGTACTTGCCATCTGTTTGACCCTGATCTCAGATTAGTCTGAGGGTATAGGGTTTCCTGCCTTAGCAGGGGGTTGGACTAGATGACCTCCAAGGTCCCTTCCAACAACTACTACTACTTCTTCTTCTTCTTCTTCTTCTTCTTCTTCTTCTTCTTCTTCTTCTTCTTCTTCTTCTTCTTATTATTATTATTATTATTATTATTATTATTATTATTATTATTATTATTATTATTATTATTATTATTATTATTATTATTATTATTCAGTTTGAAGTCAGGTGATTTAATGATTTCCTCGTATTACCAGAAACCATGACATTAATGTTTGTTCTTTATCCAGTTTTCAGTTTTATAAATAATGCAACCATGATTTTGGGCTTGCAGAGACTTGCAGTTTCATGGATCTGTGGCCTTTTTTTCTCTTATATTATTAAAAGAAACATGCTGAATTGTGACCCTTTGGAGTGACACAGAAATTATTAACTTCTGTGGGGGGGATACAATCCTAATCTTTACATATTTGAAATTTATTCGTATGGATATTGAACTTACCTTGCAGATCCAAGAAAGCAATTGAAATGTCAATTAGGAATTCAATCACCTATGGATATTCACACTTTCCACTCGTTCCTTCGCCCCAGACTAAGCACTTTCTTCCAATTTTATGGCTGCTGTTATGCCATAAAGAATCCTTGCCATCAGAATTTTGTAATTCAATAATGAAGGCAAAGAAAGTTTTTGCACAGGTCTGCTAATTCCCTTTTATTGCAGCCTGAGCTCATCTTCATTATGGATTGATGAAACCTCATCAAATAGAATTGAGCTGCCATCTATTCTAATCTAATTATTAGTTTAATTTACAGTGGCACAAGTCATGAGTTGCTGACCTGTAAATCTGCTACATAAAACATACTCTGAGGTTTACAGTATAAATAAATTAGAGGGTGGGGAAAGAGAATACTGATCTAAGGTCCCCCGGGCAGGGAAGGGGGGGCCTCAAAGGCCTTTACAAGCATTATGAAACAAGAAAACAAGATTCTCACAATGTTAAAAAAAAGATGTTGAGTCTCTAGAAGAGGGGTCTTCAAAGCCGGTCCTTTTATGACTTATGGACTTCAACTCCCAGAATTCTGGCAGTTGAAGTCCACAAGTCATAAAAGGGCCAAGTTTGAAGACAACCCCCCCGCCATCCTAAGGGCTCCATTATTTGACTTTATTAGGTAAAGGTAAAGGTTCCCCCGCACATGCGTGCTAGTCGTTTCCAACTCTAGGGGCTGGTGCTCATCTCTGTTTCAAAGCCGAAGAGCCAGCACTTGTCCAAGGACATCTCCGTGGTCATGTGGCTGGCATGACTAGACACCAAAGGCGCACGGAACGCTGTTACCTTCCCACCGTAGTGGTCCCTATTTTTTTACTTGCATTTTTACGTGCTTTCGAACTGCTAGGTTGGCAGAAGCTGGGACGAGTAACAGGCGCTCACTCTGCTATGCAGCACTCGGGATTCGACCCGCCAAACTGCCGACCTTCTGATCGACAAGCTCAGTGTCCTAACCCACTGTAGCAAAAAGCCTTGGTGGAGCAGTGGGCTAATGCGTCCTTAAGTAACACCAGCTGCCTGCAATTAGTGCAGGTTGGAGTCCCACCAGGCTCAAGGTTGACTCAGCTTTCCATCCTTCCGAGGTAGGTAAAATGAGGACCCAGATTGTTGGGGGCAATAAGCTGACTTTGTAATAATGCTGCTTGGGGTGTGTGTGAAAGCCCTAATAAGGAGGCATATACATAGAATGAAGGCTACTGCTAAGCTTGTAAGCCACCCTGAGTCTTCGGAGAAGGGCGGGATATAAATGGAATTTAAAAAAAAAATCATTTAACAACTGTGGCCAGAAAGATCACAACATAGGTCAGAACGGCTTAGCAACAGATATTTTGGGGTCAGTTGTGGTCATATGTCAAGGATACCTATATTCTTTTTTTAATTATATATATATATATATATATATATATATATATATATATATATATATATATATATATATATGTATGTATGTATGTATGTATGTATGTATGTATGTATGTATGTATGTGCTTGCCTCTCAACCATAATAAAAAGCTTATTTGAACAAGCTGGAACAAAAGAAGCCAATAAACCTGGATAGAAACATTGCATCCAAGGTCAGACCTAATTGAGCATACCCAACGGCTGTTTATTACATTATTCAATTAAAGAGCACTTTAACTACAGTGACAACTGAAGATGTCCATCTACTTCCATCCATTATTCTGTTGCTTTCTCTCTCTTTCCCCTCTTTTAAATATATTAAATATAGCTAATTTGGTCCTTCATTTCTGCTTCAGCCTGCCAATTGTTCTTAACATTCACAGCAGAACTGTGAAGTGAGTAAAAGCAGTATCTGAATATAGATTGCATTCATTAGACCAAACATGCATGGAATAAATCTTCCTGAACATATTAACCAAAGACACAGGCTTCTTTTGCCAATAACACCTCCCAACTATAAATTACAGCTACTGTCAGAAATGCAGTATTAATTTTTCCTGTAACTATTTAAACAATGCAGATGTTTTCAATACAGACCATTAATTTTAATTACCAACATGTAGTACAGGAGAAAATATTCTGGCTGTTGCAGGTGGGGGGAATACTGTTAAGTCAGGTTGTACTCTTGATTATCTATTGGGAAGGCAGAAGGAGATGCCTCACTTTGTGTCTCTGTTTCAGAGCTGATTCATGTAAAGATTTTGATGCATTGACACCAACACATTGACTTTTACCTCCGGTGGTTCCATTTGTTTATTCAAGAATTGTTTTAAATGAGGATAGAGGTTATCCATCTTCACTTCTTCCATGTGATCATTGCATTTTGGAGAGTTTCTTTCTTTCTTTTTTATGACAGAGCGGGTTTTTCCAAAAAGAAATCTTAGATGATCTCAGCGAATGGCCTCTTATAAATCTTCCAAATGTTGGTTTATTGATTTATTAGATTTTTTTAATACTGTCTTTATTACTTTATAAGTAACCTATATGCGGGTCAAGAAGCAACAGTGAGAACTGGACACGGAACCACTGATTGGTTCAAAATTGGGAAAGGAGTCCGGCAAGGCTGTATACTGTCGCCCTGCCTGTTTAACTTACATGCAGAGCACATCATGAGAAAGGCAGGGCTAGATGAATCAAAAGTTGGAATTAAAATTGCCAGGAGAAATATCAACAACCTAAGATGTGCAGATGATACCACTCTAATGGCAGAAAGTGAAGAGGAACTAAAGAGCCTCTTGTTGCGAGTGAAGAAGGAGAGTGCAAAGGTTGGGTTGAAACTAAACATTAAGAAAACCAAGATCATGGCATCCGGCCCTCTCAATTCCTGGCAAATAGATGGGGAAGAAATGGAGGTAGTGACAGATTTTATTTTCCTGGGCTCCAAGAACACCGCAGATGGGGACTGCAGCCAAGAAATTAAAAGACGCTTGCTTCTGGGGAGGAAAGCCATGGCAAATCTAGACAGCACACTAAAAAGCAGAGACATCACCCTGCCAACAAAAGTGCATATAGTCAAGGCTATGGTCTTCCCAGTTGCAATGTATGGCTGTGAAAGTTGGACCATAAGAAAGGCTGAGCACCAAAGAATTGAAGCCTTTGAACTATGGTGCTGAAGAAGACTCCTGTGAGTCCCTTGGACTGCAAGGCGATCAAACCGGTCAGTCCTAGAGATCAGCCCTGACTGCTCTTTAGAAGGCCAGATCCTGAAGTTGAAACTCAAATACTTTGGCCACCTAATGAGAAGGAAGGACTCACTGGGGAAGAGCCTAATGCTGGGAAAGATTGAGGGCAAGAGAAGAAGGGGACGGCAGAGAATGAGGTGGCTGGATGGAGTCACTGAAGCAGTAGGCATACAGTAAGCCTAAATGGACTCCAGAAAATGGTAGAGGACAGGAAGGCCTGGAGGAACATTGTCCATGGGGTCATGATGGGTCGGACATGATTTCACAACTAACAACAAGTAACCCAAAGCAGGGAACATACCTAATACACAACAAGCTTGTGAAGTGGATTGGGCTGAAAGAGGGGAGGATGGGGACTGACCCAAAGTCACCCAACTGGCTTTTGTGCCTAAGGTAGGACTAGAACTCACAAACTCCTAGTTTCTAGGCCATTACCTTAACCACTACACCAAACTCTCTAATTATCTATCTATCTATCTATCTATCTATCTATCTATCTATCTATCTATCACACAAACTTACACATACACACAAATACACACAAACATGAACACACTTACACACCCTTAAAATGCATCACAATAGAGGAATGTGGCATCTAGTAAACTATTGGTCCATACAATTCAGTTTTTAAGCTGGAAGGCAAGTATCTTCATTTCCCAGATTGAGCTGTTTCATTCCTACCTGAAGATGTTGAAGATTTACAGAATCAGAGACCTTTGGAATGAAAAATAGATGAATTCCCACTGCGTTATATTTATTCTGAAGGATATATGGGGTTGGGCCTGACAGTTTCAGAATTAAGATTTCTCAATCATAATTAAGTAATGTTTAGACTGTTAGTCTTCTATGTAGGCTTCAAATTTGATTAAAAGAAATGGCATTCATTATGATTCAGGTAGTCTGGCTAGCTACCAAGACATAATGTGTTTAGGACAGACATTTTTTGTCATTCCAAACATTGTGCGTTGCTATCTATCACTTATGCCCAATGCTACATATGAATTTATCTACTGCATTTTGTTCAAAAATTCAACAAATCTGACTTAGTGGTTGCATATCCGATGGTACCACCCCAGACACACGTGATATTTGATATTTTCCTTGGATATGAACAGAACACCTTTTTAACCCTTTAATATTTTATTATTCTTCCACGCCATAAATAAAGCATCGGTCCTTATTAGCATCAGGTTTATGGTTTTGCATAGAGGACCTTGCTTTTTAGTTGCTATGATTCAAGATCATTTCATTTGTTTTCTTTAATTGAGAACCCCTTTCTACCAGGGACACAAAAAGTAAGAAAAATAAAATGGATCCATGTACTTCTTCCTCTGCTTTCAATAATGGTGGTTTGTAAATATAGTGGATGATATAGCCCCATATCTCCAGCTGCTCACTTATGACATTCATACACTGATTTCTCTCTTACGATATTCAGTGCAATATCAACTGATGGATGTACATGATAAAATGCTTTCCCTTCATTGCCCTGGATAATCGTAAAAATAAGCCAGGCCAGTGTTTTCATTCTCCTTCCATCAGCGTGTCTAAGTTGTATGTAATTTCCCCCTCCCCATTAACAAAATATAGCTTTGAGCTTCTTGGCACTCTTTCTACAGATGCATGATGGAGGTGTGGTTCACATGAACCGTTTCTCTGCTGGGAGGGTGGAGAACATAGAGACCTTAATGGGAATCTGAAAACACTGGTGATTTATGGCTTTGCACAACTCTCATTAGGCGCCCACCTCAATGTGTAACATCCCATAAATTATGTAGTGTGCTGTAAAAAGCCATAAATTGTCATTCTCTCCTTGACATATTACTATTAAATAATTTTATACTCTGTTGCCACTGTGAGTTTCAACACTTTTCCTGCCTGGTACTTCTGGTAAGTCTCCAGAGACAGGGTGGCCGAATATGTCACACAATTGCCTTACAGCTGTAAAGTCAGAGGTTGAACTACTTTCCAGAGGAAACTACCATTGATCACCGAGCACCATTTTTCATTATCAAGCTGTTCCCAAGACTCATTGCAAATAGCTGTCTTGCCGTCATCTCCTTCTGGATCATACATGGAAGAACACGACAGTTACAAAATTAGAAGACTAGAAGTCTATGAAGATTCTCAGTCATCCAGCTCAGAGCTGAAGAAGCTTCTTGGATAACAAGAAGAAAAATGTCTTCAAAGAAATACAAGATAGTCCAGTTGCCTCTTGAAAAAGCGCCTTTGGGATAGAAGACTAGAAGACCTCCAAAGTCACTTCCAACTCTGTTATTCTGTTACAATTAAGCTATTGGTGTAAAAGGCTCAATGGTGAATTTTTTTAAAAAAAAAACAATAAGGAGACTTTACTACCCTGGTTTAAAAACACAACAGATCTTCATTTTTAACAGAATGAGTTCCAACCCAGCTTTTATCTGTTTGGATATATCTTGTGCATATTAAAAACAGGCATGTAGCAATATAGGAGGTGCTATCGGTGGGAAGTCTCAAGATTAATCCCAGCCAATGAAGGTAGAAACCACTTTCTAAATTCTGCAGCCAGTATTGGATTGGACAGAACTTTCCAATACAAAGCAAATTCACTTGGTTGGTTGAAGAGCAGGGGTCTTCAAACTAGGCCCTTTTATGATTTGTGGACTTCAACTCCCAGAATTCCTCAGCCAGCGTGCTGGCTGAGGAATTCTGGGAGTTGAAGTCCACAAGTCATAAAAGGACCAAGTTTGAAGACCCCTGATTTAGATAAGTTGAAAAAATTTCTTTGAAATGTAAGGAACACTTATTTTTCATCACCTCATAGGATCCTCCCTCCCTCCCTTCTTTTCACCCCCCCCCCCCCTTATGATATCTTAGCATTGATGATTGTATCTGGGTCAATTTTGAGTATTTCCAAGAAAAATACTTCTAGGATTAACATAAGCAAATGAACAAGCATTTTGGATTTTGGATTTCAATCTGGCCTAATTTGGAACTGATGACGACTCCTTTAGAGTCTATTATTGATAAGAATATAAGAATGACTCCCTGTGTGTTTCTTTCTGTGTCTGTTATAAATGTCCTTCCTTATAACACATGCAGAATGCAATGACTTGATTTCTTTTGAAATATACTGTTTTCTTTTTAATGTTCACTCATTGTTTTTAAACATTATTATCTCTCAGCAGCCTTGAGGGATCTGGATGGGAAAATGAAATAAAAATGTATTTATGCTCAGGGTCTCACAAGCCTCGTTTACTCTGCAACACAATTCCATTTGACACCAACAGTGTAATTATAGCTAATCTAATGCCACTGATACGGTTGGCCATAAATTTCTGGTTGAGTTCTGGGAACAATTTTTTCCCCTCCTTGGCGGTTAAAACCTTCAAGTT
Source organism: Vipera berus (assembly GCF_964194415.1). Taxonomy (NCBI): domain Eukaryota; kingdom Metazoa; phylum Chordata; class Lepidosauria; order Squamata; family Viperidae; genus Vipera; species Vipera berus. The sequence continues at coordinate 7,099,815 of NC_138214.1, read as the reverse complement.
GTGCTAGAGTATTGGGAGATTTTAAAACTGATTGTTGCATTATGAAGTTATTCATTTCCCCACTCAATCTGATTTCATTTCAAAAATATTATTTCCTATCCTAGTGCTATTTTATCTTTCTTTGAACGTCTCCATTTCTTCTTTCTGTCTCCCTTTTTCTTCCATGCCTCTAGCGGTGTCGTTACGAAGGCCAGGACAGGACTTGGAAATTAAATTTGGAAGAAAAAAAAAGTTTGAACAAGTGAAACACTTCACGTTTGTTATTTTTTGCTTGCCTATGTCTTACCACAGGGCAATAGACCAACCATGTCAGCTTGATCCAAGGGTCATTAGCAATTCATAATATTTTTGTTTGCAGCCCTTGCATTATTTCTTTTCTCTACGTTGGTGGGTCTCGAACAAAAGCTAGACCGAGTTAAGAAACGCTTCTCCCTACTTTTTAAAGCAGAATGAAAATAATTTACATTGTGATAAAATCAATGTTAACATCCTGTGAGCCATTTGGGTTGCATTAGACCCAGGAAAAAGTGTCATTATTACTATCATTATCCCCTTCCTTTTCTTTTCATCCACATTTTTTTCACAGCTAGAGCACACCCTCTAGTGAGCAAAACAGAGAATAACTGGCTAGTATTCAAACATTTTAATGGAGAATTGAGCTGGGACTTGGATAAAGAAAACTTTAATTTGGAAAAACAACAAATTGAGAGAAATCAGTCTTCATATTTTCCCATATATTCCTCATGATTGGTCTTCTTGGAGCTTCTGGAAAAAAAGAGAGTCTTTCTAGCAGTTCAAGATTCAAATAAAATAACATAAAAATTGCAAAGAGGCAAGCTATTTTAACCATAACTGAAACTTAATGTGACTTACACTGTGGCATAAAACTTTACAGCCTTAAATTTCATAAGTAAATTGTGGTGCTATTATTAAGCTATCTAAGTGATAAAGTGCAGCCTGTAAAATATAATAGCACGGAGCGTAATTAATAAGAATAGTTGATGTTAAACTATGCACCTAAAATTAATAAAAGAATCAGTATTGGATTAATGCTAATGAAAATGATTTTTTTATAGCAAACACCAGTAGTAAAATACTTAACAATAATAACCAATACCGTTAAAAACAGCAGTTAATTAAAGGCTATATCCATATAACTTCATTGAATATATTCTTATAATTTTATGATCAAAAACCATTCAAAAGCAAGATAAGAATTATGATCAGGTAACAATTCAGGGGTCCGAATGTCTGTCTGTCTGAATCAGATTCACCTGCTTTTTTTGCTTCTGTATCTGCTAATCTATAGAGATCACCATCAACTTACAACTGGTTCAAAGTTACAACAGACTCTGAAAAAGGGACTTACAATCTGGTTTGGTCACGTGATGGCATTTTGTAGCCGTTTGACTGTGATTTATGACTTTTTTTTTGCCAGAAAACCAGCATTTACTTTGGTTTTCTGGCAAAACCCACCCCATAGCAAACAATAGATTCACTTAACGACTGCTATAAAAAAGGTAATCAAATTGAGTCTGGTCACATGGTGACCCCTTATATACTCATCACGACTTACAATCATAACTGAGGGATTCAATTACAGTTATAATCTGAGGACTACCTGGTTTTTGTTGTTGTTGTTGTTGTTGTTCTTTAAAATGTTTGAGTGGCATGTTGGCCTAGAGTGAAGACACTTGCCTCCCACTCAGAAGGTTGAGAGTTCAATCCTAGGCAATGACAAATATTTCTCTAACAGGGCACAAAGAAAAGATGGTGATGATGATGATGATTATGTTGTTGTTAACAGGGCACAAAGAAAACATGTTGTTGTTGTTGTTGTTGTTGTTGTTGTTGTTGTTGTTGTAAGGTACAGAGGTCCTCTAGTCCAGTCCCCTGCTCAGACAGGAAAACCTATGCCATTTCAGACAAATAAAATATACATGTTCATCTACATGCCATGTTTTTGCAAATTGCCTGCTTATTTTTCTTTCTAATTGAACATTCTTAAAGTCAAATGAACAGAAAAGAACCAAAACATTAAAAAATAAAACAATTATCTCTTAATACATCTATGTTTTGCACCCACTGAATGCACGCTCTTTCAATTTCTTCAGTTTCAGCGTGACAATCTGCCGACAGTTTGTAAATATAGCCCAGAAGATGTTCTGAGTTCTGGGATGTAGGTTTTTCAAAATTCATGCAAATCTCTCTAGCTTCTGCTCTTTTTAAAATACTATATTATTTATCTCAAGATATTGCCACTAATGCATTTCAGAGTAAAAGTCAGGAAATATTATGCATCAGTCTTATTAATAATTAATCTCCATTGCACAATTTTTCCCTGGGCTTCTCTCTTTATAAAAATAGACATTCAAAAATGAAGCAGAAAGGGACAAACTTGGGCTGCTTATTTCCCAGCATTATCCCAAACTTTCACTACATTGTTCATTATTGCATGAAATCTCATCCAGACAGTCCTCATTTTACCATCACAACTTGGACCGGAATTCTATTGCCTGACACAAAACCAGGCTGGCTAATTCGACTCCTGAAATGTTATTTTCTTGAGATATTTTCATTGCCAGTGGTTGTAAAGCTAGCAAAAGGTAGGAGAGAAAGGCCAACTTTGCCTTGACTTCTTCATAGAATTTGTTTTCATAATAGAAAGTGACTTACAATTAGCTTGTCTCTATATTCTTTATTATAAGGGATACGGTGGCTCAGTGGGTTAGGACACTGAGCTTGTCAATCAGAAGGTCGGCAGTTTGGCGGGTCAAATCCCGAGTGCCGCGTAACAGAGTGAGCACCTGTTACTCGTCCCAGCTTCTGCCAACCTAGCAGTTCGAAAGCACGTAAAAATGTGAGTAGAAAAACAGGGACCACTCCGGTGGGAAGGTAACAGCGTTCCGTGCGCCTTTGGTGTCTAGTCATGCCAGCCACATGACCACGGAGACGTCCTCGGACAAGCGCTGGCTCTTCGGCTTTGAAACGGAGATGAGCAGCGGCCCCTAGAGTCGGAAACGACTAGCACGCATGTGCGGGGGAAACTTTACCTTACCTTTATATTCTTTATAAGATAAAAATAAGAGTTACAGTTCATTTTTCTCACCACCACCACCACCACCAAGTTGCAAGTGTGAAAGACCATTTCAAATTATCAAAAGCTTTCTCTGCATGAAGAGAGATCAAAGCTGCCTCCTTGTTTTCTGATTTCTTTTACTGATAATATTTAAAACACATCTGATGTTTTCTCTTATGCATCTCTTTGGAACAAATCCAGTGTGATCAGGATGCATCCGTTTCCTTAAACTTTGTCTACCTACACGCTAAAATGGGAATGATACAGAGAAGACCACACAAATAACCTTTTCTAATTTCATTTTGCAGTACCTTGCCACAAATATACACCGTTTTAATACCTTTTCTTTCCATATTACACATGCAATTTCTTTCACAACATATGCATCTCCATCTGCAAAATGCAAAGCATGAACATCATCAACAACAAAAAACTAGTTTTGTTTCGGTTCAGAAACTCTGAAATGCTTAGGCTCATGTTAAATCTGAAGCACGTAATATAGGTTATCCTCAATGTACAACCACAACTGAGTCACAAATTTCTGTTGCTAAGTGAGACAGTTGCTAAATGAATTTTGCCCCGTTTTATGACCTTCCTTGCCACAGTTGTTAAGTGAATCACTGCAGCTATTAAATTAGCAAATGGTTTTTAAGGGAATCTGGCTTCCCCCACTGACTTTGTTTGTCAGAAGGTCGCAAACAGTTATCACGTGACCCCGGGATGCTGTGACCATCATAAACATGAGTCAGTTGAGAAGAGTCTGAATTTGGATCACGTGACCATGGGGATGCAGCAACGGTTGTAGTCATAAGTCACTTTTTCCAGTGCCATTGTAATTGTCAATGCTGATAAGATCGGATGTTCTTGCTTTGACAACAGATGGAAATGCAGCCATCTTTTCTCTTTCGCTTTTAGAGTTAGATGATGCTGGGTGGGGGGGAATGTGGATGAGAGTCCAGCTAGTCATAACAATAATAACTGAGCCATGGGAACCCAAGGTTATTAGGTCCAGAATTGATAGAAATTTGGCAGGCAGGAGAGCTGGGGAGAAAACCCGCACTTCAAGCTAATTGGGGAATGTGATTTATGACTGTTAATTGGAGGAGGGAATTGTGCTTTGATACTATGTGTCCGGGGGAGGGGGTGGGAATTCAGTTTTTGGCTTCAACTATGTAGTGCCGATACTTTGTTTTGTTTCTCGAATAAAAGATTCTTTAAGGTAAACAATGCATCGAAGTTCTTTTGAAGAGTTTCATCTGTCGGAACCATGACAGTAATTTCAAATGGCCAGTAAATGGACTGTTGTTAAGTTGAGGTCTGTCTATATTAGGTAAGATTCTCCCACCTCTTTTAGTGGAATTAACATCGTATCATCATTTTAAAACAGAGTTAAACATCCTAACTTGGTTAGTGATCACAGTTACAATTTTGAAAATATGTCATAGATAGGACTCTGAGGTTGCTCCTTTAGTTTTTGCTTCATCCAAAGCTCAGAGTGCTGATGACGCAGCAATCATGACATGGAGTAATTGATGACTTTGTTCCTCAACATCATAGGACTTTCCCTATAATTCTAAACTTACAGTTAAGTTCTGGTGGCCCAGGTGGCCACCTCCAAGAACATAGAAGTAAAGTATTGACAGGTTCTGTAACTGGCACTAGAAAAAGACACAAATTGTGTAGCCTTGCCTAACTATTGCTATCTTGCTTCTGTAATCAGCGTTTGCATCAGGGACCAATTCCATGCAAGCGTGGGAAACGTTTACACGGATGGGATGTACTGAAGGAGGGAATAAGGAAGTGTATAGGAATGATTGATGTCTTCCTTATAATGTAATAACTCTGTTGTCTGATTTTCATTGGCCAACAAAGTTTATAAAGCAATGCTACTGACTTTCTAAGGTGTGGCACTTCTGAACGCAACTGCTGCCATTGTTCTGATTGTGTTCCCATCCAGGATTTTTTTCCGATTGAAAATAAAGTACTGTCTCTTTAAGAAGCCTCTGCTTGAGTTTTCATGATTGGATTTTTATGATTTCTCAAGTTTTGCCAAGGGCCAGTGACGTTACAGTATCATGCATTTCTGTTTTCTAAGATGGCTTCTGAGTTCTTTGAGGATCTCAGATGTTTATGATCTTAAAATCTGGATCCTTGTTTTGCAGCAGGCCGTTTTCCAATTTATTTTTCCCTTCATTTCTTCTTCATTTTTCTTCATTAAACAATAGCAGAGAATGATGAACTTCCATTTATAAGTAAAGTTGCTCAGTTCTACTTAGAAGGGACCTCTGGTTTATTTTTCATCATGATAAATAAGACGTTTATTATTTTCCCTTTTATTTCCATCTTATTGGCTTTGAGCATGCAGAACAGGCAAACGCTTTCCAAATAGCCATGAATTTACAAGCATGAACTTTGGATGTGTTCATAAATACCTCTGAATTCCTGTGTCAATCTATGCATATAGAAGCAGAAACTATTAATATGTCACGCTGGATCAAGCAGTATGGAGTAGTGACTTGTATTTTGTCTAGTTTACATGATTTGGTATAAAAAGGGGAAAAAAAGGATTTTCAGCACCAAAAAGTTATTGTTTGCTAATATTTACCCATAATTAGCTTTTCCTGGGGGGAGAAATAGTGTCATGAACTCCAGAACAATTGCTATTGATACAAAATAAATGCAAATACCCGATCTATGGATTTTGTAGCTAACGCCAGGTTTTGGCTGAGAAAGAGGCAGCAAATTGGAATTGAATTTTTGTTGAGCAGTTTTCAAAACAGCAAATGCATACACTGTGTTCACTTAATTTGAATTAATGTGGGCTACAGAAGGAGCCAAACAAGCTCTCCAAAGTCAGGCAAAGTCTTCCAAACAGATCAGTTTCTAGAAGCAAGTATGTTAAGCTACCAAAAAAATAATAAAAAAAAATCGAATGTCTTTTGAGTTCCTACTCAGATAGCCAAGGGTTTAATGCTGGATCTAATTTGAGTCAGTCACCGGAACCAAACACTTTTGTTCCATTGTTAATATTTTAATTCTTCCTCAATTCAAGCACACAACCAAAGATACACACACATAGACACACACACAATATATATATATATCGTTGATGAGGCTTATGCGCCAAACAGCTGATAGGCGCGACTTTTAAATCTCAACCAGAGACTGGCTTTTGCAGTGAAGCCGGAACCACCGCGGTTATATGCGAGCGAGCGTGTCATGAGCATGCCATACTCACGTTCCACACCTTGACTGTTATAACTGTCATATAAGTGTATGTACTGGCTCCCTTATCATTCAGCCCTTGCTCTGATGATGTCAACAGCTAGTTGACGAAAGCTCAGCAATAAAGAAGATTTTTTTTCTTATATCCCAGAGTTCATCATTTTATTTTTACTGATTTCAAATATATATATATATATTCTTAAATCCACAAGTAAGGCATTTTGAATGCATCATTAAAAGACACACAAAAAAGTAAACATCAACTCCTAAATAAGCACCCAGGGGTGAATTCCCAGATTTGAAATTGATGTTTATCCAAACCGTGAACATTTCATTTCCGTTTTGATCTTCATGTGTGAACTTTCTGCAACATTCCTGTGTCTGTTTGGATCACGGTTGTTTACTTGTGAAACGACTGGGGACGCCTTGTTAATTGTTTTTAAAATATTTGTACAAGGTGGATGCCTTTGAACTCACCACGTTGCGGTTTGCAGGAACAGCGTGTTTTCTGTGAACACCACTTCCTGTGAACACTACTTCCTTTGAACCTTTTTTTTCCCCGGGAAGATGTGAAAGACTTTTATGTTCCCCAGTGGTAATAATAGCATGCCTGATTTACATGAAGATTCAAATTATTCTATGAATTGCTTTGGTGTGTAGAGTGATGAACCTGAAAGGGAACTGTCTGATGAATGTCTTTCTTTTACAGCTACCATGTTTGTTTCTAACGTGGCAGCATAATCTTGTCTTATTACGAGGTAATATATTCTAACACGAGTCAACGTATTTTAGTATCAACTCTTCATCGCTTGTCTTCCATAAGTTTCCTTAAGGGCACCCAAAATATCACACTGGGCTACTCCAGCTGTGTTATCTTGCTGCAAATTACCTCAGTGCTTATAGATAAAACAGGACTATGTGGATACTGTTCACTCATGTTTAATTCTGAGATATCTGTTAATTGGAGAAAATATTGGGGTTGGTTCAGTGGTGGGATTCAGCCGGTTGGCACCACTTCGGCAGAACTGGTAGCTAATTTTTTGTGGCCTAGGCCCAGAAAGGACTTCCAGAAGCGGCATCCACGCAGAGAACCGTTTGTTCACATATTTGAATCCCACCACTGGGTTGGTTGTGTTTTCTACTCTTGTTCAATGCTGTTGATCTTTTGGCAAGCTCTGAGGGGAATGAAGTAGGTTAGTCGTGTGTGTGTGTGTGTAGATCAGGGGGTCTTCAAACCTGGCCCTTTTATGACTTGTGGACTTCAACTCCCAGAATTCCTCAGCCAGCGTGCACTGAGGGGAATGAAGCTCTGAGGGGAATGAAGTAGGTTTGTCTTTTGTGTGTGTTTGTGCTGTTTTCGTTTACTTTAAAAATCTCTTTTAAGAGGTGGGGTGCTCTAGCCAAAAACATCCTGCTGAAAAGAACCAGAACCCAACCATTGGTTGACTAACTCCAAAAGTTAAAGAAGACTATGAAAACAAGGAACCCACCTGCCCGTCTAACTTGAAGGCATTGGGGTGTGAGTAGACCCTGAGGATGAAACGGCACTGAAAGAAAAGGCAGGATTGTTTTGCTTTGAACTATGAAGGTAGAGTCATGTTTATTTCATTTGCCTGGGAAATATAATTGCCTCCCAGCAAAAGAGAAATTCACAGCCATTTCTATCTGGATTACCATTGTTATCTTGTTTGCTCAATTGATGCATAATACATTTATATTGGATTCAAATTGTAGAAGGAATGTTTTCCTCTTCTTTGTCTTTGTCAGTCTGCTCTATATGGGTGGACAAGATAATATGGTATTCTAATTAGCTCAAGAAAGCCAGTAATGGAATAACAAATGTCTTTGAGTTGCTGTTCCTCGGGGATGGCAAAACTAGTGGAATGGTGGATCTTTTCTTAAAGGATTTCTATTCTACCAATAGTTTGGAATGTTTTGTGTGGGAGAGCTAAAAGCGATCCAAAATAAGCATCGCTTTGGGAATGAAAATGAAAATATTTTTGCTTGTCTGGAATGTGCAACAGAAAGCACAAAATACGCGACAGAAGGTAGAATAACTTGTCACAACCCCCTTCTTTCTTGCTCTAGGAACCTTATTTTGGAAAAAGGAAGGACATCTATTTGAAATATAAATGGTTTCCTGTAGTTTTTAAGACACCAACATATATGCCTGTCTATTTATTCCCCTGGCCTTAAGATAGATGCAGAATTAAGAGAATGTAGAAACTGCTCTTCCCTCTCTCTTTTTCCTTTCCCCTTTCCCCCTCCCTCCCCTTCTCTCTTCTCTCTTTTCCTTTTTGTTATCAATAAACGATGGATACTTTGATGTTCAGAAACCTTTGCAGATGATCAAACCTTGCCTTTGCCAACTTTCCCAATCTAGTGCTAGCAATTAAGATGGGGCAATCTCTTACAGAGCATCAAGGCAGCTTGCATGTTAGTTTAAAATGTTACTGTAGCTGGAATGCTAGGAATTGTCATTCTGGCATACCTGGAGAACGGGCAGCTGGAGGAAAACAATTGGACTTCAAGCTGCTTTCTGACATTTCAGGAAACTTTCATAGTTCTCCAAAGCCTGATTTTGAAGTACATCAATGAGAGTGTTTGCAAAATCAGTTCACGCAATATCAGTGTCAACTGCAACAAATATTCAGGAAATTAAATTTTTGACCCCCTTTCAAGAGATCGATTGCCACTTTCTTTGTTCAGATAGGGTCAAACAACAGAACACCGTTTCAATATATAATCGAGTCTATGGATTCAGCAGATCTATTGTACGTTAATTCTATAGATTTAATTCAACTGCATTTCCCCCCCCTCCCCAGTGTAATAGCCTACGCCTGGTATGTTGGCATGGTGCAGTGAAGACATGAAGTGAAAAATATGTATGCAGCTTTACTGAGATAAACGCTTACACACACACAGGCACACATACACACAAAACAAAAGTAGAGCACACATGCTGTGAATGCATCAGTTGTCAGCAAATAAACCTTTCGGCGTTGGGGGCATTCTAGTTACTTAGAGCACTTATTTTTAATGCTTGCCTGGGGACTGACAATCTTTTCTAAGCCAAGAGTTTTCCTTAAAGAACACTTTGGCATTCAGTGAGGATTTAAATGCTCAGATCATTAGCCCTTAGAAGTTAGCAGGTTTTTATAATGGAAGATGTTGAGTAACGGCATCATTAAGGAGACCATGTCTTTTAATTTGTTCTCTCGCAGGTAGCAAAAAAAGCATCTTTGCTGTTTGGCAAAGCAGCTGCATCGTTCCTTCACTTGATTTCCTGAGGCAGCTTTCATAGGCTATCCATTGGACTCCTGGGTGCTTATAGAAGAAAATGTATCACATCTTTAAAAGGTGGGCTTAAACCATCTCTAGCATATTGCATACATCTATATATCTTTTTTATTTTATCCACTGAGCAAAGGAAATGTCAATGAAATGTGTCTTACTCCCAACATCCTTATTCATCCCATTTACACTCCATATACCAGTGGTTTTCATGCTGGCTGAGAAATTGTGGGCGTGGAAGCCCACACATCTTCAAGTTGCAATGTTTATTTATACCCCATCCTTATTATTTTCATAAATAACTCAAGGTAGAAAAAGTGTTGTGATTCAGGGTCAGCCTGTTGGTTCGGCAGTTGGGTCGGACGATTCAGAGGAGGAGGAGGGGGTGTTGGAGAGGTTGCTGATGAGAGAGCCCTCAGCCAGGCCCCTCCCACCTGGTTACAACGCAGACCCAGCTGTGTGAGCCTGACAGCATGGATGAAGATGACCCACAGCTGGTCATGTTCAAGGACGCCCGACGCAGGAGGCAGTCAATCAGGAGTAAACAGAGGAAGGCAATGGAGCACCTTGGAAGGAGGCAGAGAGAAGCCACGCCCTGAACTGTTTAAAAGGGGAATGCGTGGGAGGGCTGGTTTGCTGAAGGCAACCGTTTGAATAGCTCCTGTTTCACGGTTTGTGTTTGCTCTCTTTGCTCTGTTTGCTCTGTTTTATGTTAATAAATTTGGCAGGCTTAGTTCCAGCCTCTTGCCTTCTTGTAAAAGGGGTTGTCCCTGCCTTTTCTGCAGGGCTGGTAGCAGGCTGGTACAGAAAAAAAAACATTGCTCCCTACTTGTCCTCCTTTTTGCCAGTAACAACCACCCCATGAGATGGGATGGGCAGATAGTGACCAGCTCAAATTAACCAGCCGGGTTTCGTGCTGGTTCTAGAACTCACAATCCTCTAGTGATTGGCCCAAAAGCAACCAATTGGCTCAGAATCCCCTAGTGATTGGCCCAAAAGCAACCAATTGGCCTTCATGCCTAAAGCAGGACTTGAAGTCCCAGTTGCCTGCTGATTGACCCCAAGTCACCCAACTGGGTTTTAATGCCTAAGGTGGGATTAGAATTCAGTCTCCTCGTGATTGGTCCAAAGTCACCGGGCTGTTTTTCATGCAAGGGGTCTAGAATTTATGCTCTCCATTTTATACACTGATGTCTTAATCAATGCACCAAACTGGCTCTGTCAAGCATAGTACATTATGAAAACCCAGTCTTTCCTAGAAAGTCTTCACAACATGGAATTTTAAAAGGGGTTGAGTTGAGTTCCCCCACTATGTAAAAAAAAATACGTATATGTATATATCTGCTGTGTATGAAATCCAAGCAAACCATAATACGATGACCTTGTACACGAACATGCTGTGGTAGTGTTTTATTAGCAGAATCACCAACTACATATGACCCAATTTAATTTTATGAACCCAGTAGGGGAAAGTTTGGAAATTCACCCAATAATTTGATCAAACAGAAAGTCACAGTGGGGCAAGGATGATTTCCTGCATTAATAAATGCAATGACAGAGATTGAGAGAAATTTGTTCCTGCTTAATCCAATTAAGGAGAAGCAGGCAGCTCATGCTTCTGCAAAATAAAGTGAAAAAGATGGAAAAGGCAGCGTTGAAAAAGTCATTATTCCAGTATGTGTCTTCTGAAAACATTTCCCAAGTTGGTTGATCTGTGCAACTTTAATCAATAGTATCTATTTATGAGACATGCACACTCACTCTTGCTATGCATCATTTTTGTGAAGATCCACAAATTTGCACTGACAAATGTTAATTTTAAAAAGAGTAATTATAGGATGGCATCTCATTTAAGAATGCCAAAGAGAAATGTTTTCCTCCGGATTTCCCTTCCTATCACAATATTTTAATGTGCCCAAAATATTTTCATACATATGAACGGATACCTGGAAAGCATTTTACAGCATGTTTTATCTCCTCTGCCCCCACCCCCCGGCACAGACACAGACACCAACCCCATTTTTTTTATTACAGTCACAGTTTGACAGGGTATAAAAACCAAAATGCAATTACAATGCAAATGTCCTTGTGCTTAAAATTAGCTTTGCATTTAAGGGACTCATTTATGATTAACAATCAGTTATATTTCATTTGTAATATGTAACATGCTGTCCTATTGTCCCCTATTCATCCACACCACAATTGTTAAAGATAGTTTACTGTAATTGCCAAAATGACTTATTCCCTTGGTGATGAGCTCAGAAATAATTAAACCTCCAGCTTTACGGCTTGCTGGCCTGGCCTGAAGACATCGTTGCATATATTCCAAATTTTCCCATTCATCAGGAATTCCGCAGTACCGCAGTGGAGGCTGGCAGCTGACAACAATTTTGCAGTATTATGGGTGCATCATGGTTGTTGCTGCCATCATCTTATGCCATATTCAAGTCTCAGTTTTTATAAGGGCTTTCTGCATACCTGACTGCTTAAGTCACTTTTTTAAAAGCATTTATTGAAATGCTTTCAGGGAATAGATAAGTGGGGTCATGCTGTGCTTGAGTCATGGCGCTGGGGAGAAAAATCAGTTCTTCTCTCCTTTGGTCTGCAGTATGTGACTTTGCTTACCAATAACTGTTTATAGAAATGGCACACGGCTTAAATACTCCATCAGTGACCCCAAGTCCATCATTCCTACCTCAGATATTTATATTAAAGTTTGGAGGTTGATATATGAGGTAGAAACTCACCAAAGCTGCCTACTTGTCCTGCCGACACCAAGGGCAGCCTCTTAACTGGGTTATTACCACATTAAATCCATCATACTAATCTCAGACTTGTCAGTTCAGGCCAAGTTGAGAACAGCAGGGTCAGCATAGCTGCTCAAGACTGAATTTACTATCTCGGGCACCTGGATGCTCCTCCTGGTTGGAAAAGACCACAACAAGCCTGTTCCTCTTTCATATCACTCAAAATAACGTCTTCCCAAAGTGGCTACTTTAAAGGCTGATGGTGCTTGAGTTTTGTCATTCTTTTCATGGAGAGATCAACTTGCTACACTTGTTTTTGGGGATGTGAGAATGAGCCAGGGCTACTTAACTTCCAGGAAATGCATGTCACTGGAACATACAAGGCAAATAATAATAATAATAATAATAATAATAATAATAATAATAATAATAATAATAATAATAATAATAATAATAATAATAATAATAATAATAATAATAATAATAATAATAATAATAATAATAATAATAATTTTATTTATATACCGCCGTTCTCCCGAAGGACTCAGGGCGGTGAACAGGGCAAGCATAAAAAATACAAGAATACAAAAGTTAAAAAGGATTAAATATATGCCCGACTAAAAACAGTAATTACAGTAACTACAAATATTAAGATAACAATAAGAGAAACCCCACCCATCCCCCATCAGGCCAGGCCGGCTTGTTCGAATAAGAATGTCTTTAGGTCGCGACGGAAGGAGCGAAGGTCGGGCACCATCCGGAGCTCAACCGGCAACCGATTCCATAGCTCCGGGGTGCCCACAGAGAAGGCCCTCCCCCTGGGGGCCACCAATCGACATTCTCTGATCGGTGGCACCCTGAGGAGGCCCTCTCTAAAATAAAGCTATTTTAGTAAATTCAAGGTGCAAAGGTAAGTCATGCTGATAGCCGCATTCACTTCCATTTTTAAGAATGGTATTAGGAGATGCTGGCTGTTCTGTATAACATACCCACAGGGAGCTCTTTTTTTAGGGGTGGATCTAGAGAACATTAAGCTAGCTGGTTGGAATATAATCTTTTAAGAGAGGGGGCAATCTGCCTCTTAGGTTGCTGGAAGTTCCTCTTCTGATTGTAAAAAAAAACATGCAGAACTTCCATCTAGCCCCAGAGAGCACTGAATTCAGAAGGTGAAAGCTTGTAAATCATCAAGAAAGCACCAATTTAAGGATAAAAAAGGAAGTCATCTTGTCGACCAGATTCTGCTGTATATAAAGGCAATCAGGCCTTCTTTAAGGCTGCATTCGCTCAACCTAGCTACCATATTAGCTATGTCTCTGGGGTGGAAATATACCCCTGTGAACCAGTAGTGCATCATTATCAATACCCCAGTTAAAGAAGGAGAGACATCTTTGAAGATCGCTCAGCTGTTGCAAAGAGACTCTGCCTTGATTGGTATAAAAGGGGAAGAGAGAAACTCTGTCCAGTTTTCAACATTCAGTTATTACACTCTACAAAACTAAACAGAGCGCCGATAGTTTATCCTGGTGTCTGTTTCCTGATCTGGTCTACTTCAAAGACCTGAAACTAAAACCTTCTTTCTTCCTATCCCATGTAGTTATGGAAATAAACCGTAAAGGCCAATGGAATACCAGCAACAGAAAGAGCTACTTCTTTGTTAAATTTCTCATTCCCCGCAGTTGACTGGGGGATTATTTGGAACTTCAGCAAACTTCCCCTACTCCACTATTGTTTGAAACTTAGCCATTTGACATGCTGCTCAACCTTAATCAATACAAATGGCCCAATAGTCTGCTGAGGGCTGGATGAGGTTCCAAGAAGTCAACCTTAACACTCGTAAGTTCCTGGAGGTCACATTGCTGATAAGCTTCTGACCTCCGCAGAATCTAAGTTTATTCTTATTTACTGAAAACTTGACACTTGGAGTGACCCCAGACATTTCTTCTGGGTATTTGGTTGCTTTACATCCTGCTTCAACTTTGTTCATGAGACTGACTTTTTGACCTTGGTAAGAATAACGATGTTCTGCATTACAGATTTTCATTATCAGCTTGTTTTCCCCAAATAGGAATCTAGAAGGTGGAGAGAGACAGTTTGCTGACTTCACAATTTGTCCATTAGCCACCATGAGAAAGAAGTTATGAGAGGGCCTTCTGATGTTTAGACAACACCGTTGTCTGTATCAGTTCCTTAAAAAGGTAAAGGTAAAGGTTCCCCCGCACATGCGTGCTAGTTGTTTCCAACTCTAGGGGCCGGTGCTCATCTCCGTTTCAAAGCCGAAGAGCCAGCGCTTGTCTGACGACGTCTCCGTGGTCATGTGGCTGGCATGACTAGACACCAAAGGCACATGGAACGCTGTTACCTTCCCACCGTAGTGGTCCCTATTTTTCTACTTGCATTTTTACGTGCTTTCGAACTGCTAGGTTGGCAGAAGCTGGGACAAGTAACAGGCGCTCACTTTGCTACGCGGCACTTGGGATTTGACCCGCCAAACTGCTGATCTTCTGATCAACAAGCTCAGTGTCCTAACCCACTGAGCCACCGCGTCCCTTACTCTTACAGTTCCTTACTCTCCTCTATATATGTACTACTAAAACTTTTGTGTTTGTAACCAGTGGTCGGATTCAAATATGTGAACAACCGGTTCTCTGTGTGGATGCTGCTTCTGGAAGTCCATTCTGGGCCTGGGCAACAAAAAAATAGCTACCAGTTCTGCTGAAGTGGTGCGAACTGGCTGAATTCCACCCCAGGTTGTATCCTTTAGCTGGGCAAAACAGTGCATCATAGGGCAATGGTTTTTGAATCAAGATACCTTAAATGGGCTGACTTACAGGATGTGTCCAAAATCTGAGGGAATGACACCTGGCAAATTTGTGGTCACTTCAATGATGCTACACTGCTGTGGTGCCACCCATAAGTTCAGTTGACAGTCTGGCTCTAGTCCTCCATTGGCTGCCAGAGAGTGGTCCACCATGGTTAAGCCAACAGGAAATTAGAAGTTGTTCCCATGCCCACATTCCCTTTTTTCTGCTTGGTCAATTTGTTTCTCTGTTTGGGTAAAGAAATATCTTTGAAACAATGACCCAATAGGTCACACATTGTCAGGGAGTTATTAAAAATGTAGCTGTTCTTTAGATGCTTCTTAATTTTTTAGCTTTTTGATGCTTATTCTTGTCACAATTCAAAGGTTATTTCCCCTTATTATATACTGGCAGTGTTCTCCTCGCTATAATAAACCTTTGGACAGACCAAGGGGTGAATTTGCATAAGGAAGATGTTGGAATAATACTTTCAGAATCAATACATTGCTCCTTGAAACAAAGACAAAGGGGGAGGGGGAAACCCCTAAAATATATTAGGCTCAGACACATCGGCCTTAAGCAACTTGTGGGGAAAAAAGACCAATAGGTCTCATCTTGAGAGATGGAGCCATGGGAATATCTGTCAAGTCCTATTGATTTGTTGCAATGTAGTTTTAAAGGATTTCTACTTCACTGCAAGCGTTCTTCAAATTTGGGGGATTAACATTACAAGTATAAATCAACATAGTCAATGGTTTAGCTAACTTGTTTTTGAAGAGGAGCCCCAGGTTTGCCTGGAGAGGAAATCTTTTGCTCTCCAAAAATAATGTTTTCTGGGAAGAAACTTTATTCTCTCTGATTTCAGCATTTGTGTTGAGTGCCAAGCTTTGTTTGGTTTTCTTTAAATGTTGGGGTGGGGAAAGGTTTTTTGCCCTTTCATTACCCATAATGGTGGTGTGTGATATGGATGGTTGCATTCCATGATGTCGTGGTATGACAAAGTTCTTCTGATCATTTCTGTGCACTGCAGCAGCATCCTGATTTGCTAAATGACACCTGTTTTTTGAAGATCTGGAAGAAACACTTAAGAGAGAGCATAGAGAACAAAATGAATGGGGGTGGGGAACAAAATGTTACATCCAATTTCATTTTGCTCTATAAAGTCCAAATATAAAATCATAAGGCTGGAAGGGACATTGGAGTTCTTCTAGTCCAAACCCCTTGCCCAAGGTAGGAAAATTTATTCTACCCTGGACTAAGGTTGTCCTTTTTTTCCCTTGAAAACCTCCAGCAATGGAGCACCCACAATTTCTGAAGGCAAGCTGTTCCACAGATTAATTGTTTTTACCATCAGGAAATTCCTCCTTAGTTCCAGATTGGATCTCCCTCTGACAAGCTTCCATCCATTACTTCTTGTCCTGCCCTCAGGTGCTTTGAAGAACAAATTGATGCCCGATTTCCTGTGACAGCCCTTCAAGTATTGGAAGACAGCTACCAAGTCATCCCTAGGGCTTCTCTTCATTCAGCTAAACACACCTAATTCCCTTAGCCGTTCCTTGTCTGATTTAGCCTTCAGACCCCTTACCATCTTATCTCTTCCAAATATTACTTTTGTTTTATACACGAGTATGCTTTCGTTTTGTGTAACCGTGAGTTATAACGAGAACCCTTCTATATGGTTGTTGTCTCTACATGATCTTGGAACCGGTGTTCACTCAAGGGATGTTGGAATTCAAGCCTTGGTGGAGCAGTGGGCTAATGCCTCCTTAAGTAACACCAGCTGCCTGCCATTAGTGCAGGTTCGAGTCCCACCAGGCTCAAGGTTGACTCAGCCTTCCATCCTTCCGAGGTAGGTAAAAGGAGGACCCAGATTGTTGGGGGCAATTAAGCTGACTTTGTAATAATGCCGCTTGGGTGTGTGTGTGAAAACCCTAATAAGCAGGCATATACATAGAATGAAGGCTACTGCTAAGCTTGTAAGCTGCCCTGAGTCTTCGGAGAAGGGCGGGATATAAATGGAATTAAAATAAATAAATAAAATAAATATTAGGATTTTATTGGCTCTATACTGCATTAAACAGGAATAGATTATGTCTGATATTCAGTTTATTAACCAGACTACAGTTGACACTCTCCATTTTTTTATGGTTGGAAGCTGATCTTTGTGTCATCCTAAAATGATATTGTAGTCTAATCCTCATGGTGAATTTCCACAGAACTGGCTGCTTTTTATGGCTTGTTTATTGTGGTTCCTTTTCATTAACATTTTAGTTACGTCTTCAGCTATTGAGTTTACCGATGGCTAATTGGCTCTTTTTGTACTGGCCTGCAGTAATTAAAAAGTAGTCTAATAGAGCTGTTTTGTTTTTGTTTTTTTGTAGTCAGACCTAACCAGGATAGCATTTAAGTGTTTAATAGCGCCACTGCTTGATTCTACCATGATTCATCTAGCTTTAATTGGTTGCCTATTTGCAACAAAATTAACAATTTTTGTCGTCTTTGCCATATTCATGTCATAAAATGACTTAAGATACTGAAAGCTTGCATTTGATTGGAACATAAAATTGCAATAAAAAGAGTCAAAATTGGGTTTTGGTTTTACTGTTTGATTAGTAGAAAAAAAAACAGACTAAAAGCAAGCAAATTGTTGCACTTATTTTAAATACCTGTGCATAAGGAAGAACCAAGTTTTGGGTGTGCTTTTCTCTCTACTGATATCTTTCTGCCTGTCCCATTAATGTATGTATTTCAAAGCTAGGCTGGACCCAGAGATCTTTTTAAAGCTTACATGAGGCCCATTTAGTTGACCTAAAATTGCTGCATTCAGTCCAGTTTATTTATTTATTTATTTATTTAATTGGATTTGTATACCGCCCTTTCCCGAAGGACTTAGGACGGTCAACAGGGTAATTAAAACAAGAAATACAAAAATTAAAAACAATTAAAAAGATTATAACAGTCCCTGAAAAAGTAAAAAAAAAACCCAATTAAAATTAGAATTAAAATTCTCAGCCTGGGCCAACGAGCTCGAAGAGCCAGGTCTTCAGGTCCCGGCGAAATGAACGGAGGTCGGGGGCAATCCTAAGCTCCGCAGGCAGCTGGTTCCAGAGGGCAGGTGCACCCACAGAGAAGGCCCTCCCCCTGGGTGTTACCTGCCGGCAATCTTTTACCGGCGGCACCCTGAGAAGACCCTCCCTGTGGGAGCGCACTGGACGAAGGGAACTTGATGCTGGCAGCAGGTGTTCCCTCAGATATCCCGGACCCAGTTGCTAACTATAAAGGAGAGTCTCAAATTCTCTAATTTAAGTGATTTTGTTATACTAATCCACTAGCTAAATGGAGTGAAAAATACAACATTTGCTTGATTAAGGTTACACTCATAAGCATGTTTAAGTGGCAAGCCTAACTGAAACACAATGGAATTTATTTTAAAATAAGCCTATGTAAGATTGTGCTGTAAGTTACATTAAAATTACCTGTTGGCATCAGTGAAATTAAAAAGATCCGAAGGAAATTAACTATGCTTCACTCTTATCAAAATAAATATTGACTAAATAATCCCACTGGATTTAAGTAGGAATAAAGCATCAACAACTGCCTCTGGAACCAACCCATTTTGTTTAATCCACATTTTTTTTTAATCAAAGAAAAGCATTTTTTTCATCTTTATCTTTGGGATAGCATGTTTTAACTTGATGCCTATTGCAAGGTTGATTGATTCTATGCCATCAAGACAGTATCCTTTTTAAAAAATAATGTAACCTTTATGCTTTTTTCAGTTTAGAAAAATATGGAAACAGAATATAAAGGATGCACAATACAAAAATTATTAATAAAGAACAACAAAATTAAAAGTAAATCAGACAAAGAGATACCAAAAACACTTTTAAAAAAATGTAACAGTACAAATTACAATAATAAATATTGAGCATATACATTAAAAATATAATTGTTATTGGTTTACAAAACTTACCTTTTAATACTAAATTACTATCAAAGACAAAAAGATAGAAGGAAATTACCTGGTAGCATTATTATATCATTGTAACATATCAAAATCTATATCAAAGAAGAACTTATTGCTTCGTTCTTTGATTAGCTGAAGCCATTCTTTAATGTCTACAGTAATATCACTTTTCCATTTTCTCAATATGTTTTTTGTTGCCATCCCACTCCCCATACCCATCACCATAATTCCTCATAGACAGTCAGATTTCAGAGTTTTGGAATATCATTCAGTGACATGTTACTATCTTTAATATTAGGATTTCCTCATAAAACTACTTGTTAATGTTGACTCTTAATCACCCCCGAGATAATTTTTCTTGAGGACAATCTGTCCCTAACCTTGTCCTTTCCTTCCTTCCTTCCTTCCTTCCTTCCTTCCTTCCTTCCTTCCTTCCTTCCTTCCTTCCTTCCTTCCTTCTCAAGCAATTATTTTAATTAGACTTATTTTCTCCAGCTTCCATTTTTTTAAAAATGTGGGGCCTATTGGATCTTTCAGAAGAAACAGATGAGCTGGATAAAAGCTTCAATTGCTTAAGATGTAGAACAAAACCTACTTCCCTATGACAAACCATATCAATCATAGATGTTGGTTTTGGAATTCTGGAGCATGTGACTTTCTTGATGTGGCTTCCTTGTATATCTTAACGTACTCTAGATGTATGCTCGATCCATTCACTAATCACTGCAGGGAGCATACAGGGTGGGAGGTAACTTTGAACTGGTAGAGAGCAAGCCAGGGAAGCAGATTTGTTCATGAAGAACATTCATGAAGGAGGCCCCATCTTGGGAGGAATTATCTGGCACACGTTGTGGACACCTGTTGAGACACAGACCTTAGCCCAGCAAATTGATTTTGACAAACTACCCAAGGTCTCACACCACCCGCTATTGGGAATATAAATTATCCAAGTTACATTCAATAGGCACTCACTTTATTTGTTGACATACTTTATTTATTATTAATTTTTCAAACCAACAACTACTATTAGTCCCCCTTGTGACTGTTCCAGGCCAAGGCAGAAAAAGTGATTACAGATCAGTGCTGTGTTGGAAAATTGCAAAGTAATTTGCAATTACTTGAAAGTAATAAGTGAGCAATCTGTCTTTCTTTCTTTCTTTCTTTTTCTTGTTTAAATTCAACTCAATTGCCGGTCTGCAATTTCCTGGTTTCCAACCTGAACTAAATCTTAAGAGAAAATATTGTGATACGATGCCTTTCATGGGATTTTACTAGACAGGAAAATGGTCAGTACAGGAGTTTACAAAGAGATGGTTAGCACTATCTTATATATTAAAAATTCTCTTCTCAAGCCGATAGGTAGTATATGTCTTCCTTAATCTCAGATTCTCTATCAGACGACTGGGAATTTGAGGGTTTGGTGCAAGATCTTAGCTGCTCCTAGCACTTTGCTCTTCTGGACAAGCAGCTCTGAAGTTGCTCCTGGGATCTGTTGAAACTACTCTCCCATCTAAGGAGTCACAGCCCCTGATGCACTAGTAGTAGATACTACTACTACTACTATGCATTAGTAGTAGATACTACTATGCATTAGTAGATACTACTACTATGCAATTGTAGGCACTACTACTATGCACTAGTGGATACTTCTACTACTACTATTACTACTAGTAGATACTACTACTTGGCCTTTGCTTTCCACATCCTCTGCAAATCTTCCTGTAGGCCCTAGTTCTCTTCTCCAGCTTCTCATACACCTCTTCCTGATGTTGCTATTATTTGGTAATGCTACATCTATTGCTGCCAGTCTGTTCTGGTCCTTACCTACTACCACAAAGTCTGGTTGATTGGTTGATACCTGTCAATCCATCTGGATCTGAAAATCTTACAGGATCTTTGCCTTCTTAAGTGGGCTACTGGAACATACATAAACGAGACAAGATACACACATGTACATATATGTGTTATACAGTATAACATATGATAACGTTTTCCTTAACATGGGTATGCCAGTCTCATTTGTTTCTAATGGAGGAGCCATCTTTTATACAAAGAGATTACTTGATTTCCACTTACTGTAGACATATAAGGCTATTTCAACAGATTGATGTGGTCAATAATAAGCCATAGCACTTGCTGCAGAATGAAAACAAAGCTGACTTGTTATATTTCCTGATTCTTCATCTCATGAAAAAAATTGCCTTCTCTTTGTGAACAAATTACTTCAGTGTTTAAATGAAACTGTCTGACTTTTGTTCTAAACTTTTCCAGTTCTTGTTCGTCAGAATAGAAGCGAGGTTCCTGTGCGATAGAGCGTGCATACTTGCAAAAAAAAAAAAACAACCTTGGGGTTTTTTCATGTTCTGATATCTGTAAAGAAAATTCCTCTCATTGAAAGCTCGGTAGGAATCGATCTCTATAAAAAATTCATAAATATCTCGCATTCATTCTATGGGATCAAATAAAGGGAAGAACTGCAGAACGATAGATCTTGCTAGCACAGCCTGACTTACTGTGCCTTGGGTAATACGTTGAAAGGATGGTTCTTGAAAGCAATTACAAAAACTATGGAAATAAAGCCAAAACTGAATGCCAAATTATTATTTTTTTCCTACCCTTTTACAGCTCATTGAGTACCCCACTGAGTTTTTAGTGCTTATATTCCAATTTTTAGTATTTCTTTCCAATGTGTCGACTTGAACAAAACGGGTCAGCTGTTACAGAGTCATAATAAAGAGATCCATATATTACATTAAAGCTGAGACATTGTCAAATGCAAAGAACGTAAAGATAGCTACCTAGAGAACAACTATATTTTCTAATTTAGGTTACTTTTACACCTCTGCCTTAGCCGAGTTGAGAGGAAGATGGAGAAAACAAATGATTTTGACGCCTCCTTCCTTTCCTGTGCATGCAATTTAAACACTTTAAATATTAAACATATGCTTGAGATTGGGACAACCGTTTAAACAAACGCTACAGATATGTTATTTTAATGAGAAATTCAGTTACATAAAAGGCATCGGGGATATCGCAGTCGTGAGCCTGCTTAATGTTCTCACCAAGAACGAGATGCTATAAAGTTTTGTATTTTAAGAGGAATTGAGAGAAGTCTTGATTTGTATGTGCTTTAACCACTTTGGGAAGTGAGCTGTGCTGCAACATATTTCAACATGGCAGTCCTCGGTGATGTACTCTTATATTTTAGAGGCACATAGCGTGCTCCACCTAAGATCAAAGGATAAAGGATAGAATGGAGTCGAAAGAGGACTAGATACCTGAAGTTGCATGAACACATTGACTTCACCAGGAAAAGAACCAAAAGTAAACAAATAAACACACTGTGTTTTAGTATTGTAAAATAGGGGTAGAATGGAGTCTTGTTAAGGACTTTGTTATGGGATGTTAATAATAGCATCCTTATGGATCAGAAACCTGAATGGCAGCAGAGCATTATCTTGTGGGACCCAGATTTAGCAGTTTGGAACCTGTGAGGTTATTGGCAACCCAATGCAGCCACTTCCGGACCATTAAATAAGGAGAGTCCTCGACTTACAGTTACTTTGCAACCATTCGTAGTTACCACAATTCCCCCAAAGGGTACCTATGACCCAGATTTGAGATTCCAAATGCTGCTTTCCTCACTCCCTTACTCCCGTTTTTGCGATTACTTCTGATATACCACCATAACAAATCACGGGTTCACTTAATGGGATTCAAACATGTGAACAACTGGTTCTCTGTGTGGATGCTGCTTCCGGAAGTCTGGCCAACAAAAAATTAGCTACCAGTTCTGCCAAAATGGTGCGAACCGGCTGAATCCCACCACTGCTTATGACCATAATTGCAAGCTCAGTTACAGTCATAAGTTGAGGACCACCTATACTATTTCTTGATAATCATGGTAGATAGCCACAATACCTACCGGCCAATACATTCAGTCTAAATCCCAAGATAATTGTAAAGGGCAGACTTCCTTAGCATAATATTTCAACTTTCCAAAATTCTGCCTAGTTTTCTGTTGCATTTTGGCAGGGTTCTGTTCTTCCTACAATGTCCCATCTTGACCCGGTCTTATGCCCTTATAGGGCTAATTCACTCAAAAGCCCAGTTTGTGGGGGCTCTTGCAGGGAATTGCATTTGCTTGTTTTCTTTTCACTATCCCTTCATTTTGCTTGTTGGCTTGGCTTTCAAAAGGCTCATTCCTTTTGCTATTTATTAAATGAAATGTCATTCAGTCGCTACAAACGTATTCTGTTCATTATTCACTTTTGAGCCTGATATGGTTTTGTGGTCTATTCTTGCTTTATTTGCTGATTTTTCCCACTGTTTGCAGGATTAATGCTTCTGGGTTACTGAAATATTATGTACCCCAAAGATGATTACTGACCCCTGGTCCTAGGCCAACGTCTTCCCCACAAAGCAAATAGCAATGGGAACAGAACAGCAAAACTAATAGGGCCACTCATAAATACCACTATGAGCAAGAGTAGATCCTTCTCCTCCTTCTTTTAGGTTTATACTCAGAAGATTATAGTCTTGGCTATTCTATTCCTTGACTTTGCTTTAAAGTTTTCATTTTCAACAATAGGCTTTTTTTTGTTTTTTTGACATGTATCCTTGACAAAGCTTTTGAGTGAGGACAACTCCACTTCATTTGTGGGTATCAGAGTTCATTTTGGTGGATCTTGTAAGTTCCACAAAAAAAACAAAACACCCAACCCACAGGGTTTCTATGTTTTGTTTAAACCTTAAATTCAGCAAGAAATAAATGTATGTACAAAATATCTTAGCTTAAAGTCCAAGCAATCCCGGGGACTCGTGTTTTAGAACATCAACAGGCAATAACAATTATCCATTCAGAAATATGATTTTCCTTTAGAGACAGAAACATTCTTAAAATGGCTCACCACAGGAAAGAAGAAAGGAAAGGAAAGGAAAGGAAAGGAAAGGAAAGGAAAGGAAAGGAAAGGAAAGGAAAGGAAAGGAAAGGAAAGGAAAGGAAAGAAGGAAGGAAGGAAGGAAGGAAGGAAGGAAGGAAGGAAGGAAGGAAGGAAAAGGAAGGAAGGAAGGAAGGAAGGAAGGAAGGAAGGAAGGAAGGAAGGAAGGAAGGAAGGAAGGAAGGGATTCAGAACAGCTGTCAGAAATTGATACACCCTAATAAAGAATTTGGGACAAGTTTAGGAAACTATCTGCATCACAGAATATCATATTCAGCAACGTCTTCATAAATGAAACATTCATAGACTACCCAGAGGGTAATTAACAGCTCAGCAAATATGAAAATCTTTTTACCACACCAAAGCATGTGTGCCTAAGCCTAAGTGCGCACTATTTCAATGTTGCACGTGAATCTGTTCCTGCCTTGAAGCTTCCATTTATGTTGTCAAGTTAGATTTTTGTTGTTGTTGTTGTTTTTAAAAAAAAATCCTGCATGAGAACAAACCTTCCAATTTTCCCCTCTTGTTCTTGTCTATTTTAGACAAAATAGTGGTTTCTTCTATTGGCATTTCCATGTATACTATCTCCCAAATTCATTAGGAACTGATTTTATCTTTGCTATTGTTGATTATTTTATTCCATTCTTGATTATATCCTATCGCAAGGCGGGTGGGGGAGAAAGGGAGCTGTTTACTCTCGAAAAATGGGTTTATCGGCAGATATTTCTGTATAAAACAGTGGCAAAAGAAGTAATTTTCTAAAAACCTCCAATTGGTGATTCCTAACACACTAGAGTATTATGAGCTTCTTAGAACATTTCTATAGTAGTAACAATTGGAAAGATATTGTGCATAAAGTTGGTGATTTTATCTTAAGAAACTGCTGACAGTTCTTAATTAATTGCTAATTTAATTATTGAATATTAGTGCAGTTTGCAGTAGGGTCAGTTACTGCCATCAATTAATTTGTTTTTACAATTTTTACGCAATCTGGCCTGTCAGGATGAATCACAGTTTGTTATTTTGTTTCGATTTAAATAAGCTGCAACTATGATTTGTTCTGACTACCATACCAGGCACAGAAGCTTTTATTTCATTATAGGTTTTTTTTTTAGTTATTTAGTTGAACTGACCTTTATTTCTGTAGTGCCTTTAGAAATCTCCTCAGGGATAGAATTTTATCCAAAAGGCTTGAGGTGAGGTGAGGTGAAGAAACAAAATAGATTAAAAAAAAAAAACTTAAATGGCAGAAATATCTATAATCCCATTGCTTGTTTTGGCACAATACATCCTGGCTTATAGGTTGTATAACTTTCCTGTCCCAAACTGTTACAGATTAAACTGGCAACAGTCTGCAAGAACCTTGTGTTCCAAGCTGTATTTTTTTTTACTTCCCCAACATCCATTGTGGCAGGTTTTTAATAAGTTTAAAGAGGTTGAACAAGCTTTGAATGATCACGCATCACAGTCAGCTTTGCAGCAGGAAGATCAAAGTCGGTGGGCTGACAATATTTCACAAAGAGTTGAGTTCAAGATTCTACATCTCTTACTGTTTGGAGGAGGCCCGTGGGTTTGTTGTATTATTATGGTCTGTCAACACGGTCAGCTAGTTGTTCAAACTGGACTTGGCATTTTTATCTACCTACCAAGTCCTTTCCAAGGACCTGGAATAGAAAAGATGTTGATGTTTTATGGTGTTAGAATTCTGATCAACAAGGATCCTGATAATCCAGATGTTTAACCCCAATAGAATAATGATCTCTAACCAATTACTTTCTCCACCCCACCCCCCCCCCCAGATATTTCTCTCTCCATTGATTTATGGTGACAATAATCTTGTCCTTCAAGAACACCTGGGACTCTTGATTTGTGAATCTGTCCAGCAACGTTTTTCACACTTTTTTCATTGTTCTAATTAGCCTGGGTTATAAGGCAGGGCGACATTGCACTGCTTTGTTTTCCCGTTTAGAAATCTGACAAAATAGTCTTCCTGAATCAAACTGCTGGGAAAGCCAATGCATTGTGAGCCGTTCCTGTAGGATGAACAATTGTAAATCAGAAATCAATGGAAATCTCACACAAGCAAGGAAGGTTGGAAAGAGCTGTCGCCCTTCATTTATTGTCAGCAGTTAAACTTAACAGACATGTGAAGACATTTTCTACTGAACCAAGACATTGTTTATAGGAGGTTTTCTCTAGCCTGATTGGCAACAGCTCTTAGTAGATTTCTCAGTAGCTGGATGTGAATTTAGTGTTACCAAATCTGAGGTGCAAAATATATCAGCCATGAATTCTGGGGAAAAACAACAACAACACCATAACTATTTCATACCTATTAGTTATCTGAATATCGATAGCTTAAATGTGCTGATTCCAATTACCATAAAGATGTGAAGGGCATCACTTTCCCAGGACTGTTTATCGGGAATGGCTTCTTTAGAAGCGAATATTTGTAGCTCAGGGTTGAATTGTGGATCCTTGGTGCTCTCTGAGCTTGGTTGTTTTCTTGCTGTTGTTTTATTATTCAAACTAGATAACAGCTTAGGGACTAGCACTAATAATGATGTTACCTAGTTTGGGTAATGAAAGGTCTGCAAGAAAACAACCAAACTCAGAGAGCATCAAGGATGCCATTGTGACTCTTTGCATGCTTGTAAGCTGATGGGTAATAACATTTGGCCATCTTGTCTTTTCTTAGCCTCTTAATTGCTTTTGATTTTTCAGATATCAGGATGTTCTTAGTTACTCTTCTTTTTTGCATTATGTGTCCAAAATATCTAAGGTTTACCTTCATTATTAGTGTTCATAGTGAGTGGCTTATTCAGTGATAAGGTCCTTCTTATGGTCCAAGGTCCCAACAACCTTTTCCAGTATCACAACTCAAAGGCATTTTTTTTCTCTCCCCCCCCCCCATATTGTAGCTTTTAGAACCAAATGTTATACCTTAAAAAATGTGGGTTTTTTGATCAGCATTATCTGCCTGCCCTTCAATTGTTTTCTATATTTGTCATCCTATTTTTCCCAAACAACCATAGTTTGTTTCATAGCTACTGTCAGCATCATTATAAATTTTTGAGCCTGTGGAAGATTAAAGTCAGTTACCATTTCAACTTCTTTTCTTATTTCTTTATTTTTTTTACTCTTTTAAAGCACAATTCTATCCTCTGGATTAGCTTCTTTAAAAAATATTGAGCATCAGACTGATTGCCCCTCTATTCATAGAGATTTCTGATGCACTGAGTCTACATCTGCTTAGAGTCAAGTAGCTTGAGAGTAGAGGTGATAAATATCTTCTAAAGTTAGATACCAGCTTGAGACCAACAGGCAACCCCCCCTCCCAATGATAAAGAAAGTTGGAAAGAACTTTGAATATTAGGGTGGAAAATCAAATTATACCTTGGTCTGAATTCAGTGAGAGTAAGTAGAAGTTTTGCTAGTTTTTCTTTTTCTTTTCAACAATAAGGAGACTATATTTTAAAAATCATATCTCAGCTATGGCTACAGATCTGTGCTTCATTATCCAAACTATTGGTAAACTGAAGCAAAGAGCTGCAGTTTGGAATGAAATGAAACTATTGCAAAAACGTGGTGCTTTCTTTTGAAATAGCAGAAAAAAATCCTTCTTTGGAACGCACGGTGTTTCTTCAAATCAGGAAGGATCTTGTGATTTGCAAGCTATCGATTAATTTTTTTTTCAACTTTACATTTAATGCATATTAAATGAAGAGAATCTTTATGTCTTAAATGCCTTGACCTACAGCTTTATCATGAATGATTGTGCCAGTTCCAGGAAATCAGGTACATGGATTAGCTGAGCTCAAAGTAGAGGAAACAGGGTTAGAATTATAAGTAGGACAGTCTTGGATATAAACACATCCCAATGAGATGTTTGAAGCTTTGGCTGATCTACAGCAAAGATGTAGGAAGATGAAAAGATAACTACAAAATCAGAATTGGATCACAGTCAGAAAATATACAGAAACACTAGGAGAGGTAAAATTTAATTCTAGGTTTGAATTACTAGCTTCCCCTATTCTTTGAACCGTTCTCTGCCTGTCATCTGGTTTCTGAATCGTTTAATTGAGTTGTAGGAGAGGTAGGGCGTTTGTCACAAAATAAGCAAGTGTTGTTTTGCTTTGTATAACTATCATCTCAGTTGGATTCCTGTGTTAAATCGGAATGCACCAATTTAAATTATGCTAAAGGCTAGGTGGATTTTGTGACTCAATAGTAAGCAGAATTCTGTAAAAAAAAAAAAGTCTAGATTAATTTCTCATCCTTGGAACTGTGGGGTTTGCTCTGCTTTGTTTAATTTATCCGTGCATTATTATGTTAAGAAAAGAAGAATAAAACTGATAGAAATCCACATTTGAATGTTTGCAATAAACATTGCCCAAAATAAGTGAAGAGGTTTACCAAGAGAGAGAAAACACAAACTGCCACTGGCAAATTGAGGCAAAGTTCTTGTATGGTCTGAATTATCCAGCCAATAGTTTTTGGCCTCATGTAGCTTTTGTAGATATCTCCTACTACTAGGAAATTTCAAAGTTGGATTAGCTTTAGAAGAGTTTGTCTTCATATTAGCATGCGTAACGGTGGGTGCTAGGAGCGTCACTTTGTAGAATTTCTTCATCTTACTCACTGTGGTTGGTTGCAAAACATCTTTCAAAGTCACAGCCTTGAAAATAATGAAGCCACTGATCAATATGTAATTTTGCTGCATCCTTTCCGTGTTGAGGGATTAATTTAATGGTAGAGGTTAACAGAATGTCAATGGATTTCCGGGCGTGAATATCAGAAATAAATCTGCTAAATTTAATTGTTTGAAGATCATTAAAGACCAGCTCTAGCAATAATTGTACCTTTTAATGCTTTAAATAATGTCCCCATTGGAGAGGAGATGGCTGGCAGGAGGTGAAAATATCAGCCATTATTGATATCAAGCGGCATTGATTACCAATTAATGGTCCTGATTTTTGTATCTCAGCTATCATTAAATAAACATCGTTCAGAAGAACATACTAGTATTCCATTATGAAAAGAGAACAAGTACTACGGCTAAATTACCCATTGTGCTATTATATAGTAGCACAGGACCACTTTACCTTTTTTGCAATCTCTGAAATGCATGCCTCTCTTCCCAACAACAAAGGAAGGCAGAAAAGTAACCTCGAGCATTGTTCAGGGGTTGATTTGTCATCAGATCAAATTAATGTATCAATTGCATACCCCCGAAATCAGTTAATAAACTCCTGGAGATTGTTGGGATAGATTCCTCAGTATTTATGGGATGAAATGTATCTTTTTTTACTCCTTTGGATTGGAGAGAAAATTCATGAAGGGGAACATACAGTTGTCCCAGCATGGTCATTCTTACAACAGGAAGACAGGGAATGATGATGATGATGATGATGATGATAATAATGATGATAATGATGATGATGATGATGATAGAAAGGACCTTGGAGGTCATCTAGTCCAACCCCCTACTCAGGCAGGAAACCCTATACCATTTCAGACAAATGGCTGTCCAGTCTCTTCTTAAAAACTTCCAGTGTTAGAGCATTCACCGCTTCTGGAGACAGGTTGTTCCACTGGTTAATTGTTCTCACTATCTGGAAGTTTCTTCTTAGTTCCAGGTTGCGTCTCTCCTTCATGAGTTTCCATCCAGTACTTCTTGTCCTGCCTTTAGGGGCTTTGGAGAATTAGCTTGACTCCCTCTTCTTTGGGGCAGCCCCTGAGAGATTGGATCGCTGCTATCATGTCACCCTTTATACATCAGACAGTCCAGATTTCTAATGTTTAGGAAGTCTGTGCCTGCTCTTCTCTTAACACCTGTGATATCTTCATTGCCTATTTATTTTGAAAGATTGAGTACAGGTAGCCCTCAACGTAAGACCACAAATGACTCCAAAATTTCTGTTGTTAAGTGAAACATTTGTTAAGTGAATTTTGCCCAATTTTACGACATTTCTTGCCACAGTTATTAAGGGGATCACTGCAGCTGTTAAGTAAGTAACACGGTTAAGTGACTCTGGCTTCCCCATTGATTTTGCTTGTCGGAAGGTCGCAAAAGGGGATGACACAATCCCAGGCTGCTTCAACCATCATAATTATGGGTCAGTTGCCAAGCATCTGAATTCTGATCACGTGACCATGGGGATGCTGCAATGGATGTGTGAAAAATGGTCATAAGTCACTTTTTTCAGTGCCGTTGTAACTTTGAACTATGACGAGGAGTATCTGTACTCACCCGATGATCATGTAGTGTCTCTTGAAAATGAAATGTTTAAACGAAGTGAGTAATACATCCTGTCACTCCTTCAGCAGTGCTGTAGTTTATCTTGAACCTCCTGCCAATAATTTGCTTAAATCCATCTTTTAAAATATAAAATTCACTCCCCCTGACTATGATGTTCTTATTGAAGCATCCAAAATGAAATTTGCTCTTAAAAAAATGAGGCAAGCATGGACTTGTATTTGTTTTACTTAAATGTTGCATTAGGGAGCAATCATGTCCCAAATGTTCACAAGTGGAATTGATTTGTTTTATATCATAGTAATATATAACTTGGTTTGTTCTTATTTCACTCACTGACATAGGAAAGAGAACCTGTGATATATGAAGTCAATAATCTGGGCCTAGTTGTCAGCTTCAAAAAAACAAGCTATTCCATTGACATTGTTCCAGATATGGTGTCAGTGAAGGATTTTTCTCGTTTTACATTCTTTTCTCCAATAATTTATTTTCACCTCAGTTTCCATTAAGGCTGTACTGTGCTGCAGTGTAAACAACAATGAAACTGAGGTAATTTGAGGATGAATGCCTTGGTCCTATGAGCCAACACACCTGCAAATAGACATATTGGTCATAACGTTTGGAAATTCAGTATCAGTCTGTTGTTTTTTTTTCCAAAATTGGTTTTTCATTATCTGACTGCTTTTTAGCTGCGCTGAGCCATCAACAGCCCTGAAAGCACACTCTAACCATGGTTATGTAAATTAGCAGCAAGAGCAGGATTCGGGTTAGAGTTGAATTGGAGGAAAATACCTGCTCAGCATGAACAAAAAGATTCTGTTTACCTGAAAATTGATGGATCCCTCATCACCAGAAACTTCAGGTCTCTAAGAACGGGTTCACATCTTTTGCTACATTTCTAATACTAATGTTCCGAAACATTACTTTTAAATTATCCAGTTTAAGGTCCTTTTCTCAACACAACTAATAATTACACGTCATAATATCTTTTGGGCAGTATCTGCAGGAGGAGAGCAGGCTGAGTTAGAAGGTGAGGTTAAACGTGTCATCAGTTAGGAGTCGTTGCGTTGCCATAAGAGACCCAAGTCCAGCCCCCTCCCCCCATGAATTCAATTGACTCTTATCTAGAGCCAATTTAGCTTTTGCTGTAAGTTGACTAGATTTTTGTGTGTGGGTAGCAATAATAAACTATTTTGTGCTTTGAACTCAACAAATGCTCCTGGTTGATTTCTTTTTTTTTTTTGCTTCTGATCGGATCTTTTTCTTTATGAAAAATGGAATTGGCTGGTCTTGTCTGCTTCTAGGCTCTGATTGTTCGATTGGTATGATTTGTATTTTTTTAGGTATTTAAAGGACTTATATGGCCATAGGTTGCTCACAACAAACAATGAAAACAATAGGAGAGAAACAGAAATCTAATTTGGGTCAGTCCCCAGGATCAGAGGTTTATTCTTCCAAGCTTTTGGACTCATGTTGGAGCCCATCTTCAGGGAATTTGTCTATTGGAATACGTAATTTTGGCTGTTCTGTGAGTCATGTTTATGAGATGCTTTCCTATTGGCTGATTGGTATGTTGATGGCTGGTGATTGGCTGTTGTTTCCTTGGGCTGCCAAGGAAATATTATGCTATTGCTCATTCTGCACACTGGGTGCTGGAAAATCTAGGTTAATATATTCAGAATTGACAGAGTGTTATAATTTTTAAGATAAGTACATAATGTTTTGGTTTTGTAATGAGACACCTCATTGTGTTTTTTATAAGTCATTTTTGTATGCCGGTCTTTCCTTACTATAATAAATTGAATTTATTAGACTTCCCAAAAGATATTCTTCCCATGTGCCACAAAATGACTTCTATGATAAATTTCTTGAGCTTGTGGCTGTTCTAAGTTATGTATTTTGTTCCTTATTTTTTTGGTCACTTTAATTCCCGTCCATAAAGGCTGTGTGGGGAAAGAAAATATCTTCCATTCTTTTCATCCTTTAAGCTGAACTTTTCCCCTCCTTTTATTATCTTGCCTCATGACTTTCCTTTATTTCTGAAACTTTTAAAATATGACTGAACTGGATTTCTTTGATTAAAATTCTTCTGAAATAATTGAGATGTTATTTTGCTAGTCATTCGATCTTTTGCTTCATTTATTGAATTTCTTGGAGCTATTCTTTTTTCTTCTTCTTTTGTTGCCTTTGATACTCTTGTTGTGGCCTGAGGTTTATTTTTAAAATGAACCAAACTTGATATTAAGAACTTACTTTACTCATTGAGTTCTTCCATGAAAACCTTTCTGCTGTGAGTAAAAGTATTCAATGCAAATAGTCCTCATTCGGCAACTCAGACTGGCAACTCAGTCATTAATTGAAGCTGTCGCTCAGTGAAACCATGTCTGTGATTTTACTTCAGTTTTATTTTCCTTTACAGACCTGCAAAAGTCATAGATGCAAGAAGTGGTTGCAAAATTCCTTTTTCTTCCCCTTCCTAAGAACAGTTGCTACTGTAGAGCCATCCAGTGAAATTACAGATCTTTCTTTGACAAACTATTTGCCAACTATTTGCCAGTTGCATGCATCATTTTTGAGGATCGTTTTTGCCTATTCTGTCGGTCAAGAGAATTGTCCTAACTCTACTTGACCATGATCTGAGACATAAACAATATTTCAAGACCACTCAGTGAACATCCTAATACATCTTAAAAAGTAAAGGATGGCCAATTTAGCTTTGATCTTACTTCCAACCAGCTTGTCAGTATATAAGATGTTGGTAGTCCTTGTTCAAACACCTACTAATAGGAATAAGCTAAAAACAATCTTATGCAATTTGGACTATTTTTGTTGTTGTTGTAAACATGGATTGACTTTGATACCAGATGGAGACAATGGGTTTTCTGAAGCCATATAATGCCTACATATATCCAAAATAGGAATATAGGAATCTTCCTTATGTCGAGTCAGGACATTGATCTGTGAGCATCATAGTTTTGGGCTAAAGATCTCCAGGATGCAGAAAGGAGTTCATCCGAGCCTTATTTGAAGTTTTTGATAATTGAATATGGGAGGCAAAACAGGTGCCAAGCAACCAAATTATTCTTCTCACCCATTGATTGCTTCATTGCAGGTCAATCTTAGTTAAAAGCTGTTATGACTCTTCATCCAACTCTTGTGATCGCTTTCTGATGGTAGAGAAACATTTGAGGATCAGTTCCAGCTGATCATTGACCAGCTATGATAGGTCAGAAACAGTTACAGAGCATTTTGAAACACAGTCATCTCAAGTGGCTACTGCTTTACTCTTGGTTCCCTCATCTCTTTCTTCCCACTTTCCTAGAAATTACATTAAATTAAATTACATTATGTTGGCAAGATTATTTGCCAACATGGATGAAATGGAAGTAGTTGAACTCAGCAATTTTATCATTTTGCAATTGTATCTCTGTGTTGGATTTTTTTCCCCCCTACGGTACCAATATTGCCTTCATTTATTTCCCTTTCTTTTTCTAACAGTCTGATGACAAGAACATTATTTCCCATTTGTCCAATTCTGAAGTGAAGATAAATTTGAAAAATGGGCCGTGCACAAGTCAATCTGTCCCCTTTATTCTTCTGCTTTCATAAGGTGAATGGCAGCCGTTACTGCCTCCCTCGGTTGTGCCAACGCAAAGTCTGAACTGCCTATGGGATCTCTGCATCACTAAACCAAGAAGCCACCCGAGAGATAAATATAAAAATGGCAACAGTCTGGCTGGAGCTGCTGAGATATCTCCTTACGGAATAAACTTTCTACACAAGTTCCTCTTAATCTTTTATTAAATGTGTCACGGTTAGATTTTTTTTTTAAAAAAAACCTCTTTACATTTAGGCATTTCTAGGGAATTTAAATGTATAGTCTTGTTCTCACAAGAATGCTTTGCTATGGTTATTGACCCATGGAAGGAAGGAGGCATCATATAGTCAGCAGAGAGTTTTATTTATATCCTTTTCACACGAGGCTTTATTGAAGCTGCACCGACTCTTCTAAGCCTCGTTTTTTACCACCACGGGTATTTTTTGTTATCGTTATTGCAGCCATGATTGCTCCAGTGCCTTTGCAAACAACAACAGCAACAATGGCATCCATCTAGGATCACATTTGATCAATTGATTTGAAACTCCTGCCTCCCAACTTGCCCCAGGTCACAAGTGTGTAGGTACAAGGGCAGAATCTTACAACTTGTCAGGGTTTCACTCTTCCCCATTTTATACCAAACAGAATCAAAGTAAGGTGATTCTGAGTTTCTTTCTTACACTTTCCTCTTTCACAGTGACAGCTTCTTGAGGAGGAAGAGAATTAAAGCCTCTTTAACAGGTAAAGGAACAAGTCCCCCCCCCCTCAAAGTAGCATTAATGGTTGCTAGAACCCACTTACACAACATCCTCCCAGGCCACTGTAACAAACCAGGAGGGACATTAATTAAAAGAGCAGGTGGGCTAAGCTCACAATCCTGAGGACCCTATCAATTCCTTCAAGTCCAAACAAGCTATCAATAAACTGCCCAGTCAAGGGACCAAGACCACTCCCTCCAACACTGACAGGGCAAACTACTAATAAATAACATCAGAGCAGTCCCCACTCCCTACTAGCATGGATGATGTTACCTAGTTGGGCAATGAAATGTCTTCAAAATACCAACCAGGTTCAGAGAGCATCAAAGACACCACCGTTCAACCTGGAGCTACACATATTCTTTTGTATTAATCTCTTTTATTTATTATTTATCTATTTGATAAGCTTTTTCTGTCACTGATAATTGGAGCCTTTGGTGGTTGAGAAGGAACACATGTTAGGACCAAGCTATATTTATGCCCTTAGTATGTCATTGTTTGTTTATTTTACATTATTTCATTTTCTTCTTTCTTACAGTCTGGATACTGCTGAGGCTCTGAAGAGTCCCTTTGCTCGCCCTGTTATCTCTTTATGAGTTAAGGACTGCTAGCAGCTTTTTGGTTTGTCCGTGACAGTGAGGGAAGCTGATAACACCAGTCTTTTGTCATTTCAATTTTTCACACATTTTCCTCTTGCAACAGCCATCACTGTATCAATTTTTCACACATTTGCAAGTGTGTGCGCGCACATGGGTGCGCTATAACTCAATAAAGGCACAATTTGGCAGCTAGCTGCCAGAGGCCACTCATCTGTAAGACTGTTGTGAGTAAAAAAAAAGTATCAAAGAAAATGAAAGAGAGAACTCACCAAGGACATAGCTGGACAGCTGTTTGTTCAGTGGTCTCCACTATGGGTCTAGGACAATTCATCATGGCCACATGACCATTTTATTCCAGCTTTTCCAGCTCATGTGACCCACCACAGGCCTGAGCAAAAAGCACCCACAGAAGCTATGATACAGCAAAGCAAGCATCTGAGTGCATTTGAATAGTTGCCAAAAGATTTGCTGCATCACAGCCATTTATTTCCTAGGACAAACCAAATAAAAATTTCTGAATATCATGTATCTTATAAGCATGCAGGCTGAAACACAGGGGATGGATTATGTCCGTGGTGGCGAACCTATGGCATGCAGAGCCCTCTCTGTGGGCACGCGTACCATTGCCCCAGTCCTAGGCCTTCAGCTGGGTTTTATAAAACCTTTTCGCTTTAGGCCTCTGCCGCCGTGTGCAATAAAAAGAAAAGGTTCAATCAATCAATCAATTTCAACTTCTCACGGAAAAAAAAAATCTCGCAAAGTTGGAATTGACTGATTGAACTTTTTAGTCCCACCCGGTCTGCTGTTACCACTGCAGCCACGCCCACCCAATGGGCCACGCCCACCCAAGGGCCATGCCCACCCGGCACCCAATGATACATAAGTGGGTTTTGGGTTGCACTTTGGGCACTCGGTCTCTAAAAGGTTCGCCATCACTGGATTATGTTTTTCCTAAGGGTTTTTTTTAAAGGATGACAAATTCAAAAGGTTTTTATAAAATAATTTAAAATTTTCACATCAATGGTTTACCTCCTGCCGCTTTCAGATTGTTTCAAGGTGGCTAGAAAAAAAGGGAATTTATTCAGTTTGTGTATTTTTAGTTTTCTTTTTAGGGAGCTGAAAGAGAACAAACGTGGTTCCCTCTGCTAAGTAGCCTCCTTTGGAGTTCAGAAAAGGTCCAAGGGTATTACTATAATCTTACTTTGGAACTGGGCTGGTAGGAAAGTAAATGTAGGCTTGGTTTGCTCAGGAACTAAACAATTAATCATAATTAATAAAACACAGTAACTATTGCATGGTGCATCACATAAGGAATTTAACTTCATATTTACGTCTGAAAGAAGTCCATAACCTTAGAAAAGAAATCTACGGTTGTCTAACACTCATACATTACTTTACTAACTCATTTTTTTGTTTCCAGCTCAGACTCCAGGTCTTGATGACTTTGCTTCTGCTGTTCTTGCTTCTATGTTAAGGATTTATCCTGCTTCTCTTGTTGCTGGATCTGCTCTAGCAAATCAGAATGTTCGTTTTGCAAGTGTTTTATCTCCTCGGCCATCTGTTCCAAGTCATTTTCTAGGTTTTCTATCTGTTCTGCAAAGACAAGCAAGCCAGAAAATGATGTCCAGAGCCTGAATGAAGGAGGCTTTTACTGGGTTTATCAGATTGTGAGATCCCTTTTATGCAGCACCAGAGGAATTATGAAGTTAACAGGGAAAAAAAAATACATATTTGTAGCATTTCATCATATCCAGTAACATGCTGTGTTTCCAGAGGTTGCTGCATTACAACCCCTAGCAGACTCCATTGGCAAGGAGTACTGAAGTACTCAGGGGTTGCCACAAAAAAGAGGGAGTCAAGCTATTCTCCAAAGCAGGACAAGAAGCAATGGATGGAAACTAATCAAGGAGAAAAGCAACCTAGAACTAAGGAGAAATTTCCTGACAGTGAGAATAATTAACCAGTGGAACAACCTGCCTCCAGAAGTTGTGAATGCTCCAACACTGGAAGTTTTTAAGAAGAGACTGGACAGCCACTTGTCTGAAATGGTATAGGGTTTCCTGCCTGAGCAGGGGGTTGGACTAGATGACCTCCAAGGTCCCTTGCAACTTTATTATTATTATTATTATTATTATTATTATTATTATTATTATTATTATTATTATTATTATTATTATTATTATTATTATTATTATTAAGACATTTATCTGAAATGGTGTTGGTTTTCCTGTCTGAGCAGTGGGTTGGACTAGATGACTTCCAAGGTCTCCTCCTCCTCCTCTTATTAATTAATTAATTAATGGTGCATTATCCAAAAGATCAGTTTCTCCATTGCAACATACAACATAGAAAGTAGTCAATTTTATTTTTATCCAAGCACAAGGAATAAGTCACCACCTCTAACTCAGGTGCTCTGTGCAAGTAGGCCTTAATTTACAGTTCATTGTCATTCAAGGGCAAAAAAATTGGCTAGTTCTATAAACCACATTTAAACCATGAATAAAGAAACACAACCAAGGCAGCAGTTTATTATTTTGCGATAATTTGAAAACTGGGCCTTTGCAACGGGGTGGGAGGGGATAGGAGGAGGCTCCAACCGAAGGAAAGCTACAGCCATGCAAAAGGGGCGATCGCTTGCTGGCTGGTGGATGGGATTTCTAATCCAAGGGTCCACAGGTGCAGCGAATCCTGGAGAAGGCATTGCACGCTCACACGCATGCGCGCAGACCGCGCCCCTGCCTCCCATTGCCTTCAGCTGTGCGGCCGCGGCACACCTGCCCAGGATGAGCCGCCGCGTGCTTGGCTCCCCGCCGTCTCCATGGCAACCCTGGCCGGGCCGAGATGGAACAGCTGCGCGTGTGATTTTCCCGCCGCTCTTTCTTCACACCCCCACCTCGGCTGTGATTGGCTGCTTTGGCGAGCCGTCCCTCGGGATTGGCCGAGCGGCCTTTCCTCCTCCCCCTCCCTTCGAGGGGTGGGGAGAATTTAAAAGCCGGCGGGCTGCTCAGCTGAAGTAGAAATGAGAGCGCGCTGCGAAAAGCAGCAGACGCCGCTGCTACCGCGTCTCCCGTTGCTCGAGGTAATTCTAGCGGGAGACTTTTAGAGGTGGTGGGATACGAAGGGAGTTAGAATAGAATAGAGCTGGAAGGGACCTTGGAGGTCTTCTAGTCCAGCCCCCTGCTCGAGCAGGAGAACCTATACCGTATCAAGGGGAGGTGGTGATTAATAGCCATGGGGGAGTAAGGATAGTACCTGTGGTAATTTTAACCATGGTGTACATTCTTAGGAGTAAAGCCCCAGTGGTGGCAACGGTGTCTTATTTAAATGCCACAGCTAACCTATGGTGAGTTACCTCAGTCCCACGAAGTGGTTTCCCTCAGAGAATGAGGCAAACTTTCTGGTTCCTGAATAATTTTAGCCTAAGGGTCTAGTTTTTTTTAGGAATAAAATATTGGTGAGGTAATCTCAGCCATGCCCTGTTAAAAGGACCAAATTGGCACAGGTGAGAGTTAACAACTTAGGAAGAATAATACTGAGGCAATTTTAAAAAGGTAAAGGTTCCCCCCCACATGCGTGCTAGTCAGGTGCAATTAAAAGGCCTAAACTACCACAGGTGAGACAGTGTTGTTTAGTTTTAAAGACCAAATTGCTTCAGTCCCTGCAGCTGACTTTAATTTCTTGAATAAAGTCAAACTCTTGGGACCTGAGGAAAATGTTAGCCAAGGTTCAAGTTCTTGAAGCAAAACATGTAAAGGACTAGCTACTTCAAGTACCTCAGTCCTATGAAGGGGTTTACCTCGGAGTAAGGCAAACATATGGGTCCTTAATAATTTTAGCCAAGGCTCAAGTTTTTAGCAGTAAAATGCTGGTGGAATCTGAGTTAACATTTTGATTTATTGTATGTTGCTTCTTCCACTCCTAAGATAAAGCATATAAAAGCCCTTTCATAAAATTGCTGAACTGGTTTTCTAGCCTTGGAACAACAGGTGGACATTTGGTGATGTTCAATTTTTTTATTTATTTCAGAGGCACTCGCACATTTTAATGCTAGGTGTGGCTGTTGATTGGCATTAGATTTTATAGTTTTCTTGCCTGGCGTAATTTGGCCATGGCGATTGCTTTTAGAACCACAAAGCAGTCCTCAACAGCACATTTTAATGCTAGGTGTGGCTGTTGAGTGATTTTGGATTTTATGCTTTTCTTGCCTGGCATAAATTTGGCCATGGCGATGTTTCTTAGAACCACAAAGAAGTCCTCAACAGCACATTTTAATGCTAGGTGTGCCTGTTGATTGGCATTAGATTTTATAGTTTTCTTCCCTGGCACAACAGGTGGACATTTGGTGATGTTCAATTTTTTAATTTATTTCAGAGGCACTCGCTGCGTGGCATCAGTCATAAATGAAGACATCAAAGGTAAGTCAGTTTCATTATACACACATTTAGCCAAGAAGCCTGACAGGTACTGCTGGCAACATGTGGTTTATTACTACAAAAGCCTTTGGGCCTTACCACACAGTGTGGAGATGGGGGTAATGCCTCTACATTGGAGGTTGTTCAATCCCTGAGCTTCCAGTCTCTCACACAGACTCAATGAGCCTGGGAGTCAGCCGATCCCAGTCTCATTCAGTCCCTGCACACACGCACACCCTGGGAGACTCAAACTGGACGACCTCTGGGGCTCCACTGGGTGACCCTTTCAGTCCCTGAGCGAGTAATGAGGACGAATCAGCCTGGAGGAGTCGAGAGCACTCAGCTACAAGCCTCCTCCAGTGCCTGAATACCCTCAGTACTCCGACTGGAAGGGAGTCCTTTTGGATGAGCTCCCTCCCTCCATCAGTTGCCAGTAGAGTACCAGTCAGACTTCTTAGCACCAAAAGTAGATGATTTGTGGCACCGGCTACGTGGCATCAATCAAGACTGAAGACATCGGGGGTAAGTCATTTTTATTAACTATACACACGCACCACATTTAGCCAAGAAGCCTGACAGGTACACTTGGCAAATGGGTCACAGTACCAGTCAAACTTCTTAGCACCAAATGAAAACCTGGTGATGCAAAGGAGAAGATTT
Source organism: Vipera berus (assembly GCF_964194415.1). Lineage (NCBI taxonomy): Eukaryota > Metazoa > Chordata > Lepidosauria > Squamata > Viperidae > Vipera > Vipera berus. The sequence goes on along the minus strand of NC_138214.1, from coordinate 7,059,479 downwards.
GTGGCACCTGCTACGTAGCATCAATCAAGACTGAAGACATCAGGGGTAAGTCAGTTTCATTAACTATACACACCTCATTTAGCCAAGAAGCCTGAGAGGTACGGTTGGCAACATGTGGTTTATTACTACAAAAACCTTTGGGCCCTGCTAAGCTTACCCTAAGCCTTGTTTTAGCAAAATTCTGCAAAAAAACAGAAGGCCCCACAAGCATTCTCCAAACCAACACAACGTGGAGATGGGGGTGATGCCCCTACATTGGAGGTTGTTCAATCCCTGATCTTCCAGTCTCACACTCAGACTGAATGAGCCTGGGAGTCAGCCGCTCCCTGTCTCATTCAATCCCTGCACACACAAACATACCCTGGGAGACTCAAACTGGACGACCTCTCTGGGGCTCCACTGGGTGACCCTTTCAGTCCCTGAGCGAGTAATGAGGATGAATCAGCCTGGAGTAGTCGAGAGCACTCACCTAAATCCTCCTCCAATGCCTGAATACCCTCAATACTCCGACTGGAAGGGAGTCCTTTTGGATGACCTCCCTCCCTCCATCAGTTGCCAGTACAGTACCATTCAGACTTCTTAGCACCAAAAGTAAATGTGATGCCTTTTAATATGATGCCATATACAGTAGACTAATAGATTTTATAGTTTTCGTGCCTGGCATAATTTGGCCATGGCGGTGGTTCTTAGAACCACAAACCAGCCCTCAACAGCACTTTTAATGCTAGGTGTGGCTGTTGATTGGCATTAGATTTTATAGTTTGCTTGCCTGGCATAATTTGGCCATGGCGATTGTTTTTAGAACCACAAAGCAGTCCTCAACAGCCAACTTTAATGCTAGGTGTGGCTGTTGACTTATGCCAGATTTTATAGTTTGCTTGCCTGGCGTAATTTGGCTATGGCGATGGTTCTTAGAACCACAAAGCAGCCCTCAACAGCCAACTTTAATGCTAGGTGTGTCTGTTGACTTATACCAGATTATATAGTTATCTTGCCTGGCATAATTTGGCCATGGCGGTGGTTCTTAGAACCACAAACTAGCCCACAACAGCACTTTTAATGCTAGGTGTGGCTGTTGATTGGCATTAGATTTTATAGTTTTCTTGCCTGGCGTAATTTGGCCATGGCGATTGCTTTTAGAACCACAAAGCAGTCCTCAACAGCACATTTTAATGCTAGGTGTGGATGTTGAGTGATTTTGGATTTTATAGTTTTCTTGCCTGCCGTAATTTGGCTATGGCTATGGTTCTTAGAACCCCAAAGCAGCCCTCAACAGCACTTTTAATGCTAGGTGTGGCTGTTTAGTGATTTTGGATTTTATGCTTTTCTTGCTTGGCATAAATTTGGCCATGGCGATGTTTCTTAGAACCACAAAGAAGTCCTCAACAGGACATTTTAATGCTAGGTGTGGCTGTTGACTTATACCAGATTTTATAGTTTGCTTGCCTGGCGTAATTTGGCCATGGCGATTGTTCTTAGAACGAGATAGAAGTCCTCAACAGCCAATTGTAATTCTAAGTGTGGCAGTTGATTGGCATTAGATTTATAGTTGTCTTGCTTGGCGTAATTTGGCCATGATGATGTTTAATAGAACCAGAAATCAGTCCTCAACAGCACTTTAAATGCTAGGTGTGGCTGTTGAGTGATTTTGGATTTTATGCTTTTCTTGCCTGGCATACATTTGGCCATGGCGATGTTTCTTAGAACCACAAAGAAGTCCTCAACAGCACATTTTAATGCTAGGTGTGGCTGTTGATTGGCATTAGATTTTATAGTTTTCTTCCCTGGCATAATTTGGCCATGGCGATGTTTCTTAGAACCACAAAGAAGTCCTCAACAGCACATTTTAATGCTAGGTGTGGCTGTTGATTGGCATTAGATTTTATAGTTTGCTTGCCTGGCATAATTTGGCCATGGCGATTGTTTTTAGAACCACAAAGCAGTCCTCAACAGCCAACTTTAATGCTAGGTGTGGCTGTTGACTTATGCCAGATTTTATAGTTTGCTTGCCTGGCGTAATTTGGCTATGGCGATGGTTCTTAGAACCACAAAGCAGCCCTCAACAGCCAACTTTAATGCTAGGTGTGTCTGTTGACTTATACCAGATTTTATAGTTATCTTGCCTGGCATAATTTGGCCATGGCGGTGGTTCTTAGAACCACAAACTAGCCCACAACAGCACTTTTAATGCTAGGTGTGGCTGTTGATTGGCATTAGATTTTATAGTTTTCTTGCCTGGCGTAATTTGGCCATGGCGATTGCTTTTAGAACCACAAAGCAGTCCTCAACAGCACATTTTAATGCTAGGTGTGGATGTTGAGTGATTTTGGATTTTATAGTTTTCTTGCCTGGCGTAATTTGGCTATGGCTATGGTTCTTAGAACCCCAAAGCAGCCCTCAACAGCACTTTTAATGCTAGGTGTGGCTGTTGAGTGATTTTGGATTTTATGCTTTTCTTGCCTGGCATAAATTTGGCCATGGCGATATTTCTTAGAACCACAAAGAAGTCCTCAACAGCACATTTTAATGCTAGGTGTGGCTGTTGACTTATACCAGATTTTATAGTTTGCTTGCCTGGCGTAATTTGGCCATGGCGATTGTTCTTAGAACGAGATAGAAGTCCTCAACAGCCAATTGTAATTCTAAGTGTGGCAGTTGATTGGCATTAGATTTATAGTTGTCTTGCTTGGCGTAATTTGGCCATGATGATGTTTAATAGAACCAGAAATCAGTCCTCAACAGCACTTTAAATGCTAGGTGTGGCTGTTGAGTGATTTTGGATTTTATGCTTTTCTTGCCTGGCATACATTTGGCCATGGCGATGTTTCTTAGAACCACAAAGAAGTCCTCAACAGCACATTTTAATGCTAGGTGTGGCTGTTGATTGGCATTAGATTTTATAGTTTTCTTCCCTGGCATAATTTGGCCATGGCGATGTTTCTTAGAACCACAAAGAAGTCCTCAACAGCACATTTTAAAGCTAGGTATGGCTGTTGATTGGCATTAGATTTTATAGTTTGCTTGCCTGGCATAATTTGGCCATGGCGATTGTTTTTAGAACCACAAAGCAGTCCTCAACAGCCAACTTTAATGCTAGGTGTGGCTGTTGACTTATGCCAGATTTTATAGTTTGCTTGCCTGGCGTAATTTGGCTATGGCGATGGTTCTTAGAACCACAAAGCAGCCCTCAACAGCCAACTTTAATGCTAGGTGTGTCTGTTGACTTATACCAGATTTTATAGTTATCTTGCCTGGCATAATTTGGCCATGGCGGTGGTTCTTAGAACCACAAACTAGCCCACAACAGCACTTTTAATGCTAGGTGTGGCTGTTGATTGGCATTAGATTTTATAGTTTGCTTGCCTGGCATAATTTGGCCATGGCGATTGTTTTTAGAACCACAAAGCAGTCCTCAACAGCCAACTTTAATGCTAGGTGTGGCTGTTGACTTATGCCAGATTTTATAGTTTGCTTGCCTGGCGTAATTTGGCTATGGCGATGGTTCTTAGAACCACAAAGCAGCCCTCAACAGCCAACTTTAATGCTAGGTGTGTCTGTTGACTTATACCAGATTTTATAGTTATCTTGCCTGGCATAATTTGGCCATGGCGGTGGTTCTTAGAACCACAAACTAGCCCACAACAGCACTTTTAATGCTAGGTGTGGCTGTTGATTGGCATTAGATTTTATAGTTTTCTTGCCTGGCGTAATTTGGCCATGGCGATTGCTTTTAGAACCACAAAGCAGTCCTCAACAGCACATTTTAATGCTAGGTGTGGATGTTGAGTGATTTTGGATTTTATAGTTTTCTTGCCTGCCGTAATTTGGCTATGGCTATGGTTCTTAGAACCCCAAAGCAGCCCTCAACAGCACTTTTAATGCTAGGTGTGGCTGTTGAGTGATTTTGGATTTTATGCTTTTCTTGCTTGGCATAAATTTGGCCATGGCGATGTTTCTTAGAACCACAAAGAAGTCCTCAACAGGACATTTTAATGCTAGGTGTGGCTGTTGACTTTTACCAGATTTTATAGTTTGCTTGCCTGGCGTAATTTGGCCATGGCGATTGTTCTTAGAACGAGATAGAAGTCCTCAACAGCCAATTGTAATTCTAAGTGTGGCAGTTGATTGGCATTAGATTTATAGTTGTCTTGCTTGGCGTAATTTGGCCATGATGATGTTTAATAGAACCAGAAATCAGTCCTCAACAGCACTTTAAATGCTAGGTGTGGCTGTTGAGTGATTTTGGATTTTATGGTTTTCTTGCCTGGCATACATTTGGCCATGGCGATGTTTCTTAGAACCACAAAGAAGTCCTCAACAGCACATTTTAATGCTAGGTGTGGCTGTTGATTGGCATTAGATTTTATAGTTTTCTTCCCTGGCATAATTTGGCCATGGCGATGTTTCTTAGAACCACAAAGAAGTCCTCAACAGCACATTTTAATGCTAGGTGTGGCTGTTGATTGGCATTAGATTTTATAGTTTGCTTGCCTGGCATAATTTGGCCATGGCGATTGTTTTTAGAACCACAAAGCAGTCCTCAACAGCCAACTTTAATGCTAGGTGTGGCTGTTGACTTATGCCAGATTTTATAGTTTGCTTGCCTGGCGTAATTTGGCTATGGCGATGGTTCTTAGAACCACAAAGCAGCCCTCAACAGCCAACTTTAATGCTAGGTGTGTCTGTTGACTTATACCAGATTTTATAGTTATCTTGCCTGGCATAATTTGGCCATGGCGGTGGTTCTTAGAACCACAAACTAGCCCACAACAGCACTTTTAATGCTAGGTGTGGCTGTTGATTGGCATTAGATTTTATAGTTTTCTTGCCTGGCGTAATTTGGCCATGGCGATTGCTTTTAGAACCACAAAGCAGTCCTCAACAGCACATTTTAATGCTAGGTGTGGATGTTGAGTGATTTTGGATTTTATAGTTTTCTTGCCTGCCGTAATTTGGCTATGGCTATGGTTCTTAGAACCCCAAAGCAGCCCTCAACAGCACTTTTAATGCTAGGTGTGGCTGTTGAGTGATTTTGGATTTTATGCTTTTCTTGCCTGGCATACATTTGGCTATGGCGATGTTTCTTAGAACCACAAAGAAGTCCTCAACAGCACATTTTAATGCTAGGTGTGGCTGCTGATTGGCATTAGATTTTATAGTTTTCTTCCCTGGCATAATTTGGCCATGGCGATGTTTCTTAGAACCACAAAGAAGTCCTCAACAGCACATTTTAATGCTAGGTGTGGCTGTTGATTGGCATTAGATTTTATAGTTTTCTTGCCTGGCGTAATTTGGCCATGGCGATTGCTTTTAGAACCACAAAGCAGTCCTCAACAGCACATTTTAATGCTAGGTGTGGATGTTGAGTGATTTTGGATTTTATAGTTTTCTTGCCTGGCGTAATTTGGCTATGGCTATGGTTCTTAGAACCCCAAAGCAGCCCTCAACAGCACTTTTAATGCTAGGTGTGGCTGTTGAGTGATTTTGGATTTTATGCTTTTCTTGCCTGGCATAAATTTGGCCATGGCGATGTTTCTTAGAACCACAAAGAAGTCCTCAACAGGACATTTTAATGCTAGGTGTGGCTGTTGACTTATACCAGATTTTATAGTTTGCTTGCCTGGCGTAATTTGGCCATGGCGATTGTTCTTAGAACGAGATAGAAGTCCTCAACAGCCAATTGTAATTCTAAGTGTGGCAGTTGATTGGCATTAGATTTATAGTTGTCTTGCTTGGCGTAATTTGGCCATGATGATGTTTAATAGAACCAGAAATCAGTCCTCAACAGCACTTTAAATGCTAGGTGTGGCTGTTGAGTGATTTTGGATTTTATGCTTTTCTTGCCTGGCATACATTTGGCCATGGCGATGTTTCTTAGAACCACAAAGAAGTCCTCAACAGCACATTTTAATGCTAGGTGTGGCTGTTGATTGGCATTAGATTTTATAGTTTTCTTCCCTGGCATAATTTGGCCATGGCGATGTTTCTTAGAACCACAAAGAAGTCCTCAACAGCACATTTTAATGCTAGGTATGGCTGTTGATTGGCATTAGATTTTATAGTTTGCTTGCCTGGCATAATTTGGCCATGGCGATTGTTTTTAGAACCACAAAGCAGTCCTCAACAGCCAACTTTAATGCTAGGTGTGGCTGTTGACTTATGCCAGATTTTATAGTTTGCTTGCCTGGCGTAATTTGGCTATGGCGATGGTTCTTAGAACCACAAAGCAGCCCTCAACAGCCAACTTTAATGCTAGGTGTGTCTGTTGACTTATACCAGATTTTATAGTTATCTTGCCTGGCATAATTTGGCCATGGCGGTGGTTCTTAGAACCACAAACTAGCCCACAACAGCACTTTTAATGCTAGGTGTGGCTGTTGATTGGCATTAGATTTTATAGTTTGCTTGCCTGGCATAATTTGGCCATGGCGATTGTTTTTAGAACCACAAAGCAGTCCTCAACAGCCAACTTTAATGCTAGGTGTGGCTGTTGACTTATGCCAGATTTTATAGTTTGCTTGCCTGGCGTAATTTGGCTATAGCGATGGTTCTTAGAACCACAAAGCAGCCCTCAACAGCCAACTTTAATGCTAGGTGTGTCTGTTGACTTATACCAGATTTTATAGTTATCTTGCCTGGCATAATTTGGCCATGGCGATTGCTTTTAGAACCACAAAGCAGTCCTCAACAGCACATTTTAATGCTAGGTGTGGATGTTGAGTGATTTTGGATTTTATAGTTTTCTTGCCTGCCGTAATTTGGCTATGGCTATGGTTCTTAGAACCCCAAAGCAGCCCTCAACAGCACTTTTAATGCTAGGTGTGGCTGTTGAGTGATTTTGGATTTTATGCTTTTCTTGCTTGGCATAAATTTGGCCATGGCGATGTTTCTTAGAACCACAAAGAAGTCCTCAACAGGACATTTTAATGCTAGGTGTGGCTGTTGACTTTTACCAGATTTTATAGTTTGCTTGCCTGGCGTAATTTGGCCATGGCGATTGTTCTTAGAACGAGATAGAAGTCCTCAACAGCCAATTGTAATTCTAAGTGTGGCAGTTGATTGGCATTAGATTTATAGTTGTCTTGCTTGGCGTAATTTGGCCATGATGATGTTTAATAGAACCAGAAATCAGTCCTCAACAGCACTTTAAATGCTAGGTGTGGCTGTTGAGTGATTTTGGATTTTATGCTTTTCTTGCCTGGCATACATTTGGCCATGGCGATGTTTCTTAGAACCACAAAGAAGTCCTCAACAGCACATTTTAATGCTAGGTGTGGCTGTTGATTGGCATTAGATTTTATAGTTTTCTTCCCTGGCATAATTTGGCCATGGCGATGTTTCTTAGAACCACAAAGAAGTCCTCAACAGCACATTTTAATGCTAGGTGTGGCTGTTGATTGGCATTAGATTTTATAGTTTGCTTGCCTGGCATAATTTGGCCATGGCGATTGTTTTTAGAACCACAAAGCAGTCCTCAACAGCCAACTTTAATGCTAGGTGTGGCTGTTGACTTATGCCAGATTTTATAGTTTGCTTGCCTGGCGTAATTTGGCTATGGCGATGGTTCTTAGAACCACAAAGCAGCCCTCAACAGCCAACTTTAATGCTAGGTGTGTCTGTTGACTTATACCAGATTTTATAGTTATCTTGCCTGGCATAATTTGGCCATGGCGGTGGTTCTTAGAACCACAAACTAGCCCACAACAGCACTTTTAATGCTAGGTGTGGCTGTTGATTGGCATTAGATTTTATAGTTTGCTTGCCTGGCATAATTTGGCCATGGCGATTGTTTTTAGAACCACAAAGCAGTCCTCAACAGCCAACTTTAATGCTAGGTGTGGCTGTTGACTTATGCCAGATTTTATAGTTTGCTTGCCTGGCGTAATTTGGCTATGGCGATGGTTCTTAGAACCACAAAGCAGCCCTCAACAGCCAACTTTAATGCTAGGTGTGTCTGTTGACTTATACCAGATTTTATAGTTATCTTGCCTGGCATAATTTGGCCATGGCGGTGGTTCTTAGAACCACAAACTAGCCCACAACAGCACTTTTAATGCTAGGTGTGGCTGTTGATTGGCATTAGATTTTATAGTTTTCTTGCCTGGCGTAATTTGGCCATGGCGATTGCTTTTAGAACCACAAAGCAGTCCTCAACAGCACATTTTAATGCTAGGTGTGGATGTTGAGTGATTTTGGATTTTATAGTTTTCTTGCCTGCCGTAATTTGGCTATGGCTATGGTTCTTAGAACCCCAAAGCAGCCCTCAACAGCACTTTTAATGCTAGGTGTGGCTGTTGAGTGATTTTGGATTTTATGCTTTTCTTGCTTGGCATAAATTTGGCCATGGCGATGTTTCTTAGAACCACAAAGAAGTCCTCAACAGGACATTTTAATGCTAGGTGTGGCTGTTGACTTATACCAGATTTTATAGTTTGCTTGCCTGGCGTAATTTGGCCATGGCGATTGTTCTTAGAACGAGATAGAAGTCCTCAATAGCCAATTGTAATTCTAAGTGTGGCAGTTGATTGGCATTAGATTTTTAGTTGTCTTGCTTGGCGTAATTTGGCCATGATGATGTTTAATAGAACCAGAAATCAGTCCTCAACAGCACTTTAAATGCTAGGTGTGGCTGTTGAGTGATTTTGGATTTTATGGTTTTCTTGCCTGGCATACATTTGGCCATGGCGATGTTTCTTAGAACCACAAAGAAGTCCTCAACAGCACATTTTAATGCTAGGTGTGGCTGTTGATTGGCATTAGATTTTATAGTTTTCTTCCCTGGCATAATTTGGCCATGGCGATGTTTCTTAGAACCACAAAGAAGTCCTCAACAGCACATTTTAATGCTAGGTGTGGCTGTTGATTGGCATTAGATTTTATAGTTTTCTTGCCTGGCGTAATTTGGCCATGGCGATTGCTTTTAGAACCACAAAGCAGTCCTCAACAGCACATTTTAATGCTAGGTGTGGCTGTTGAGTGATTTTGGATTTTATGCTTTTCTTGCCTGGCATAAATTTGGCCATGGCGATGTTTCTTAGAACCACAAAGAAGTCCTCAACAGCACATTTTAATGCTAGGTGTGCCTGTTGATTGGCATTAGATTTTATAGTTTTCTTCCCTGGCACAACAGGTGGACATTTGGTGATGTTCAATTTTTTAATTTATTTCAGAGGCACTCGCTGCGTGGCATCAGTCATAAATGAAGACATCAAAGGTAAGTCAGTTTCATTATACACACATTTAGCCAAGAAGCCTGACAGGTACTGCTGGCAACATGTGGTTTATTACTACAAAAGCCTTTGGGCCTTACCACACAGTGTGGAGATGGGGGTAATGCCTCTACATTGGAGGTTGTTCAATCCCTGAGCTTCCAGTCTCTCACACAGACTCAATGAGCCTGGGAGTCAGCCGATCCCAGTCTCATTCAGTCCCTGCACACACGCACACCCTGGGAGACTCAAACTGGACGACCTCTGGGGCTCCACTGGGTGACCCTTTCAGTCCCTGAGCGAGTAATGAGGACGAATCAGCCTGGAGGAGTCGAGAGCACTCAGCTACAAGCCTCCTCCAGTGCCTGAATACCCTCAGTACTCCGACTGGAAGGGAGTCCTTTTGGATGAGCTCCCTCCCTCCATCAGTTGCCAGTAGAGTACCAGTCAGACTTCTTAGCACCAAAAGTAGATGATTTGTGGCACCGGCTACGTGGCATCAATCAAGACTGAAGACATCGGGGGTAAGTCATTTTTATTAACTATACACACGCACCACATTTAGCCAAGAAGCCTGACAGGTACACTTGGCAAATGGGTCACAGTACCAGTCAAACTTCTTAGCACCAAATGAAAACCTGGTGATGCAAAGGAGAAGATTTGTGGCACCTGCTACGTAGCATCAATCAAGACTGAAGACATCAGGGGTAAGTCAGTTTCATTAACTATACACACCTCATTTAGCCAAGAAGCCTGAGAGGTACGGTTGGCAACATGTGGTTTATTACTACAAAAACCTTTGGGCCCTGCTAAGCTTACCCTAAGCCTTGTTTTAGCAAAATTCTGCAAAAAAACAGAAGGCCCCACAAGCATTCTCCAAACCAACACAACGTGGAGATGGGGGTGATGCCCCTACATTGGAGGTTGTTCAATCCCTGATCTTCCAGTCTCACACTCAGACTGAATGAGCCTGGGAGTCAGCCGCTCCCTGTCTCATTCAATCCCTGCACACACAAACATACCCTGGGAGACTCAAACTGGACGACCTCTCTGGGGCTCCACTGGGTGACCCTTTCAGTCCCTGAGCGAGTAATGAGGATGAATCAGCCTGGAGTAGTCGAGAGCACTCACCTAAATCCTCCTCCAATGCCTGAATACCCTCAATACTCCGACTGGAAGGGAGTCCTTTTGGATGACCTCCCTCCCTCCATCAGTTGCCAGTACAGTACCATTCAGACTTCTTAGCACCAAAAGTAAATGTGATGCCTTTTAATATGATGCCATATACAGTAGACTAATAGATTTTATAGTTTTCGTGCCTGGCATAATTTGGCCATGGCGGTGGTTCTTAGAACCACAAACCAGCCCTCAACAGCACTTTTAATGCTAGGTGTGGCTGTTGATTGGCATTAGATTTTATAGTTTGCTTGCCTGGCATAATTTGGCCATGGCGATTGTTTTTAGAACCACAAAGCAGTCCTCAACAGCCAACTTTAATGCTAGGTGTGGCTGTTGACTTATGCCAGATTTTATAGTTTGCTTGCCTGGCGTAATTTGGCTATGGCGATGGTTCTTAGAACCACAAAGCAGCCCTCAACAGCCAACTTTAATGCTAGGTGTGTCTGTTGACTTATACCAGATTTTATAGTTATCTTGCCTGGCATAATTTGGCCATGGCGGTGGTTCTTAGAACCACAAACTAGCCCACAACAGCACTTTTAATGCTAGGTGTGGCTGTTGATTGGCATTAGATTTTATAGTTTTCTTGCCTGGCGTAATTTGGCCATGGCGATTGCTTTTAGAACCACAAAGCAGTCCTCAACAGCACATTTTAATGCTAGGTGTGGATGTTGAGTGATTTTGGATTTTATAGTTTTCTTGCCTGCCGTAATTTGGCTATGGCTATGGTTCTTAGAACCCCAAAGCAGCCCTCAACAGCACTTTTAATGCTAGGTGTGGCTGTTTAGTGATTTTGGATTTTATGCTTTTCTTGCTTGGCATAAATTTGGCCATGGCGATGTTTCTTAGAACCACAAAGAAGTCCTCAACAGGACATTTTAATGCTAGGTGTGGCTGTTGACTTATACCAGATTTTATAGTTTGCTTGCCTGGCGTAATTTGGCCATGGCGATTGTTCTTAGAACGAGATAGAAGTCCTCAACAGCCAATTGTAATTCTAAGTGTGGCAGTTGATTGGCATTAGATTTATAGTTGTCTTGCTTGGCGTAATTTGGCCATGATGATGTTTAATAGAACCAGAAATCAGTCCTCAACAGCACTTTAAATGCTAGGTGTGGCTGTTGAGTGATTTTGGATTTTATGCTTTTCTTGCCTGGCATACATTTGGCCATGGCGATGTTTCTTAGAACCACAAAGAAGTCCTCAACAGCACATTTTAATGCTAAGTGTGGCTGTTGATTGGCATTAGATTTTATAGTTTTCTTCCCTGGCATAATTTGGCCATGGCGATGTTTCTTAGAACCACAAAGAAGTCCTCAACAGCACATTTTAATGCTAGGTGTGGCTGTTGATTGGCATTAGATTTTATAGTTTGCTTGCCTGGCATAATTTGGCCATGGCGATTGTTTTTAGAACCACAAAGCAGTCCTCAACAGCCAACTTTAATGCTAGGTGTGGCTGTTGACTTATGCCAGATTTTATAGTTTGCTTGCCTGGCGTAATTTGGCTATGGCGATGGTTCTTAGAACCACAAAGCAGCCCTCAACAGCCAACTTTAATGCTAGGTGTGTCTGTTGACTTATACCAGATTTTATAGTTATCTTGCCTGGCATAATTTGGCCATGGCGGTGGTTCTTAGAACCACAAACTAGCCCACAACAGCACTTTTAATGCTAGGTGTGGCTGTTGATTGGCATTAGATTTTATAGTTTTCTTGCCTGGCGTAATTTGGCCATGGCGATTGCTTTTAGAACCACAAAGCAGTCCTCAACAGCACATTTTAATGCTAGGTGTGGATGTTGAGTGATTTTGGATTTTATAGTTTTCTTGCCTGGCGTAATTTGGCTATGGCTATGGTTCTTAGAACCCCAAAGCAGCCCTCAACAGCACTTTTAATGCTAGGTGTGGCTGTTGAGTGATTTTGGATTTTATGCTTTTCTTGCCTGGCATAAATTTGGCCATGGCGATATTTCTTAGAACCACAAAGAAGTCCTCAACAGCACATTTTAATGCTAGGTGTGGCTGTTGACTTATACCAGATTTTATAGTTTGCTTGCCTGGCGTAATTTGGCCATGGCGATTGTTCTTAGAACGAGATAGAAGTCCTCAACAGCCAATTGTAATTCTAAGTGTGGCAGTTGATTGGCATTAGATTTATAGTTGTCTTGCTTGGCGTAATTTGGCCATGATGATGTTTAATAGAACCAGAAATCAGTCCTCAACAGCACTTTAAATGCTAGGTGTGGCTGTTGAGTGATTTTGGATTTTATGCTTTTCTTGCCTGGCATACATTTGGCCATGGCGATGTTTCTTAGAACCACAAAGAAGTCCTCAACAGCACATTTTAATGCTAGGTGTGGCTGTTGATTGGCATTAGATTTTATAGTTTTCTTCCCTGGCATAATTTGGCCATGGCGATGTTTCTTAGAACCACAAAGAAGTCCTCAACAGCACATTTTAATGCTAGGTGTGGCTGTTGATTGGCATTAGATTTTATAGTTTGCTTGCCTGGCATAATTTGGCCATGGTGATTGTTTTTAGAACCACAAAGCAGTCCTCAACAGCCAACTTTAATGCTAGGTGTGGCTGTTGACTTATGCCAGATTTTATAGTTTGCTTGCCTGGCGTAATTTGGCTATGGCGATGGTTCTTAGAACCACAAAGCAGCCCTCAACAGCCAACTTTAATGCTAGGTGTGTCTGTTGACTTATACCAGATTTTATAGTTATCTTGCCTGGCATAATTTGGCCATGGCGGTGGTTCTTAGAACCACAAACTAGCCCACAACAGCACTTTTAATGCTAGGTGTGGCTGTTGATTGGCATTAGATTTTATAGTTTTCTTGCCTGGCGTAATTTGGCCATGGCGATTGCTTTTAGAACCACAAAGCAGTCCTCAACAGCACATTTTAATGCTAGGTGTGGATGTTGAGTGATTTTGGATTTTATGCTTTTCTTGCCTGGCATAAATTTGGCCATGGCGATGTTTCTTAGAACCACAAAGAAGTCCTCAACAGCACATTTTAATGCTAGGTGTGGCTGTTGACTTATACCAGATTTTATAGTTTTTTGGCCATGGCGATTGTTCTTAGAACGAGATAGAAGTCCTCAACAGCCAATTGTAATTCTAAGTGTGGCAGTTGATTGGCATTAGATTTATAGTTGTCTTGCTTGGCGTAATTTGGCCATGATGATGTTTAATAGAACCAGAAATCAGTCCTCAACAGCACTTTAAATGCTAGGTGTGGCTGTTGAGTGATTTTGGATTTTATGCTTTTCTTGCCTGGCATAAATTTGGCCATGGTGATGTTTCTTAGAACCACAAAGAAGTCCTCAACAGCACATTTTAATGCTAGGTGTGCCTGTTGATTGGCATTAGATTTTATAGTTTTCTTGCCTGGCATAATTTGGCCATGGCAATGTTTCTTAGAACCACAAAGCAGTCCTCAACAGCACATTTTAATGCTAGGTGTGGCTGTTGACTTATACCAGATTTTATAGTTTGCTTGCCTGGTGTAGTTTGGCCATGGCGATGGTTCTTAGAACTACAAAGCAGTCCTCAACAGCACATTTTAATGCTAGGTGTGGCTGTTGATTGGCATTAGATTTTACAGTTTGCTTGCCTGGCGTAATTTGGCCATGGCGATGTTTCTTAGAACCACAAAGCAGTCCTCAACAGCACATTTTAATGCTAGGTGTGTCTGTTGATTGGCATTAGATTTTATAGTTTGCTTGCCTGGCATAATTTGGCCATGGCGATTGTTTTTAGAACCACAAAGCAGTCCTCAACAGCCAACTTTAATGCTAGGTGTGGCTGTTGACTTATGCCAGATTTTATAGTTTGCTTGCCTGGCGTAATTTGGCTATGGCGATGGTTCTTAGAACCACAAAGCAGCCCTCAACAGCCAACTTTAATGCTAGGTGTGTCTGTTGACTTATACCAGATTTTATAGTTATCTTGCCTGGCATAATTTGGCCATGGCAGTGGTTCTTAGAACCACAAACTAGCCCACAACAGCACTTTTAATGCTAGGTGTGGCTGTTGATTGGCATTAGATTTTATAGTTTTCTTGCCTGGCGTAATTTGGCCATGGCGATTGCTTTTAGAACCACAAAGCAGTCCTCAACAGCACATTTTAATGCTAGGTGTGGATGTTGAGTGATTTTGGATTTTATAGTTTTCTTGCCTGGCGTAAATTGGCTATGGCTATGGTTCTTAGAACCCCAAAGCAGCCCTCAACAGCACTTTTAATGCTAGGTGTGGCTGTTGACTTATACCAGATTTTATAGTTATCTTGCCTGGCATAATTTGGCCATGGCAGTGGTTCTTAGAACCACAAACTAGCCCACAACAGCACTTTTAATGCTAGGTGTGGCTGTTGATTGGCATTAGATTTTATAGTTTTCTTGCCTGGCGTAATTTGGCCATGGCGATTGCTTTTAGAACCACAAAGCAGTCCTCAACAGCACATTTTAATGCTAGGTGTGGATGTTGAGTGATTTTGGATTTTATAGTTTTCTTGCCTGGCGTAAATTGGCTATGGCTATGGTTCTTAGAACCCCAAAGCAGCCCTCAACAGCACTTTTAATGCTAGGTGTGGCTGTTGAATGGCATTAGATTTTATAGTTTGCTTGACTGGCGTAATTTGGCCATGGCGATGGTTCTTAGAACCACAAACCAGCCCTCAACAACACTTTTAATGCTAGGTGTGGCTGTTGATTGGCATTAGATTTTATAGTTTGCTTGCCTGGCGTAATTTGGCCATGGCGATGGTTCTTAGAACCACAAACTAGCCCACAACAGCACTTTTAATGCTAGGTGTGGCTGTTGATTGGCATTAGATTTTATAGTTTTCTTGCCTGGCGTAATTTGGCCATGGCGATTGCTTTTAGAACCACAAAGCAGTCCTCAACAGCACATTTTAATGCTAGGTGTGGATGTTGAGTGATTTTGGATTTTATAGTTTTCTTGCCTGCCGTAATTTGGCTATGGCTATGCTTCTTAGAACCCCAAAGCAGCCCTCAACAGCACTTTTAATGCTAGGTGTGGCTGTTTAGTGATTTTGGATTTTATGCTTTTCTTGCTTGGCATAAATTTGGCCATGGCGATGTTTCTTAGAACCACAAAGAAGTCCTCAACAGGACATTTTAATGCTAGGTGTGGCTGTTGACTTATACCAGATTTTATAGTTTGCTTGCCTGGCGTAATTTGGCCATGGCGATTGTTCTTAGAACGAGATAGAAGTCCTCAACAGCCAATTGTAATTCTAAGTGTGGCAGTTGATTGGCATTAGATTTATAGTTGTCTTGCTTGGCGTAATTTGGCCATGATGATGTTTAATAGAACCAGAAATCAGTCCTCAACAGCACTTTAAATGCTAGGTGTGGCTGTTGAGTGATTTTGGATTTTATGCTTTTCTTGCCTGGCATACATTTGGCCATGGCGATGTTTCTTAGAACCACAAAGAAGTCCTCAACAGCACATTTTAATGCTAGGTGTGGCTGTTGATTGGCATTAGATTTTATAGTTTTCTTCCCTGGCATAATTTGGCCATGGCGATGTTTCTTAGAACCACAAAGAAGTCCTCAACAGCACATTTTAATGCTAGGTGTGGCTGTTGATTGGCATTAGATTTTATAGTTTGCTTGCCTGGCATAATTTGGCCATGGCGATTGTTTTTAGAACCACAAAGCAGTCCTCAACAGCCAACTTTAATGCTAGGTGTGGCTGTTGACTTATGCCAGATTTTATAGTTTGCTTGCCTGGCGTAATTTGGCTATGGCGATGGTTCTTAGAACCACAAAGCAGCCCTCAACAGCCAACTTTAATGCTAGGTGTGTCTGTTGACTTATACCAGATTTTATAGTTATCTTGCCTGGCATAATTTGGCCATGGCGGTGGTTCTTAGAACCACAAACTAGCCCACAACAGCACTTTTAATGCTAGGTGTGGCTGTTGATTGGCATTAGATTTTATAGTTTTCTTGCCTGGCGTAATTTGGCCATGGCGATTGCTTTTAGAACCACAAAGCAGTCCTCAACAGCACTTTTAATGCTAGGTGTGGCTGTTGAGTGATTTTGGATTTTATGCTTTTCTTGCCTGGCATAAATTTGGCCATGGCGATGGTTCTTAGAACCACAAAGCAGCCCTCAACAGCACATTTTAATGCTAGGTGTGGCTGTTGACTTATACCAGATTTTATAGTTATCTTGCCTGGCATAATTTGGCCATGGCGGTGGTTCTTAGAACCACAAACTAGCCCACAACAGCACTTTTAATGCTAGGTGTGGCTGTTGATTGGCATTAGATTTTATAGTTGTCTTGCTTGGCGTAATTTGGCCATGGCGATTGCTTTTAGAACCACAAAGCAGTCCTCAACAGCACATTTTAATGCTAGGTGTGGATGTTGAGTGATTTTGGATTTTATAGTTTTCTTGCCTGGCGTAATTTGGCTATGGCTATGGTTCTTAGAACCCCAAAGCAGCCCTCAACAGCACTTTTAATGCTAGGTGTGGCTGTTGAGTGATTTTGGATTTTATGCTTTTCTTGCCTGGCATACATTTGGCCATGGCGATGTTTCTTAGAACCACAAAGAAGTCCTCAACAGCACATTTTAATGCTAGGTGTGCCTGTTGATTGGCATTAGATTTTATAGTTTTCTTGCCTGGCATAATTTGGCCATGGCGATGTTTCTTAGAACCACAAAGCAGTCCTCAACAGCACATTTTAATGCTAGGTGTGCCTGTTGATTGGCATTAGATTTTATAGTTTGCTTGCCTGGCATAATTTGGCCATGGCGATTGTTTTTAGAACCACAAAGCAGTCCTCAACAGCCAACTTTAATGCTAGGTGTGGCTGTTGACTTATGCCAGATTTTATAGTTTGCTTGCCTGGCGTAATTTGGCTATGGCGATGGTTCTTAGAACCACAAAGCAGCCCTCAACAGCCAACTTTAATGCTAGGTGTGTCTGTTGACTTATACCAGATTTTATAGTTATCTTGCCTGGCATAATTTGGCCATGGCAGTGGTTCTTAGAACCACAAACTAGCCCACAACAGCACTTTTAATGCTAGGTGTGGCTGTTGATTGGCATTAGATTTTATACTTTTCTTGCCTGGCGTAATTTGGCCATGGCTATTGCTTTTAGAACCACAAAGCAGTCCTCAACAGCACATTTTAATGCTAGGTGTGGATGTTGAGTGATTTTGGATTTTATAGTTTTCTTGCCTGGCGTAAATTGGCTATGGCTATGGTTCTTAGAACCCCAAAGCAGCCCTCAACAGCACTTTTAATGCTAGGTGTGGCTGTTGAATGGCATTAGATTTTATAGTTTGCTTGACTGGCGTAATTTGGCCATGGCGATGGTTCTTAGAACCACAAACCAGCCCTCAACAACACTTTTAATGCTAGGTGTGGCTGTTGATTGGCATTAGATTTTATAGTTTGCTTGCCTGGCGTAATTTGGCCATGGCGATGGTTCTTAGAACCACAAAGCAGTCCTCAACAGCACATTTTAATGCTAGGTGTGGCTGTTGAGTGATTTTGGATTTTACAGTTTGCTTGCGCGCGATAAGTTTGGCCATGGTGATGGTTCGTTGAACCACAAAAGCACTCCTCAATAGCTACTTTTAATGCTAGGTGTGGCTGTTGATTGGTAATACATTATAGTTTCCCCTTCATGGATCACTGCCTTGTCGTGGCGAAGGGGCTTGCGTAATTCAATGAAGCTATGAGCTATGCCGTGCAGGAGTAACCAAGACGGACAGGTCATAGCATTGAATTCTGACAAAACGTGATCCACTGCAGAAGGAAATGGCAACCCACTCCAGTATCTCTGCTATGAAATTCCCATAGACAGTACAAAGAGGACCTCATGGAGAAACGTTCATAGGATCGCGATGGGTCGGACATGACTTTGCAACTAATAACCTTACATTATAGTTTTTTTGCCTGGCGTAATTTGGCCATGGTGATGGTTCTTAGAACTAGAAAGAAGACCACAATTGCCATTTTCAATGCTAGTTGAGGCCTTTGAGAAATAAAGTATTTCATTGTTTTCCAGCTTTTCAGATTGAAGGAAGAAATCCTACTGGGTGACTTTTTCCTGGAAAGTGCCAGCATTTGCTTGGCCAACCAAAGTAGAAGAAAGAAGAAACAAGTGAAGAAAATATTTGCAGCCCGAGTCTTGTTAGCCTTTGGCTGCTGTGTGGCCTTCTGTACTGTGAGATAATTTTAGTTGAGTATTATTTTTCAAATTATTAGCATAGTTTCAGGGATTTGGTGGGGTGCATGTTCTTTATTAGCTGATGGTCCATTTTTCTGAGGTAAGTTACGGTAATACCTCCATCTGAGGTAATACTAACCATGGTGGTTTGTATCTTCTTAGGAGCAGATCTACAATGGCAGCTGAAGTAATATTGGGGTTTTTTTTAATCTCAAAGGCATGTACTGCACCGTCTAGGAAGATAGAAGACTCAGTTGTCAACCAGCTGTGAGAGGAGGAAATGGAAAAGAATATGATCTTCCTCAAAAATACCAGCTCACTACGTAAATCAAAATGAGCCTGTAGAAGATTCCTACAAACTGGTATGTCAGTTTCATTCACACACCACACCACACATTTTAATGCTATCTGTGACTGGTAATTGATAAAAGATTGTATTGTTTTATGGTCTGGCATATTGTTAGCCATAGCAGTGATTCTTAGAACCAAAAAGATAATCTGTACAATCCAGTTTTAATTCTGGGTGTGGCTGTTGATTGGTAATAGATTTTATAGTTTTGCCTGGTATAATTTTGGCCGTGGCAATATTATTTATTATTATTTATTATTTATTAAATTTTTAGACCGCCCTTCTCCCGAAGGACTCAGGGCGGTGTACAGGGCAATAAATATCAAAATACAAAGTACAAAAGTTAAAAAACATTAAATAATTATGCCCGATATAATACAATAGTTAAAAGCCATGTTAAAACCCAAACCCCAAACCCATCAGACCAGGCCGGCTTGTTCAAATAAATAGGTTTTTAGATCCTGTCGGAAGGAGCGAAGGTCGGGGGCCATCCGGAGCTCAACCGGTAAGCGGTTCCACAGGTCTGGCGCGCCCACAGAGAACGCCCTCCCCCTTGGGGCCACCAATAGTTCTTAGAACCAAAACGAATACCTCAACAGCCCATTTTATTGCTAGGCGTGGCTGTTGTTTTAAGGGCCCCAGTGAGAGTGCCTCTCGTCGGCTGGCTGGAGATGGCCAAGTGCAGCCGGGGGACGTTTGCTAGCATTGTTCCCTGCCTTCTCACAGTGCCATCCCAGCTAATGGGCAGGGAGCAACACCAGCAAAATGTCTGCCAACTCTTCTGTTTGCTGCTGCTGCACTTTGCACGAGCCCCAAAATGCCACCAACCTCTGCACAGGAGAGCTGGAGGGGGTAGGGTGGCCAGCATGGCAGAAAGTGGAGTTTGGGGCTTACACAAAATGCATGTTAGTGGTGGTAGTAGTGGGATTCTGAACCACCACCCCAGTGGGCCTTTCCATGCCCTGCTGCTCTGTCCCCTGCCTCCCCGGTGCCCAAGGGGGAGGCCCACCCCTTGGTGCGGGGATTGGCTGGTGTTCACTTGTCCCGTCCCTCCCCCCTTGGCAAATCAACCAGGAGTAAGTCTCCCTGGGCAATTCAGCATGATCACACAGTGGGGGTGGGGAAGGACAAGGGATCACTAGCAAGGATGGAGTGGTGGTGGAGAGCCAGCCTAGGATGCCCTAGCTAGGTTGGCTGCAATGGGGGCAGGCAGGGTGAATTGGGTGCAAAAACATCGCTGCGGTCAATTGTCTCATTCCGCTCCGCTATTGTAGTCCATCATTGGAATGGAAATTGTAAGGGACAAGATATCAAGACCTCCAAGTTTCTTCCATCTCATCCATCAGGGAGCACATCACTCACACCATCCAAGCCTTGTTATTTAACCAGATGGGAATATCAAATTCTATTGCTGAACTTTTAAAGACAAAGCAGTGTCTTGACATATGTGAGCACATAGCATGGACTCCTGATGTATGAGAGATGACAACCCTAGGTATTTATTGGATAATAGCAGACAGAAAAGACCAGAATGTCTTTTAAATTTTCTTTTCTTCCCCTCTCCCCTCCAAAATGATATTTTCATTTTTTCATAAGTATTCTTGGTTTTACTAGACAATTTTATTTAAGATTGCTTTTTATTGCTTCTCCTAACTGTTTTGTAAGAAGAGCGGTATAGAAATAAAATAAAATGGGAGAAATGAAAATCTTGTTACAGGTGCCTAACGAGAACAAGCAACAGATGTTACAATCAACTGTGACAGCTCAAGAGCTGCCAAAGCTATTTCATAAATGATACCATAGGTGGCAGAAAACAGAATAAACTCGTGTGGAGTCAAAGTGGAATCCATGGCTCTCATTTACCATACCTGCAAAAGAGGTCTTCGGGCAGGATGAATTCACCCAAGCTTAAGTTACCTATCAAAACATGATTTTAAAGAGTTGTTTGTCTTCTGCAGGAATGTTAACACACTGCCAGATTCCCTAGCAGCCTTTGGTGTGAACGTCATAGCTTGTCAGTGCTGCCATCCTTCGCTCACTTCTACGCTTTGCTTCAATGCCAGTCTGCCATACAGGGGGGAAGAGGAGCTTCAGCAGAATTACAGGAGGAGCCTGCAAACAAGACATGGGAAACCAAACGCGATAGTTATGTCATCCAGAGACATCTCAAGGCCATGGTCCTGGGAATGGAATGCCACACGACAGGGACTGATACCATACATCATCTCTAAATGTGACTGGACAATGTGTAGATAACAAAGGGGATGACTTGGGGAAGGGAAGTTTAACCTAGGAATTTTTGTACTCAAACTTGAGTTCTGGCTTTGCATTGTGATAATCACTTGGCTTTTTTTTAAATAAAAGTAATCTTTTCACTTTGAATGGAGTTGTACATGGTTCTTTCCTAAAAGACTGAGTTTGGACCAGGTCTGACATAGCTTATTTCAAAGGTCTGATATACTGGTCAGCCAGTGGTGGGATTCATATATGTGAACAACCGGTTCTCTGTGTGGTTGCCGCTTCTGGGTGTCCATTCTGGGCTTGGGGAACAAAAAATGGTGCAAACTGGCTGAATCTCCCCATTTGGTTGTGTCTTCTGCAAGGGATGACTCAAAGACAGAGGACCCATTTATTAAACTTATGTGCTGCCCATCTCAACTAGAGGAGGCTCTTGGTGATTTACAACCCATAACAAAGCATTAAAACTGAAATAATAAATATTAGCAGTTAACTTGATTTAAATAGCAAAGGTGGCAAGGAAGAAACAAGATACACAAGGAAAGGATTTGGAGTCTTATTTCAGAAAGCACCTGAAGACGAGGAGAAGCAAAGGATGGAAACTAATCAAGAGAACCAACCTAGAATTAAGGAGAAATTTCCTGACAGAAATATTAATCAGTATAACAGCTTGCCTACAGAAGTTTTGGGTACTCCAACACTGGAGATTTTAAAGAAGACATTGGACAACCATTTGTCTGAAATGGTACAGGGTTTCCTGCTTGAGTGGGGGGGGGGTTGGACTAGAAGACTTCCAACTCTGGGTCCCGACTGTTATTCTGTCTTCAGAACTTTCTAGAAGGCTAAAAAGGGGTGGCTGAAGATCTCACTTTAAGGGGTACAGTGTTCCACAGGGCAGGAGCCAATCTTCTGGGCCCCGCCAATCTGAATTCCTTGATCAATGAGAACCACAGCATGATCCTTCGGCCAGCAAAGGGTATTCGGCCACCCATATCTGATGGAGATTGGTAGTTTAAACATGTGAAAAATAAAATAAAAATAAATACGCCCATAGATGAATGCAGCAGACCGCTGTCATTCTTTATGTCTTTCAGTAGTAAATTAAGAATTCGCTATACTGCGTGGCACCATCCCATGTAATTTTACTGGGGTGTATAAAATTATCCTAGTAATAAGGGCAATGAATACTGAAACCATGAGAGTATTTGATCACTTGATTTTTATTTATTCATTCCATTTCCCCATCTTACTGTTGGCGATTCTTTAACATGCTACAGGAATAAATTAAGTCTTGAATAATTTCTGTTCTATGTTCATAGAATTATGGGGTTGGAAAAGGATTGTCTTGGGAGGCAAAAATTCCCACTCAAGGATCTTGAGCAGATAACTGAACTATTGGGGAAGGGAAAATCCTGACTGTCCTTGATAATTGGTTTCAATATAGAATTCTTTCCAATTTTTCCCCCTTAACATTTAACCAGAATCTGCCTTCCTATAACTTAAGCTCATTATTTTATGTCCTGTGTTTGGAGATGATGGAAAGAGGGTCTTAACATTCTTTGTGATGTCCCTTTAGGTAATCGAAACGTACTCTTTCTTCAAGGCTGAGTTATCTCCAGTTCTTTTCTGGTTAAGACTTGGATTATATTGTCCTACTCTGCATCTGTTGCACTTTCTCTGAATCTTAGAGTGTGATTCTCGGAACTCATTTTAGGGATAGACTCGAACTAAGGGCCGTTCCTCATGGCTCTGTTAATGTGCATTTCCTCCACAGCAGAAATCCGTCAGCGTAATTCATGCTGTACTCGCAGTTAAATTCTAATCTATATCAGGGTGGTTGAGTGGTCTTGTCATTACTGTTTCCCAGGGGGCAATTCGATAGCAGTGATTGGTATGCCCCCCCTCCTTATTTCTCCTCCAGCACATTATCATCGAGTAGCGGGAGAGAAATGCCCCTCCCCATCAGTTTCTTTAACATGTGGCAGGGCAGAGTTCACTAAGTGTGAGTTGGTCCTTGGGGAGACTTTTTTTTAAAACAAATCGGTCACTTTTAATAAATGACCTACATTTACGGTGGATTAGGGATTTTTTTTTTAAAAAAGGGCTAAGGACGTGTCCTCTAAAACGTTTAATGGAACATTTTCATGCCATGGTTAATGGGACATAAGTATGAGGACCAAAATAGAATAAAATGGCACAATTACTCATCATTACTGAGAAACTACATTTCTGTTGATCTAGCCTAAAATGGCACTTGCCTCTTTCATTTTGGCAGCCCTGTCCTGCTGCTCATTCATATTCTGTTTGTAATACTGTTCTAGAGGTTTTTTTTACAAGAACGATTCCCAGTCTAATCAGATTTGGCTTCTTTTTTTTTTCCTAAAGGCATCACTTGGCATTTGCCTTTGTTAAATTTCAGGCTGATATTTTCATTTCATTTCCCTGACCTATCAAGATCATTTTGAATTTGATCTCCGTCTTCTAGGATATTAGCCATCACACCCTGTTTGGGGCCATCAGCAAATTTAATAAGCATTTCCGGGACCACCACCACCTCCAAGTCATTGAAGAAAGTCGAACCGCTCAGAAACTTTTTGACAGATTTCCAGTGCGGTTAGGTGATAGAAGCAGCAGATTATTCCATTCATGTCCCATGAACCATCATTAACCCTCTCTCACGAGACTTCCTTGCTACCTAAAATGCTTTGAACAAAGATCTACAGCTGTGTTTCTCAACCTTAACACCTTGAGATGTGAGAACTTCAATTCCCAGAGTTCTCTGCTGTCTGAGGAATTTTGGGGAGTCGTTAGGAGCCACAATTCATCATCATCATCATTCTGTTCTTGGATCTGACAATGTTGCTCCAGCTGAGCCTGTGTTTCAGGATTGCCTGCCTCAGGAATCATTAAGCCGGGATTCATCTGAGATTGATCAGCCAGAGTCATCATCTGTTCAGGTGAAGCAGTCAGATGATGAGGCTCCAGCTCTAACCAAATACTGAGGTGATCCTAGCAATAAAAGAACTATTTACAACAAAGCCACATGAGATTTTGCCTGGCAAAATGTCTGATTTAAATTGGCATTGAAGCAATTAAATGCCAATTACTTAACCTTGATTGTTGAAGCAATTGCTCTGACACCATCAAATATTTAACTCCCATGTTTAGAAAGGAAAGACTCGTTGGATTCCCAAATTTATATTTTGGAACAATAGCTGGGGGGGGGAATCATAAATAACCCTGCTACCACCACACATAATGTATACTCCTTATTAGGCAATTATAACAAGCATTATAGATGTAGGACATTTTTAACCTGATTCCTAAAAGGAGATTCAGAACATAAGAGCTGCCTGCAACTCTTTAAGGCTGCCATGTCTATTTCTTGCCTGAGGTATGATGTATTGCAGACATGTCAAACACAAGGCCCAGGGGCCGGATCCAGCCCGCAAAGTGGTTTCATGCGGCCAGCGAAACCATCCTGGAAAGAGTGAGGGAACGGCCCCCACTGCCTTGGCCCTGGCCCAGAGACCCTCCACCCTGCCAGAGACCCTCAGATCTGTCCCACTCCTGCCCAGGCCCCCATAGGCACCCTTGATGCCAACGATGTAGAGCTGGCCACGCCCACCCAGTAGGCCATACGCACTTTAGCTGCGCCCACCCAGTAGGCCACGCCCACCCAGGCCACACCCACCCAGCCCCTTGAGGGCAACCGCAATGCTGATGCGGTCCTCAATGAAATTGAGTTTGACACCCCTGCTGTATTGCATCTGAATCTCTACTGAAGTTTTTACTTTTTTTTTCTTTCTATTATAGCTTTGCTTCATGATTCTCCATGGTTTTACTCTTAACTGATGCACACTGATAGCAAAAGCCGACAGTGCCATCCTGTGGATAAATTATGCTAATTGTTATACTGCAATTGGATATATATATATAATGCGGAAGGGGGGGGTTCTTGGGTAAAATTTACCAGCATAAATGAATTCATTAGAAAGGCAGAAATGTGTGAACTCTGGGTAAGTTTTATATTTCTCTAGTTGGGTGCTGTAATCACTGTGGGAGAATAATAAATAGCTCCAGAATTTGCAGGCTACAGTTTGTTTTTTAATCAGATAGATAAATAATATAGACGGCTTTTTTTAATGGCATGCAACAGAAGGCAATTTTTAAAGGAAAACATAATCTTCCAAAGGGCAAAACTGATTCTTATTTCGCATCCATATAAATTCGTTTGTGCACTTGCTATTGATGTGGTTGAATTAAAAATAGTTTCTTTAAAAAAATAGTTGCAGGCATACATAAGGCAAATGTCATCTGCACAGTGCATGTTCACTCAAAAGTAAATCCTATTAGGATCTGATGTTTTCTAATGGCTTACTTAGTTATCTACTTGCCAATCGTCTTACACTGAAGAAAATGTGTCACTAGGATTAATAGAACATTAGTACGCTTGTTGAGAGCCTTGAGGTGCTACCAAAACTATAGAATAACTTCTTTCAAAAAGGCCTTGGGATGTATCCTTTGGTGACTATACACTATCAAGTATTCACTGAGTGTTGATTGTTAAACAAAAGAGAAAAATGCTGCCAAGGCTGCATGGGAGGGCAAATTGAATTGAAAATCTAGTTATGGTTAGCTTTCTCAACGATCAACAGCAACCAATTTCTAGAGAAAAAATAAATATTTTTTTTTTTTTAATTTAATCGCTTTATTACATAAAAAAAGGTTCCCCCGCACATACGTGCTAGTCGTTTCCGACTCTAGGGGCCGGTGCTCATCTCCGTTTCAAAGCCAAAGAGCCAGCGCTTGTCCGAGGACGTCTCCGTGGTCATGTGGCCGGCATGACTAGACGCCAAAGGCGCACGGAACGCTGTTACCTTCCCACCGCAATGGTCCCTATTTTTCTACTTGCATTTTTACGTGCTTTCGAACTGCTAGGTGGGCAGGAGCTGGGACGAGTAACAGGCGCTCACTCCGTTATGCGGCACTCGGGATTCGACATTATAAACTAATAAATTTGTGCTAATATTCAACTATCAGTGGCACTTTGAAGGTTCCCCTTAATTTGCACCTTCTAGCATGGATATTAACATCACTAAGGATACTAACCTCACTGGGTAGTCTCTACAGTTCTTCAGTTATGTGCAGAACTGGTCCCCATATTAAAAGGAAGACTAGTGGAAGCAGTGTTAATAATAATAATAATAATAGTAATAATAATAATAATTGGGAGGGACCTTGGAGGTCATCTAGTCCAATCCCCTGCTTAGGCAGGAAACCCTATACCATTCCAGACAAATGGCTGTCTAGTCTCTTCTTAAAAACTTCCCGTGTTGGAGCATTTACAGCTTCTGTAGGCAGGTTGTTCCACGGATTAATCTTGCTAATAAATTTTCCAAATCGGATGGACACTTTGAATTTTGGGACCTTAATATCAAGTGTCTTTTTCCGGTTTCCGATCACCTACAAATCAGTTGAGGGCATCTTTCTCTCCTATAGTCTCAAAATTATTTCTTGCTGGTATAGACTAAGCTGACCAATGATGGATGGATGGGAAGAGTCAAAGGAGACTCCAGGTGGTAAAATAGAAAATAAATTAATAGCTGTATCCCATACTCTAGTGATTCTCTTTTGAGATGCGGTTTCTAACCCAATTTTGACTAATGTTTAAAATTTGCTTTTTCTGCTCTGGTGGCTATAAAATGTCAAGTAATATATTTGGAAGTTTTAAGATATTTTTTTTTACACGTTGAATTGGGTTAACAGACTGAAAGAGAGGAAGGGCAGGTTGAATGTGGAGATTTGTTTTCTCTTTCTCTCTAAATGGTAGTATCCATGACTAATCGGCTAATATTTCATATCAGCCACGGTTTTATTCTAACGTCCTAATGTAACTTTGGCTAGCAAAGGATTTTATTCTGTCTCACCGTCTTCGTATCTTGCAACTGAATTGCATCACCATTCAACTGAAATGCAATTCCACATAGGGAGAATTTTGAGTATCTCTCAGATTTATCAAGGCCCAGAGGGTTTTGTAGAGAAGTAAAATATGTAAAGTGTTTCAGATTCTTATGACTTATCTCTGTACTGCGCAGAAAGTTTGCAGTACAATCTTACGGACAATCCTCAATTTATGACTGGTCTCCTAGTGACTGCTCATAGTTATGTGTGATCCCATAAAAGGGAACTTATGATCCAGATTTGAAGTTCCAACATCCTAACCCTCTCTGCAGTCTTGTGAACAGATTCCAGGCACCCAGCAATGCAGTTGCATTTAGAACTGTTTGCAGCATCCAGCGGTTGCACAACTATCTTTTATGATGGTTTTGCTGAAAGCTGGCACTTTCAGATTTTGACAAGACTGAGCCCAAAGTAAACTATTGGTTTAAGGACCACAGTGTTCACTTAACAACAGTATATTTGTTTAACATCCACTGCAAAAAAAAACACCCCATCATAAACTCAGCTCAGTCATGTGACTAACCCATTTTACAAACATTACAACAAATGATCATCATGAGTGGGGTCCATTATAATCGTATGTCGAGGATTGCTTGTATACACCCACTGGTTTATGTATACTGTAAAGTCATAAGATTGGTAAGCTAAGCGTGATACTGCAGTCGGTTCTGGATATTGCTGTTCACAAATTCCTCACTCACAGATCCCTCCTAAAACGTGTTCTCCTTTCTCCGTGCCTGAATGTCCTAAAGCTGGAACATAACCCCTGGTTTAATTCCCTTGAGAGATGATGCCAATTAAGAGGAGAACTGAACTAGGTAAATTTGGCTCCTTCAGGTATTTAGGACTACAGCTTGCAGACTGCCTTGTCATCATTGGTCATTCTGCTTATGTTTGAAGTCCCAAAAAGGATTGGATCTGAACCGCAGAAGAATGGGAGAGTACCAAACTGTTGAAGTAGATAAGGTAGAACAAAGGTCTGACACGGCTTCACATACGTTGTTTTCATATAATATTGAGCGATAAATGGTCCTCCTGATTTTGCAGTTCCCCAGAATATGATCAATGATTAAGCCATGGTGGAAGTAGTTAGGGTTATTCGAGAGCACCATGACTCAGCTACTCTTGCATTAAGCCCTGCATAGTTCAAGTGTTAATGTCCTAGTTTCTACATAATACCAAACTATAAACACTGCCGTAGAAGCCCTAAAACAGGGGTCTTCAAACTTGGCCCTTTTATGACTTGTGGACTTCATCTCCCAGAATCCCCCAGCCAGCGTGCCTGGCTGAGGAATTCTGGGAGTTGAAGTCCACAAGTCATAAAAGGGCCAAGTTTGAAGACCCCTGCCCTAAAACTAAGACCTCTTATCCTGCTGTGCTTCAAACTAAGCAATATACATCTGTTTGTCTAGTCAACCTCTGACTTCTCATAAGACAATTTAGTAAACAAAGAAGGATACGTGCTCCAGTGACATCCAGGAGGCTAACAGAGTGTTAATTCACACGATCCAAATTTCACGTCTCCAGAGTTAAACTATGACTTGTGTGCATAAGCAAAGCTTCACAATTTCAATTTCTGGAAGATCAGTCATGTTTAGGTTCATTGAAACAAATGCAGAAAGCACAACCATTTTACTTGTGGACTTTATTAAATCCTTAATATGCAGGAATGTCATCTAAAGACCACATTTTTGAGGATAGAGAGAAGGAATTGCAAACTCTGAAGTCACCAAGAAATGAAATGCAAAAAAATATAGCTTGTGATTAGAAGATAATAAGATAATTATCCCTTTCTTCATGCATCTGATGAACGAAAGCAATCTAGCAACAGTTATGTCCTAACAAACACATTAATCTTTAAAGTTCTATCATTCCCTTTGTTTTGTTAGGGGTGTTTTCAGTGCAAATATTCTGGGTAGATTTTTTTTCCCCTTCCCAGAGCAAGCTGTGGCTGTGACTTTTCCTGGTGATTTCCCATTAAAATAGTAACCAGGTCCAATCTGGCTTAGCATTTTCAGATCAGTTTAAAATCAGGCTAGGTTCTGACCTCTAGCTGGGCAGAACATTTTAAAAACTGATTTTAAAAAACAAAAAAACAAAACCCAGATAATCTGATATAAGCAAGAAACTCATCATTAATTTTTATTTTTCATGAGCTGGCTAGCATGACCATTCCCCTACCTGCAGATTTCTCATTTTAATCCTGACAACTTGCCTGGGGAGAAAATGCCTACTGGCCATTACATTCACCGTTCAGAGGATTTAAAACTCCAGTGGGCCCTGTTAAATTTAGCTTTATGTTGGCATAAGTAGCTGCAATTGTGTCAGTAATTTACATTTAGGGAGACTTGAGTTGCTTTTTTTTTTCCTCTTGGCATGTGTCCTTGAGATAGTAAAGCTGCTTAGTCAATGTAGAAAATTCAGCTACACTGATCTTTTTTCCTTTCCTTTTCTTTTTTTTTCCCTTGTCCCCCTTCTTGCTTCTGTGAAATTCTGGTGTTCTTATTTATTTTTTTTATAGCGATCAGATCAAGACAGCAGCCACAATCCACGCAATTACCGAAGCTTCCTGCAAGGAAACAGCACTGGTGATGTGTCCTTTGTGATGACTTTCTCAGTGAATCCAATGCCAAGGGGGTGTGCATGCGTGCATAATTTTATTTTTTATTTCTTTATTGCTGGTGCTTTTGTGCTGCTTCAGTTGAAAGAAATGCAATGGAAGAAGAAAATTGCTTATCTATGTAATCACTAATTTGACAGGGAGGTGTGACCCCAAATACTTTTGTACACCTGTCACAGCCTCTTCAGAGATTGCCACCAAATTGTAATTTTTCATAGGAGAGAAGGAAGAAATAAATGTGGGTAAGACTAATCAGTTGCAGTCACTTCGTTGAAATGGAATTCAGTTTAGGTAGTCATATTACCTATTGTCATATCATGTAGGCAGATGGTTTTGTGGTTATCATGACACTTCCTATTTCCCCCCCCCCCAAAATGGGACCTGGAACATCTTTTGAAGCCCAATAGATACAGAATACAGAATAATAGAGTTTGAAGGGACCTTGGAGGTCTTCTAGTCCAACCTCCTCCATTTCACACAAGTGCCTGTCCAGTTTTTTCTTAAAAGCCTCCAGTTATAAAGCACCCACAACTTCTGGAGGCAAGCCATTCCACTGGCTAATTGTTATCACTGTTAGGAAGTCCCTCCTTAATTCTAGGTTGCTTCTCTCCTTCATTAGTTTCCCTCCATTGTTTCTTTTCTGGGAAAATGTGAGGGACATTCTTCCAGAGATCAAAATGGCATCTGCAGGATAGGCTTCTTACATAACCCTGGTTAGTTTTGCATTAGTCTACCTTTCCCATGGCACAGTGTCTGTTATCTGGTAGTATCTCTTATCCAATCTTTGGCTGGCCCCAAGTCTGCTTGCCCCTATAGAAGGGCTTTAAAATCTGGGGGTTTTTTTCCTTGGATGATGGAGACACATTGATTCAAGCTCCCCTGTGGAGAAGTATCATATAAATTTATTTATTTTTTCTGATTTCCTATTCATTTTTGTCGTGGCTACAATTCTTCCAATTGAATGGCTATATCCATTTACTAAATGAATAAATTAAAGTCGTGGTAAACGAAGCAATGCTGGGTGAATTGTTCCATATTTCCATTGGGAGGAAAATATTTGCATGCATTGGAGAGAATAGACCTATAGCAAAGGTCATATCAATAATGCATTTCTCATAATACAAATCAATAGAAAGACAACAATGAAGGTCTGGAAATATCAAAGTTGGGCAATTTTTGCCTAAGAAAGCTCCAGATCATCATCCCAAACGTTTATGGTAACATAAAATTATTTCCAAAGTCTTTGAGAGGTCTCAAGGTCAGTCAAATAATTCTAGCAATGCTAAATTGTGAGTCTGGAGAATTTTCCAATTTCTCAATGAAAGCATAGTCACGAAGAAACTACTTGAAAACCAAGTGTCAAAGAATAAGTACAATTGCTTTTCTAAATTAAACCAGAAGCAAGATAATTTGTTTTCTAGGCTAGAATGGGGAGCCAGTGTCAAAACAATTTTTTTTGGAATGCTGTCTTTGGAAACATCAGTTTTCAAAACTTTTTGCTATCTTTAAAATGTCTAGATTTTTTTTGGACACTTTATTATCTCAGATCGATTAAAACTTGTTGGAAATAAGTGTCAGTGTATTTTCCAATATTGTTTGGCATTCTCAGTTGGTGGTCCTGTCATTTCTCCAACAGGCATCCAGATGGCAATTCACATGGCTGGTTCACGTTCCTGGAAAAAAATTCAGTGTATTATGGAGTCACAATCTGGACACATGTTGGATTCTTCTCAATACTTAATGAGCTTAGGTTTCCGGAACATTTAGTTAGAATTAATATTTATGTCATTATTTTATTCATTGTTTTAATGTTAGCTCTTTATGAGGTCAGTATAACATTCTTCAACACTTGGTTGAGGGATGTAATTTATTTGTTTGTTTGCTGAAATATTTTTTCTTTTTCCAAGAAAGTAACATTCCAAATGATCATAAAATAAAAGATCATGATCTAAAAAAAAAAGATGACATCCACATTGAAAACACAACTGAAATATGCATGAAGAATTTATCATATAAATTAAAATGTGAGAGAGTGTCAATTAACATATTGGCAGGCCAAGACCAAAGACAGCCCAGTGAGATCCAATCAAGTCTAGTTCTTTATTTGGTTACACCTAATAGACAGAATCTTGCCAGACTAAAAGTATAAGATGTAGGAGAAGAGCAGGCAGAGCTGGTGGGCAGAGTTAAGTGTGTCATCAGTTTGGAGTCCTTGTGTTGCCACAAGAAATCCAAGTACAGCCTCCCCTGAATTCCGTTGAGCCTTATCTAGTGCAATTTAGCACTGACTGTTAGTCAACTGGATTCTTGTGTATAGGCTGATCATAGTAAATCTTCTGTGCTTAAACTGAATGAATGATCCTGGTTCTTTGCACCTGACAACCTTCTAGGTAATTGAGATAGCTTGGGAGATGGGTAGGGTGTGGCTACCGTGAACCTTTTTTTACTCCCTCTCCCATCTAGTTCAGGACTACACAGTCTCTTGTCTTTGACCCCTGTCTGGAATGTGTTGTCTGGAATGTGCCATGGTGCTATTATTGACACCCGCCCCCTCGCTGCACATTTCATCATAATACCTGGGTTACAATCTACAAGTCTACTTACCAACATCTAAAACCCACTGAACCCTGGGACCTTAATTTTAAGTAGATGTTGCATTGCAGGAGCAGTAAAAGAGACCATATTAATTTTAATTTACCTTTTGCAATTTGAAGACAGTGTTTTGATGGCTGATAAAAAGCAGGTATCACTGTTGCTGTTTTCCCAGCTCATAATCTTAAATCCTTGAGAACTGAGCTAAGATTTATCAGCAGGCCTGGAAAAAGGAGATTAAGTGCTATGGTGCACTGTGATAGAATGGTGAGACTGGACATTTTGAAGCAGTTGTTTAAAATAATTAAAGCGAGGGGTCCTTGGTGCCCTCTGTGCTTGCTTGTTTTCTTACAGATGTTTCATTACCCAAACTAGGCGCTCCTGATCATCATTGTTATCGTTACCTAGTCTGGGTAATGAAACGTGCGCAAGAAAACCACCAAGCTCAGAGAGCACCAAGGACTCGTCATTTCAACTCTGAGCTACAAATATTCTCCTTTATTAATAATTAAAGTATCTGTGCTTGAGCGTATCTTCTTCCAATAATTACATCTCTTACAATGTGAAATTGTTAATATTTTTTTTCTTGTGGATGTCATTTATTTAGCTTATGGCAAAAAATGCTGAAACGGCACATCACAATTACATCCTCAATGAGCAAATGGGAAACTTATTTACTCTATTTACAAATTCAAAGGAAGACTAGTTGTATAGTCAATACATGATGAAGTTGCAGACAGAAAAACTCCAGGCTTTCCCTGATATGTGCTCAGAGGGCCCTGTTGCACAATATGTTGCACGCTGCCTGCTCTGAAGCACCACAACTACATTCTGAAGAGGGGAACTTCCCTCTTTTATGGAGGAGACTGGTTGACCTGCCATATTGAGGATTGACTAGGTCTTATGGGGGAACTGAATATTTTTGGTTCAGCTATAAAGCAGGGAATGTTGTGACACTTTCTTGTCACATTTTACTCATCACCTGCAAGTGGTTGGTTTTTAAAAAAATATTTCCTCCACGACATATTTCTTTTCCTGTTACGTCAAGCACCATCTGTCAAAATTCATTAGATGATGTAACATTGAGTGATGGTAATGTAAGAAGCTGACAAACTACATCATAGTGAAGTGGTTCCCTAGGATATTACAAATGAATGACTGAACACCATGGAGAATCTTCAAGCATTTATTTTGCCCCTGGCAAGGAAAATTTGAGTTTCCTTTAAAAAAAAGCAAGTACATTACAAATTGGGTATGATTTCTTTTTGTTCTGCATTCATTTTTCATAATCATCTGTCACCAGGTTCTTAGCTTTTGGTTTGCAGCAAATGTCCTGGGGCCAGTTAATCTGGAAGTTTACTTGACTACTTCTAAAAGAAATCTGTGGAATAACCTAATTTTAATTCTTTAATCTTCTCTTACCTATTTCCTTCAGGCTTTCCTGAAATTGGTTTAGCATAGTTTCTATATGGTTACTCCTTTAGTCTGTTACAGGGAGGGTTTGCATTATGAAAAACAATAAACTAAGTGTCACGTGGAACCTGAAAGCATCATGCTGTGTTTATACTGCATACCTTCCCCCTCCAAACTCAGTTATCATTTCTTGATTATTTTATCTTCTTTCAATCCATTTATGAGCATTTTAGTAAATGAAGCTGCAGTTCAGCATCAGTGTATGAAAAATTGCAGTTATTTGTATTTGAAATTGCAATGAATAAGGACATACATTCAACTTCACAGCTACTAAGATTGTTGGCTGAGCAGGTACAAAGATAGCCAGGGAAATGATTGAAGCCTGAGAAACGGGCCCCTTGTCAGTCAACAGGAGTATTGATTTGCCAGCTTGGCAGCACAAGGAAACAACAGCCAATCACCAGCCATCAACACACCAATCAATCAATAGGAAGCCACACCCAATCCAGCATCACATAAATGTGATGCATCGAATAACACACATTCTGGTAGAAAGAAGTTGCCTGAGGACGGGTTCCAGCATGAGACCAAAAGCTTGTAAGACTAAACTTCGGTCCTGGTGAACGATCCAGATTGGATCCGGCAATATTATCCTCGGATGTGCATATTTGCCTTCATTCGTGTATTTGAAACGTTTATTTAACTCCAGTTCTTACCTAGGTGTCTGCCTTTGCTGTAGCCTATAAATAATAAAATATATTGGTGAATAACATAAACTTGGAGAAGAGAAGATTAAATATTTTTAATAATTAAATCCTTTTTGCATTCTTGCAAATTTTATTGTAACTTGTATTGGCAAGGACAAAGGAAGGCCAAGGAGCTGATGTTTGAAAACATTGCATGTAATTTTTAAAAGGGGGGGGGGTAAATGACTGCTCATAAAGCTTTTAACTACATTAATAAACTGTTTTTGTATTTTTGTTACGCAAATCTGAACAAATTAGTGAAGTGATTTTTTAAAGTTTACCTTCTTTTCATTTTTTGAACTGGTGGAATTATTCAAATAATAATTAGACTAATCTTGTCTGAGAAATATTCAATAAATCATGACCAAAGGCAGTTTTAAACAAATTATGAGTTGTCACCCTGTTACTTCACTTTATATGAAAATAAATGCCTAGACAAATGTACAAATTAATCCAGCTTTCTACGTTAACAATCCATTCAAAAAGACCAATAGTAGCTTTTTTTTTGTTAAGCTGGAAATAGAATAAAATAAAATGTACTAAATGGTATTAACATATAGTGGAAGAATTCCATAATTCATTCAAAGCCTTTTCATTTGTATTCTAATAGTCCAATGCACATTTAGTCATGTCTAGAGGTTAGTCCAGACATACGTGGTAATGAGTTCATGTTGAACTCGTTAGATTTATATGTGAGTGAAAGCATTGTTTATTGGTATCTTTGGAAAATAGAAATGCTATTTTTTTATATTGCAGATAAATTATAATAGTGTTTTCCTTGAACACTTTAAAGAAATGTAAATTGTTCTTTTAATTTAAATACTTAAAGTATCTATAGGGGTCCTCTCTTTTAGCAGATTCTATCTCGTAGGGTTGATTTTATGGTGAAATTGGTCCAGGAAGAACTAGAGTACATTTACAGAAATATCAGTTTCCGTCATTAATATTTCTCAAATAGGTATTTGGGAGAGAGAGAGAGAGACCCACAGCTTTGAAGGAATCTGAACTGAATATCTGATTTCTCCATCAATGTTTGGTGAAGAAATGATATGTTCAAGATACCTTGCCTACGAGGTAAGCTTCTTGGCACATGCCTAAAATCAGGTGTATTGTCATGGTGGAGAAATATCCAACTTTGGTGAAGAAATAGGGTAAAATTGAGGTGCAGGATTAGGATTTGCATTCAACGAATCTAAGATATTTTGCTATTTATTTACTTAGATGTATTGCCTACCCAACTCCAATGGGCTCTGGGTGGCCTAGCTTTGGATGCCACCCAGAGCCCATTGGGAGTTGGGTAGCTAATGCATTTAAGTAAACAAATAGCAAAAAATTAACAACAGCTAAAACGTGTAATCAAGTAGAAAGCCTAGATGAAAACAATCTAATAAGCCACAAAATCGACAGAAGAAAACAGGGGCCATTGAACAAATAAGAAATATCAACTCTAGGCCTGAAACTAATGGCCGGTTTTCAAAACTTTCTGGAACCCCAGAAGGAAGTTGGAGACATTTTTTTTTCCAAAAGGTGAGGTCCACAACAAAGAAGGCACCTTTGGTTTTTTCCCCACAAGATGGCAATGTTTCATGGCAAGGACCTGAGGCACACCCACTGTTCTGGAATGTCACAGGCAGCAGAAACAGTTGGAGACAAATGGTCCCTCAGCTAGCTTTGCCATTTGCCATATTATGCCATTTGTTAGGTGAGGTAAGCTACCAAAGGACTCCCATTCCGTTGAGAAAGCGATTGGACTTGACCCTTCAACCTTATTTCTACTGTATGCTGTCACGATGTCGCCCATTGAGCCAGATTGTCCAAGAGACAAAGAGAGACATTGGAACATGCCATTTTTTTATTTTTTATTTTTTATTATTTTAATTCCATTTATATCCCGCCCTTCTCCGAAGACTCAGGGCGGCTTACAAGCTTAGCAGTAGCCTTCATTCTATGTATATGCCTGCTTATTAGGGCTTTCACACACACACCCCAAGCGGCATTATTACAAAGTCAGCTTAATTGCCCCCAACAATCTGGGTCCTCATTTTACCTACCTGGGAAGGATGGAAGGCTGAGTCAACCTTGAGCCTGGTGGGACTCGAACCTGCACTAATTGCAGGCAGCTGGGGTTACTTAAGGAGGCATTAGCCCACTGCTCCACCAAGGCTCTCTCTCATTGAGAACCCTATCCTTACGACCTTCTTATGACTTCCTTATTTCTAACCCCATTATAGCCTGCTTTCCAAGATTTATCATCTTTTTTTTTAAGCTGCATCATAGCTCAGTCTTTTGCTGGCTTTATTTTAACTTCTTTTCTCTCAAAAGCTTAAGAGGAAGATGGTGAGCAGAGCTTTCCTTTCTCCTTCCCCATCTCTTCTTCCCCCTCCCCCACAATTTCTGCCTTAAATAGACTTCCGAAGAGTAATTGTGTTTGGGTCTGTCACATATGCCAACTGCAGAGCATTCAGGCATCGTCACATCTGCCCGAGACAGCCAAGGATGTGTTAAGTGTCACGATGGATTCTGGCAGCTGCCCACTAATATCATCAGCAAGTTTGTTTGTGGTGGCGGTGGTGGTGGGGGAAATGAAAAGATCTGTAACAAGTGACTGCAATTGCCTGGATCATTAGGCCATTTCATGCACAGATGGAAGCACTGCAGAAATTAATGGGAGGTGGCAGGTTCTCGTTCCCCTCCTCCTCCTAGCCCGCACACAGCAGTCTTCAAGATGCTGCTGAATTCACTTAGGCCTGTTCTTATGAACTGGGTTTTGCAGCTGGTTACCATCAAAGGCTTTCCTTTGACAGCACAACAAGTACTAATACCACTTTACAATGCCTTGGTAAGGCCACACTTGTAATACTGCATCCAGTTTTGGTCACCACGATGTAAAAAAGATGTCGAGACTCTAGAAAGAGTACAGAGAAGAGCAACAAAGATGATTGGGGGACTGGAGGCTAAAACATATAAGGAACGGTTGCTGGAATTGGGTCTGTCTAGTTTAATGAAGAGAAGGACGAGGGGGACATGATAGCAGGGTTCTGATATCTCAGGGGCTGCCCCAAAGAAGAGGCAGTCAAGCTATTTTCCAAAGCACCTGAAAGCAGGACAAGAAGCAACGGATGGAAACTAGTCAAGGAGAGAAGCAACCTAGAACTAAGGAGAAACTTCCTGACTGTTAGAACAATTAACCAGTGGAACAACCTGCCTCCAGAAGTGGTAAATGCTCCAACACTGGAAGTTTTTTAAGAAGAGACTGGCCAGCCATTTGTCTGAAATGGTATAGGGTTTCCTGCCTGAGCAGGGGGTTGGACTAGATGACCTCCAAGGTCCCTTCCAACTTATTATTATTATTAAGTGTTAGGCCTTGAGAATGCAGAGTGCAAGAAATGGGTTTGAATGCTCTATGTCACGGGTGTCAAACTCGCCACGTCACATGACGTGTCATGACGTATCGTGGGGTGTTGTTGTTATTTTTTTGCATTGTTGGAGCTGGGGAGGGCGCGGCCTCCTGCTGATGCATCTAGCCTAACTAGAAATTCTAGAGTAGATCAGTCAAGGTTGGAACAAAGCATTGGCCGGCCGTTGATATCCACGCATCTCAAGTTGGCTCTTCCTTGTGCAATAAGCAATGGGGAGTGTGATTTGCCATGTTGTATTTCCCACCACTTTGATACATGACAGCTACCTGATGCTGCTGCCACCAATTCAGAAAGAGGATCCCTTTCTAAGTCATAAAGGTGTTTTTTTCAAGACGCAACTGGACTTTCTTTGTTTTTTTCATTGAAGACCCTTCGCTTCTCATCCAAACAGCTTCTTCAGTGCAGATGAGAAGCGGAACGTCTGCAACGAAAAGCGAAGAAAGTCCAGTTGCCTTTTGAAAAAGCACCTTTGGGGACATCCATGACCTTGGTTGACTGAGAATCTCCAAAGACATCTTTTTTCTAAGGGGTTCCCGAAGGCTGAAATTGACTGGCTGTCCACTTTGAGCCTTATCTTAAGAGGTCACTTTAATAGATCAATAGGTT
Organism: Vipera berus; assembly: GCF_964194415.1. Lineage (NCBI taxonomy): Eukaryota > Metazoa > Chordata > Lepidosauria > Squamata > Viperidae > Vipera > Vipera berus. The sequence continues at coordinate 7,020,919 of NC_138214.1, read as the reverse complement.
GGTTTTATTTTAATATATAGGGAGTCCTCATTTACCGACCACAATGGGGACTGGCAACTTGGTCCTTAGGCAAAGCAATCACCAAGTGAAACCATGAGTGTTTTTGAGATGGAAAACTGGTTTATGTTTATTTGTTTATACATATGCAGTCATATTTGAATTGGAGCTTAGCTTTCAACTAGACACTCTATCAAGAAGTATTAGATGGGAGAGTGAAATCAAAACATCCACACAGCAGTATCATATCTCTGTCTGTCAAACGCTAAGAACAATATGATGTCCTGATTATGTCTTATTGAGGAATTTGGCTGACTGCTGTGAAACTGAACACTGGATAATTCTTGGTGGCTCAGCTATAGAATTATTTTTCCCCTGTCTTGAAGCCCTGCCTCCCAGCATAATTGTGTCCTTATACCCTCTTTTTTTTTCTACTTGACTAGTTTTGCCAGAATTGTGAAACAGGGCAGAAACAGTTGGCCATATGACGGAATCAAGGTCAGAAATAAGATTCTTTGATCTTGTAAGGAAAACAATAGCCAGTTCAAAAAAATACACGAGCTGTTCATTATTTATGGTTATGTGACAATTTCTTCCTTTTTTTTCTTGAGATTTTTGGAAAAATACAACACCACAAATCTTCTTTGCATCAAATTATTTATCTTGGCTTTTTTAAAAAAAAATAACCCAATTGAAGTGAAATTACGTGGTCACGCAATCAATTCAGGAAACAAAGGTGATCAAATCTCTCTCCAGTTGGTACAAGAAGTCTCAACAGTCTTGAATCCTTTTTTTTAAGTGAGTGTAATTCCTAATCACCCTAAATTATGTCTTTGGGTTTCTTGAAGAGATAAATTCTTACATTTTTAAGTGCGAGGCCCCACCACGATTTGCTAAGGTGGGCAATAGAATAGGTGCCGTAGCGTCTAGTAGATTTAAATTGCAAGTGTCAGCAAACAAGTTAGAGGAAATTATAGTAATAATGAAGATTTTCCTCCTGAAGCTGAAAGCACCTAATTGCATTGCTCTTTTTAAATTGGTGGATTATTTGATACCATGCGGCTCCCATCTATTTACATGATTGCAGAAACAATTAGCCCCTTTTTCAAAAATCCGTGTTTGTCTTTTGCCAGCATCAACACTCACCTAGGGGGAGAATGATTGATTTACTTCCAGTGGGATGTAGATGTTTGTTATGCTGGATATTTAGAGATCTGATAATAAAACCTGATATCATAAGGAGCTCAAAAAAAGATGATGAGCTTATTCCTTTTCAGGAGAAATGGTTTCCTTTTGTGCATAGAGGCAAAGAGCAATTGTATCTAAGCACGGATGAATTTCAAAGCGGAATTCAATTTGCTTTCTTTCTGACACAAAAGACATGTTCAAAGTGAATAAGGAAGGAGGTTAGCAATGAAATTACTAAGCTGTCCAGAGGATACTACATGAATTACAGCTACTTTAGTTGCTTCCATTGACAGCAGGTGCGTATTCCTGAATATATTCCATTAGAAATGAACGGGTGGGGGGAAAAATGCCCTTAGAAAAAGGAAAACTCTGCTATCGCATCCATATGATTCTGGTGGGTCTCACTCCCTGCCAAGAGATTAAGGGTCTGGCTTTTGAAGAGCTGCTACAAATATATTAAGAGATGTTTAGCTACGGGATAAATTACAGGCTTGGCGAGAATGGTCTGGAAGCCTTATCTGGAATGGCATGCTTGGTTGAAAACTATCAAGAGAACTTGTTCCTTTGGAGAATGGCCTGAAAGTAGCAGGATGAATTTGAAAACAGAGTCGGTTAGGGCTAATGTAAGTACATCACTTATTGGCAGTCAAGCTTAGATGATCTGAGTCTAAAGTGCCCTATGTTGCTTGCTGAGTGGCATCTTTTCCACCACACTAATGAAGGCTGCATAGGAACTCTAGTTGAAGGGAAAGCACTGGCATTGCTGGATAAGTTTCCATTTTCAGAATTTATGCAATAGAAATTTGGGAGGGGAGTGTAGAATGAAGGACAGCTGCAGAGTAAGGATATTTGCTTGTTTAGCTGCATTATTTGAAAGTAGTGGGTTAATTATGACCATATGTCTGTCTGCCTCTGTCTGTCTGTCTCTCTTTGTCCCTTCCTCCCCATCTCTCTCTCTCTCTCTCTCTCTCTCTCTCTCTCTCTCTCTCTCTCTCTCTCTCTCTCTCTCTCTATCTATCTATCTATCTATCTATCTATCGTTACCTCTTCCTCTATCTCTAATTTCTACCTGTCTTTACATCTCTATTTCTATTTGTCTAATTCTCTATCTCTATCTTTCTGTTTCTCTGTCTCTGTCTCTATATCTCTATCTTTTTACACACACAGAGAGAGAGAGAGAGAGAGAGAAAGAGAGAGAGAGAGAGCGAAAAGTGCTTAAAAGTTGGTAAACCTTTTATAAAATGCTATAAAAGGTAAAGGTAAAGGTTCCCCCGCACATGCGTGCTAGTCGTTTCTGACTCTACCTTCCCACCGTGGTGGTCCCTATTTTTCTACTTGCATTTTTACGTGCTTTCGAACTGCTAGGCTGGCAGAAGCTGGGACCAGTAACAGGCGCTCAATCTGCTACGCGGCACTCGGGATTCGACCCGCCAAACTGCCGACCTTCTGATCGACAAGCTCAGCGTCCTAACCCACTGAGCCACCGCGTCCCTTATAAAATGCTATATCTCTGCATAAATCTGACCTAAAATGTCACACGCATATAGCTTGGGATAATTTTCCTCAATAAATCCATAAACAAATGCCATGTTTTTGACTCATTTAATTGGCTACCTTTTCTCTAGTTTTAGGACTTGTGTGGAGAACAGAACGTGTTTTAGGCCATATTTAGGCAGAAACATAGAATTTTCTAAAGGGCACATTCTCTTTTAAGCACCCCTGTGAGTTTGTGCCTCTGTCCATGCAGGCTTACTTTTCAGCTAGCATTATTTACAACATTGCAGAAAGAGCTTAATCTGAGCAAGCCTAAAGACTAAGTAAGACAATAATAGAGGGCTACATATTATATTACAAAAGATGGCCGTAGGGAAGGTGGAAGCATAATCATATTGTGTTTTCTGTCTTCAGCCTTCTAGTGTAGCTTTTACAATAGAAAAATCTTATATTTCACTGGCCAAATATCTGCAGCTATCTGGTAGTGACATGTTTCACAGGAGAAGCGAAACGGCTTCAGGTGCTCAGTGTGAAATGTTTCCAGTAAAATTCTTTAAGAGGTGCTTATACAGCAGATGTTCAAGGACTGTAAGACAGTCCCCTTGATGTACCTCCTTCATATAGGCAAAAGAGACCATGCCATACATCTGGTTCTGCAACACTCAAAACCAGCATTCTGCTTAGGAAGGCAAAGGACTCTATCTTAATGTACTGATGAAAAAAAAATTCAACTGCTGATCCAGCTATCTTTGTACACAGAGCAGAAAAGGTCATAATTTTGTCCTTTACATCAAGGAGCAAAATGTTTCATGCCTGTAAGGAAGAAGAGAGAGAGAGAGAAAGCTTTTGAAAACAGTATTTTTTTTTAGTCATATCAAACTTTCATCTTTTAAGAGCAGTGCCTACACATTTAGTTGCTTTTGCTGACATGGATTGGTCGTATCATAAAGCTTTGCTTCACAACCATTATGGAATGTAACCAGAGGTGCAGCAAACATATTATGTGGTGTTGTAGTGTAATTTAATACTAATATGAAAAGAACTGGCATCCACCTTTTGTGAATATTGGTAGTATATCTGACAATATGGAGGAAACACAGAACACTACTTGAAAATGTGTTGGCTTGTTTGCTTCTTTTTAGTGTCAGAACACACTGGAATTGACTCTAAAGCCTACCTCCTGCTTTGTAGCAATGAGTAAAGTCTTGTACTATGAGAAGTATCATCCTGCTTTGAAAAAGACAACAAGGGCGATTGATAAGCAGCGAAATATTCTTCTACGATAGTAAATTCTCCATGGAATCGCTCTCTCTGGAGCATCTATTAGTTTCTTAGATAAGAGGTCTCAGTGGTTCTTAATGTAGCCACATAGGAATGGAAAATCTTCCAAAAATAATGGAGACATTTTTTCTTGACTGCTGTTAGTCATCACTGTGGAAAATAGATCCATCTCTGAACAGCATGGTGTCAAAGAAATGCCATCATTTTGTATTTTTCAAACATAATCTCTATGTGGAAAAGGCCAGAAAGCAAATTTACTTTAAATGCAATAGGATACATTGTACAATGGAGTAGGATACATGCATTCAGTAGAATAATCGAATAGAGATGTGACAACTATACAATCAATATGTTGTTGAAATATATATCTTACAGTACCTCTTACCATTGTCCATAACTTCCCCACCCTGTATTAAAGCTTCTAAGTGCCCCATATATTAAACATGGCAGTAGTCAAATTGGGACCCAGCAAAGTTCTAATAATTGCTGCTAGGCTTATCTGTTTACACAGTTGTCAACCTACACAGAACTAGCCCATTGTAGGCCTTGAATATGTCTTAGGTCAGCTTTGGGTAATTGAGCTTTTAAATTTGATTCTTCTATGTGATGCCGATACAACAAAGCTGTGAATCATAGAAAAGTTGTTAATGCACAATACATGGAACATCTTTGTCAGATAATTGCTTGTTGACCCCTTGCTATAATCCTCTCTTAGGAAGAAATCTGGGCCTGACTTAGGTTCTATACATCATTACAGAATCAAGCAATTGCATAAAAATGACAAGCTATTTTTAACATGTTAGGAACCTGAAGATATTTGTCCTTGCATGATTCAAATCATGAGCTGCTTCTGCTCTTCACGTAGGAGTTACCAAGGATTGTTTATCACGCTGACTTTCCGAATAGCCTGTTTGCAAAATAGCTTACGTATTCTGTTCCTAGGTTCCTGATTCCCCACTACTCCAGGCCCATTTCTAACCACCCTATGCGGAACACATTAAGGGGGCCTTGCCATCCATTGCACCCTTTTAATAGGCTTGTGAAAGTGAAAATGCATTCAGAAAAGGAAACTTGATGCAAATAGTATAGATTAGGATGAAGAAGAAAAAAAGAGGTTCTGAACTAATGAGATACAAACTGACAAGGAAAGAAGATGAGTTCCTTCAGGCAAAAGTTTAACAATGAATGAAACAGAAAGTGACATGTTGGGGACATATTGAATGTTCTAAGGGACAGATGGTCAAATTGAGCAAGTTTTGTCTGCTGGTGAGACAAAGCAGCTAAGCATATGGCCTAAGACCATGTCTAAGTTAAAGCATAACTCAACAGCTCTCTCGAGTGATTTGGCGGGGAGGAATTTCAACTGCAATGAAGAGCAAACTAAATAGCAAACTATTTAAAACCTGTATATAACTTGATTTGCATTTTCTGGTGATTGGAAAAAAAATCATAGGCCATATATGGTGTAGTGTAGTATAGTGTGCTGTGATTTTAGATACAGAAGTGGTTTCCCCCTCTCTCTTTTGGTGAGGTGGAGGCCAAGTGAGCCGGTGGGTGCTGCTTCCTTTCTCTCTCTATTCCCTCTGGCCTGCCCCGAAAGAGACTCACGTCTCCCTCTCATCCTTCCTCTCTCTCTCTATCCCTTGATCTCTTCCTCTTTCCCACCAAAACCACCTCCTTTTCATTCCCCCCTCACTCTGTGGGATCAAGACCAGATCACCGGTTGGCCAGATCACCGGTTGGCCCTGCTTCCAATCTCCCTCTTTTCCCTCAGACCTGCCCCCAAAGAGACTCACATCTCCCTCTCATCCTTCCTCTCTCTCTCTATCCCTTGCTCTCCTCCTCTTTCCCACCAAAACCACCTCCTTTTCATTCCCCCCTCACTCTGTGGGATCAAGACCAGATCACCGGTTGGCCAGATCATCGGTTGGCCCTGCTTCCAATCTCCCTCTTTTCCCTCAGGCCTGCTCCCAACGAGACTCACTTCTCCCTCTCATCCTTCCTCTCTCTCTCTATCCCTTGCTCTCCTCCTCTTTCCCACCAAAACCACCTCCTTTTCATTCCCCCCCCCCGTCACTCAGTGGGATCAAGGCCAGATCACCGGTTGGCCAGATCACTGGTTGGCCCTGCTTCCCTTCTCCCTCTTTTCCCTCAGGCCTGACCCCAAAGAGACTCATGTCTCCCTCTCATCCTTCCTCTCTCTCTCTATCCCTTGCTCTCCTCCTCTTTCCCACCAAAACCACCTCCTTTTCATTTTCCCCTCTCACTGTGGGATCAAGGCCAGATCACCGGTTGGCCCTGCTTCCCTTCTCCCTCTTTTCCCTCAGGCCTGACCCCAAAGAGACTCATGTCTCCCTCTCATCCTTCCTCTCTCTCTCTATCCCTTGCTCTCCTCCTCTTTCCCACCAAAACCACCTCCTTTTCATTCCCCCCCCCCGTCACTCTGTGGGATCAAGGCCAGATCACCGGTTGGCCAGATCACCGGTTGGCCCTGCTTCCAATCTCCCTCTTTTCCCTCAGGCCTGCCCCCAAAGAGACTCACATCTCCCTCTCATCCTTTCTCTCTCTCTCTCTCTCCCTTGCTCTCCTCCTCTTTCCCACCAAAACCACCTCCTTTTCATTTTCCCCCCTCACTGTGGGATCAAGGCCAGATCACCGGTTGGCCCTGCTTCCCTTCTCTCTCTTTTCCCTCAGGCCTGCCCCCAAAGAGACTCACATCTCCCTCTCATCCTTTCTCTCTCTCTCTCTCTCCCTTGCTCTCCTCTTTCCCATCAAAATCTCCTCCTTTCATGCCCTTCTCCCTGTTCCCCCATGCTACACTATGGAACTGGTTGAAGGATGGAAGTCTCGGGGTGGTGGGGGGGAAATGAGTCCACACGATACTCCTGAGGTTGCATTCCACCGCTTTTGAATGAAGCTTCCTTCAGTTGTTATCAATCAATCTCTATGGCTACCCATCTCAAAACATGTGACTCCGGACATTGAACAGATAATAAAAAAAACAGATAAAAAGATGCAGTAGTTATTTAGTATAAGATAGTCAACCTTATTTGATCTGGCCTTTTTTGGTTGATTGCTACTGAATCATGGATATTTGCTTTAGTTTTGGGGTCATTCATACCCAGCTAAGTGGCTTCATTTACAAAAAAAATATATATATTAATACTGTCCACTACCCCAGAGGCTTTCAATCAGAGAGGTGTTTGATAAAAATGACAATCCAGCTGAAGGGGAAGGAAGGATTTTTTGCCAAAGTCTTGCTTCTGTGTTGCTATAGATTCAACCGGGAGTGCTTGCTGACAGCCTTTTAAAGTAGTGCAGTGTTTAAATTGAATTGCTTTAATTGGGTAGTGCCTGAAAATTGCCCTGAATGTTAGGACAGGCAGGAGGTAAAGGTTTTGAGTAGTATTTTGATTCTCCCAAGGTTTTAACCTTTGCATGCCCAACTGTCTTCTGGAATCTCTTGAATTTTTGAGTTCTGTTTTCTGTGTCCGTTGATGTAAACGCTACCATGTTTACCTACACTTCCATAGAGGCAAACTCGGTCTTCCAAGAGAGTAGAGCAACTGCTGCATTGCAATCCACTAACCATTAGATCCATTAAACACAAGGCCTGCCAAGATAAGGTATCCATTGTACTGTATTGTACTAATGCTTGAGTCCCAGACAGAACAGACAGCGTAGGACTCAGTAGAAACCAATTCAGATAGCAATGAACAAAAAGACTATCTGGATGGCGGAGACCCTTCTCATGAGTAAGAAGGAAGATTGGTTTCCGAAAGATCAATCTTAAACCTTTCAGTTCCAAATTGGTGAAATGACCCCTAAGAATCAGCTCTCTTTTTATTGATTTTGCTTCACTTTTCCCTGTAACCTTGATGGATTCGGTCAAGGAATAACCTTGAGGAACAGGAGGAAAAGTCACAACCAACTACATATACTGCATTATATACAGTTACAATACACACAAACACACACACACACACACACACACAGAGAGAGAGAGAGAGAGAGAGAGAGAGAGAGAGAGAGAGAGAGAGAGAGAGAGAGAGAGAGAGAATGAATTATATACATTTCTGTGGGAAAAATATTTCCTTTCTGAGTCAATGGATATTCTGTTGTTGCCTTCATGATCATGGGAGATAGCTACAGTAGAGGTATGTTTACCTAAATAGTCCTGCCTGATTTCAGCACTGCCAGTTCTGCATTTTCCAAGTTCAGACATCACCCCACCTCTTTGTCTATTTGTCATTTTGGACCCAGAACACTTCCCTCCATCATGGAGCATTGGATCCCCTCTTTTAGTTTTAATTTGTGTCAGTGATGCAAGAACATTTTTATGCCTCTTTCTAAGATATGTTGAACTTAACTCCTGGCAAAATGCATTCCTTTAGGATATTGTGTATAGAGATGATCTGTCACTGCTTTTTTCCAGATTTGTTTAAACTTGGAATAGAATAGAGCTGGAAGGGACCTTGGAGGTCTTCTAGTCCAGCCCCTTGCTCAAGCAGGAGGACCTATACCATCTCAGACAGTTCCTAATCTAGTCCTCACCTCTGAAAATTCCTGAAAGTTTCCGAACAAGCATTAATCAGAGCCAATCCTCCTTAGCTTTTCAAGATCAACTAAAGTCATCCTGATCCTGCCAACCTGCTGTGATTCTAATAAAAGGAACAAAATATTTGGGAGTGGTCTTTTTATAAAAGTTCTGTTTTACCCTTGCTCTTCCTAAATGTGATGCACATGTGCAGTGAGAAGCCTTTCATTTTTACCTTTATAAACCAGGTTAATGATTTAATAGTTGCTTCTCCTTAGTTAGTTGATGAACACTATGGTGCTTAGGACTTGAGGGCCATCATTATCACCATTGCTTAGTAATTACCTGTCACTAAAATGCTGCAACAGAGCTGGTTTAGTTCTCTGCTGCTAGTGTTGCAACTCTAAGTGTCAAGGATAAGCCATTCGGTAGATTGGGGTATTATTTTTAATATATGAGATAAAATCTGCCAAATGCAGGAGCATCCAGTGTGCAGAATCAGTGAATTTGGACAGAACAATTTGTTTTTTTCTTAGCCATTCCTCTTGGCTAATTTCAAAGAGAAAGAAAACTCACATACACACTTTGACACCCGAACACACCTAAAAAAAATAACTACCAGGTAACAGGCTAATGTAACATTCCACTCGATCAAATGTTGTCTTTTTGGTATGTAAAGCATTTGATTACACTCTTGAGTGCGTATTATTATTATTTTTTTACTGCTGGCATACTTAAGGGCGACTGCCTTGTTCCTGGCGGAAAAATGTACTTAAATGTAAAACCTGATTATAAATAAATGCTACATAGTTTCAGGATGCTTTGTCCTCCTTTTTTAATGACTGATATTAAGAGTCATTTATACTTTTGCAGGTATGTGCGTGCGTACCTTCGAGTCATTTTTTTTGTACTTCTGCCAACTGCCTGGACAAATCCCTGCAATTTTCTTGCACGCTTTTATGACAGTGGTTTGTTCTTTCCTTTCCCTTCCTAAGGCTGAAGCAGAAAGTCTTAAAGTCACTCAGCTGGCTTTGCATCTAAGGCAAGACAAAAAACTCAAGGTTTCTAATCTGGGGCCTTAACCACTACGCCAAACTGGCTCTCATTTATAATTAGAAGCTACTTAATTATAATCATAAGGAGGAAGAAAGGGCACCCCAAGTCATGAGAAGAAGGTGTTGAATCTCTACACCATGAGTTTAAACCAGGGATAGGCAACCCTGGCTCTTTTATGACTCGTGGACTTCAACTCCCAGAATTCCTGAGCCAGCCATGCTGAGGGGAAAGTGAGAGGTTTTCATACTGAGCCATGCTGGCTCAGGAATTCTGGGAGTTGAAGTCCACGAGTCATAAAAGAGCCAAGGTTGTGTACCCAAATCATCTGCTTTCTTTGGCAGGTTATTAATATTATACATTAAGGATGTAGATAGCACCATGCTTGGATTTTTTGTAAAAAAAAAAGTTCTAGCATTTAATTTCCAGCATTAAAATCAAACCAGAAATTCTGTTTGTTTATTTGATTGCAGAATACATTCTTTGGCAATATCCTAACCTGAACAGAGGGAAAGAACTTGAAATCTAACTTTTGGACCCCAGAAATAAAATGGGAAGGGAAGAATAATAGACGTGATGGAAATGGCTCTTTACATATGAAATTATAACCATGCAGTATAGAAAATTGGTAAAAACTTAAAAGTCTTGACCTTCAAATTAAATCAAATGTTCAGAATATAGTTTTGGAAGAAAAAATATAGTAGCATTATGATAGGTTTTTTTTTAGTTTCTAATTCCCCTCTTTGTAAATTGACATATCCAGGAAGATAAATGTATTCAGCTCTCCTTTCATGTAACAATTAGCGGCTACATAATATTTAACTATTTTAATTAGGATAAAAGCATTTAATTAAAATAGGGTAGGAATAATTATTGCAAAAATTGGAGGCCTAATGGTAGATCTGTCCATGCAAGACTTATGCTGGCTTTGATGGAATGAACGTTTCCCTTTAAATATCACTTTGACGGCAGAAAGAAAACTTCTATTCAATTTCAAATTATATAAATCTAGGCTACTGGTGTGACTGATAATGTTGTAAGCCTTCTTAATAGGTAATTGGCATTTTGCCACCATATATTATTAAAAATAAATGCACATGGATTCATAAGCACCTTTATTCCCTTGGTAATTATGTCCTTTGAGAGTAATCCTATAGTAAAAGGATGGTCAAAGCTTGACATTTTGGAAGTGAGGAGGACTATAAAAGGGTGATTCCGACTGTAGTGTAACATAAGCAATTTTGGATGCATAAATGACAAGAATGAAGGTAAGATGTGATTCGGAGGACCACAGAACTCTCAGATCTGTTCGGTGAAAGAATGCAAAGCCTATGTTCAAAATGTAAGAAGAGACAGACTAGATCAAGGGTGTCAAACTGCCGGCCTGTGGGCCGGATGTGTCATGGCAAAACTGTGCCCACCCCATTGCCAGCAATGGAAAAAAAGTCATGACACGTCACAACACGTCATGTGACGTTGTGAGTTTGACACCCTTGGACTAGACTGAATCCACAGTGACGTCATGAACATGTTTGTTGTGTTATTGCCCTATCTAGTATGAAGACTTCTAATATTAGCTCGATTTATCAGCTCTTGATCAGGGGACATCATAAAAGGGCTAATAACATTTCTGTTCACTTTCAGCTTATTTTATTAAAGACTCATTGACTGAAATACCAAAAGGGCTTTTCAAAAGGCAACATTACTTTCTTGTTTTGTTTGGTTTTTTTCCTTAGAAAACATTGCACTTCTCATCCAAGAAGCTTCTTCACCTGTGAACTGAAGGAGCTTCGTGGATGAGAAGCGAAATGTTTTCTGAGGAAAAACAAAACAAAAACCAAAGTCCAGTTGCCTTTTGGAAAGCATCTTTGGTTACAACCATGACCTGGATGATTGAGAATCTCCATAGTCATTGATTAAAAAGCACCTACAGTTTTTGAAAACACCTTTGCCTCGAATGAAGGAAAATCAGCTGCAAAGTTAAAGGACTGCAGTGCATTATCTCAAATGGAAAAGAACAATGGCATTCAGCACAGAATTAAGTGCTTTAATCATTAAAGTGTGTTCTGGAAGGTAACATGTTTGCACACATTGGATGCAACGTTCCCAGAGCTGCTGCGGGGATGATTGGATGATGTTAGAAGTGGGTTTATAAAACAGTTTCTGCAAGAAAACAAAAATGTTGTCAGGTTTCTTCTCTTTTGGAAGCAAGCCAGAAGCTCAAACAGCTCCAATTGTCCTCGAATGAACAAACTCAGTTGTTGGAGAACACAGGCTGAGTAGCGGCCGTGCAAAAGGAAAACCAATGCAAAACGACAGCTAATTAGAATTCCTGCAGGCTTTATCAACAGGTCTGCAAAATACAGTAATCAAGCTATAACTGTGAAAACATGCCGCTTTGATGTTTTTGAGAAAAAGGGAACAAGCTTCAAATTACCCAGTTCAAAAATTATTGAAAACCATCACTTAAAATCTTCTTTGTAATGATACATATAATGTATCTATACTGCTGCAATAATTTTTGCAATTACTGCGATCAAACTCGGGACTAATTTAATTTTTCTATAAATCATACAATACATTAACTTCCCAACTTCTATCCCTTCAGGCTTTTTAAATTGTAATGGAAAGAGCTCTTTCTTTCTTTCTTTCTTTCTTTCTTTCTTTCTTTCTTTCTTTCTTTCTTTCTTTCTTTCTTTCTTTCTTTCTTTCTTTCTTTCTTTCTTTCTTTTTCCCCAAATGTGTTTAAATACTCTCATACTGATTCTTCAAAATTTGATTGTGTTATGGTTTACAGAGCTGGAAGAAGCAGTATTCATGTGGAATACACACACAGAGGAGAGTATTAACCACCATCTAGAAGAAAAATAACCTCCCACCAGCCCTTTCAGAAATTCAGCAGTGCTTAGCAAGGGTGGGAGATTTTTAGAAACCCTTCCCCCAAAATAATATTTGTAAGGTAGTTTCTCCGGAATAAGGACATTGTATGGAGATCAGGGAAATGGGTGCATTTCCTGTGATTTTAATATGAACATCCAGCAAATGTGATGGAAATGAGAAGGAATGAATCTAAGAAGAGAAAGAAAGAAAGAAAAGAAAGAAATGGACAGGTTAAATCTATTGTGATGCAAATATTCTAATGTTTAAGCCTGGTGCTTGTGCCAACAAAAACTGAGGTCCCTCTTTACTTATTCTAGATTAAACATTAGGATATTTGCTTCTTTCTTTCTTTCTTTCTTTCTTTCTTTCTTTCTTTCTTTCTTTCTTTCTTTCTTTCTTTCTTTCTTTCTTTCTTTCTTTCTTTCTTTCTCTCTCTCTCTCTCTCTCTCTCTCTCTCTCTCTCTCTCTCTCTCTCTCTCTCTTTCTTTCTTTCTTTCTTTCTTTCTTTCTTTCTTTCTTCACCATACTCCCTAACTCAGCATGCCTGGCTGAGGAATTTTGGGAGTTGAAGTCCACAAGTCATAAAAGGGCTAAGTTTGGAGACCCCTGCCCTAAGTGGACAGAGTCAGGACCACTTCTGGGAATGATGTTCAGCGGTCTTAAGGAATAATATGGATTCCTTAGTTTCTTGATACTTTCCACAAGCACACACACCCAAGTGCAATGAAAGGTTGCAAAAGTTTGGGGGGCTTCGAAACCTCCAATATGATTCTACCATCCATTAATATTGGTGTCTTATGAGCCTCCACTTTTGCACTCCATTTTTAAAACGTTAGGATGCATTGTTTAATTGTCACAAACTCCTATAGAGAAAGAGAAGGCAAAAACATTATTTATCTGAAGCAAAACAGCCAGCTGCTTAGGGAAATCTGAGGTTTGAATTAAGCCATCATTGGCTTTTATTTCAGGGGAGGCTGCCTCAAGATGCAATGAAGACAAGCCACCATTAAATCCTAAAAAAAAAACCCAAAACTGACAAATGGCCTAAAGCTAGATAAAGGCCAGCTGTTATGGATAAAATTCTACTCAGGAGGAATTAATGAGGTTTTTCCTAATGACCTTCAGCTGGAGTTTGGGCCTCTGACACAAAGCTTTCTGTTTCACACACTTGGCTGTTAGAAAAAAAAAAACCTTTGTGTTTATTGCATTACACTTTGGAGTCAATGTTGGATTTTATCTGCTTGAGCTCTGGCAACGAATCTTTAACTGCTTATTAATTCAGTAGTAAGTATTTGACTTCTTTATATTTTTCCTAGCTATCACTTCACTTGGTAACCATGTTGTAGCTTAGAGAAAGCTTTAAATTTAGAGACAGGCTTTAAGGTTTTGGTGATCTGTGCCAGATACAGGGAAAACTTGTCTTTGTGAATCTCCACAATGGTAAAACCAATTTTATTACTGTTTGATCCAATATGAACTTCTGTTTATGGCCTTTATATCTGAACAATTGAAGTTTTGGTCCAAAAAGAAAAAGTTGAAATGTGTTGAATTAGGGCCTGTGGTTAATAAAGTAAATGCACATAGTGAAACCACATACTTATTGGATATAGTTTTAGTATATAGTTGATATAGTTTTTAAGACACTTTGTGGAGAGTCTCCAGTGCTAAATAAATGTCACAGCCAAAATTATTATTATTATTATTTGGGAGAAATTCAGGGTGGGTTGGAATTTATATTTCCAGAGCTCAGTTACTTTATCTTATATTTGCAAATGTGCTAATGTAATGCTTGTAGTAACCATTTTGCTAATTAAAATGGATTTTAAGAATTGGTTGCCAAGATTCCAAGGCAAAAGCCATATTTTATAGGTCACTCATACCTGTACAGATAAAGGCAAAAAGCAGGTTATTTATGTCATTATTATTGTTGTTATTGTTGTTCTTGTTCTTGTTATAAAAAGGGAAAACTAAAAGCCTCCTGAATCAGATTTTTTTCAAATATAATAATAATAATAATAATAATAATAATAATAATAATAATAATAATAATAATAATAATAATAATAATAATAATAATAGTTGGAAGGGACCTTGGAGGTCATCTAGTCCAACCCCCTGCTCAGGCAGGAAACCCTATACCATTTCAGACAAATGGATGTCTAGTCTCTTCTTAAAAACTTCTAGTGTTGGAGCATTTACAGCTTCTGGAGGCAGGTTGTTCCACGGATTAATCTTGCTAATAAATTTTCCAAATCAGATTGACACTATGAATTTGGCCAGGCCTGACCTGTGCATCCTAAAAGCTAAGTCTATGTGGATAAAGATATAGAGATGTGATTCACGTTGCACTTTAAAGTGGGGAATGTATTTTGTTCTGCTGTCCTGTCTGAGAGCCTTCGTGGATCTGACACTCCAAGCAACCTACTAGATCTTTGCCATGCTATCATCAATATGCTTCCCGATCCTTTTTCATTACTTATAATAGCTTTTATCATACTTCAAATACAGAGTTAATTAGAGAAGATATTAAGAAAAGCTGCCTCTCAGAGGCTTGGGTTCTCAGTTATTATAACCACTTATCAGTACACATTATTACGCTATCAGACTAATAACTAACGTATTGTAAAATAGCTGTACCCTATCCCCAGGATCAAGATGCAATGAAGGTGTTAGAAAAGTCTTAAGCTGTATTGCCATCTATTGGTCCAAGTCTAGCATAGCAATTTATATTGATTTATGTTTATGCAGTTTGGCTTGACAAGTGATTGGTCCATGGGTGTGCTTAGTAGTGGCTCCCTAATTTGCCTTATTTAGTGAACAATTGTAGAGTTGTTGTTTCTTTAGCTATCAAACTCAGAACAGGAGAGTGGACTTTAAAATATTTCATAATGCACCTAGCTCCCATAGCTTTCTGTCACTGTGATTAACTGGTTAGAATATTGAAGCTGGACAGTGAAAGTTTAGATTCAGACTCTGATCTAGATTGTTTATTTAATCTGATTTATACAGCTGGCCATCTCACATATTCTGGGTGGAGTGGAATAAGTAAGGAAAACAATAAATATATAAAAATGATCATTATTAACAGTAGAAAAAGTCATTATTAAAATATACCAACCACCAGGCCTAGGAGAGAGTAAATATTAATTCCAGTGCTGGAGCCATTTTAAAATGTCATTGGTCCCCTGGGACCTCCAGGCCTGGTGGTTTAACCAGATCTGAGGGACTTCTAGATCAAAGTTCCTCAAAAGGAATGGAGATGTGGAATCTCGAACTAGATTTGGGAGAAGTGTGAAGAAGGAGGCCAAGCTTGGAGTTCTTGTACAGAAGGAAGCGGCACAGATATTACATTCCCCTGAAAACTTTATCTGATTGTTCAAATGCAGTCAGAATGCAGTCTGGTGAGATTCTTGTAAACAGGCATGCAGAAATAAAGAAGTAACCTTATTCAGTTCATGGTGTTGTTCTGATTCCTTGTCCCTGATGTGGGCTAACCTAACATCCAGAGGCAAAATGTTCCATAAAGTGGAGAGCCTGGGCAGAGACAGTCTACCTCCTGACACCCACCCAGTATGGGTCCCAGGGATAACCTGTCAGCCAGATCTAATGGGACTGTAGATATAATTGGGGGGAAATGATAACCCTCAGATAACCCAGCCCCATGTCATGAAACTCTCAGGATTTAGAACATTAGGAAATTGCTTCGTAACCTTCCCATTTCTTTCAAGCTATCATATTTCATAAAAGCTAGAATAAAAGGGATATGCTAACTCCGTGTGTCTTAAAGAAAAGGTGGGGAAAATGAGGCATATCTGTAGTAAGATGATCCTATGTTCTTTTGCTGAGATTTCCCCTTTCCAGATCCATTCTTCTGTGGATTTATATCACAATCATTCCATGTTTGTTATTAAGAAGCATAGTAATTGTAAAGGCAGGAAGAATTATAATGATCAGAGCAAATGCAGAAGAAGAAAAATAAAGCTCTTTTTTTGCTATAGTTCTATCAATCTTCTCTTCCTCATTCTCCTGCACTGGAAGAAAAAAAAACCACGTTCCTGTCAGATACAACCTATCTATACTTCATTCTTCTAATCCATTCAATTTCATGGCCGTTGATTGTAATTTTCTGCACAGAGCAGGGATCCTAATTAAAACATCCCCATTTTATAGCTATTCAGCTTCTATTCTTAAGACATCCAGCCAAGGTAGATGTTTGGGTATCTGGTTTCATAACCCAACTTTTAAAGGAAGTTTGAGATCAATTTGGGTTGCTATGGTTTCCTGTGGGCATTAGAGAATTGTTCTTCACATTCTTTTTTTTTCTCCCCTGGATGTTCTTTCAGGTCTTTGAAGAATGTGATTTTATGTCTCTTGGGTCTGTTTTTTTGGAAATGACACATTCCAGGTCCCTTTCCTCTTTCTTTGTAAAATTTAAATTCTTGTTCCTGATCATCTTCGTCCATGTGTGCTAATCTGTTCCACTATCCGTCTACCCAAAACTGCGTTCTTTGGGCCTGTCCAACATAGAATATAGTGGAACTATTAGGGTCTGTGACTTATTACAGGTAGTCCTTGACTTACAATCACAGCTGACCCCAAAGTTCCCATGGCTAAGCAAGACACCTGTTAAGTGAGTTTTGCTCCATTTTGCAACCTTTCTTGCCACATTGTTAAGTAAATCACTGTGCAGCTGTTGAGATAGTAGCACACTGAATACAGCTTCCCCCATTGACTTTGCTTGTCAGAAGGTCACAAAAGGAGGTCACGTGCCCCCCCAGGACACTGAGGCCGTCATAAATAGGAGTCAGTTGCCAATCATCCGAATTTTGATCATGGGGATGCTGCAATGGTCGTAAGTGTGAAAAACAGTCATAAGTCCCTTTTTCAGTGCCATTGTCACTTTGAACAGTCACTAAAATGAACTGCTGTAAGTCAAGGACTGATTGTACTTTTGATATAGCCTAAAAAAACCTGTCTTTGCTGTTTTCACAGCTATATCACAATGCTGGACATTTGGCTTGTTATCAAGCGCTATTTTAAAATCTTTTTAAAGTACGGTTTCCTTCAGTTCTTTGCCCTTTCAGTGCATTTCCGTTTGCCTTCGTCATGCATATTATTGTTCTGTACCAGCCTGCTACCGGCCCTGCAGAAAAGGCAGGGACAACCCCTTTTACAATTAGGCAAGAGGCTGGAATTATGCCTGCCAAATTTATTACTACAAAAACAAACGGAACAAGACAAACCAAGAAACCGGAGCTTTAAGAAACACGAACTATCCGAGCGGTTGCCTTCAGCAAACCAGCCCTCCCCACACATTCCCCTTATATAGAGTTCAGGGCGTGGCTTCTCTCTGCCTCCTTCCGAGAAGCCCCATTGCCTTCCTCTGTTTACTCCTAATTGACTGCCTCCTGCGTCGGGCGTCCTTGAACAGGGCCAGCTGTGGGTCATCTTCATCCACGCTGTCAGGCTCACACAGCTGGGTCTCCGTGGTGACCAAGTGGGAGGGGCCTGGCTGAGGGCTCTCATCAGCAAGATCTTCAAGCCCCTCAGCAAGTTCTTCAACACCCCCCTCCTCCTCCTCTGAGTCGTCCGACCCAACTGCCGAACCCACAGGCTGACCCTGAATCACAACAATTATTACTTTTTAAGATGTTTGGGGTTTTTTGGAGAAATCCACGCCATGAGCAAATGGATAGATGTCTCTGGACGTTTGATCCTCTAGCTCTCTAGCCAACCATGGTGATCAGATGAAATGACACTTTGTGGCATGCAGCTACCCTTTGGATCATTGCAAATTATTGTGCAGTTGGCTAATAATGTTGTTGGCCTGACTGCTAGTAAGCCACCATAATGTTTATTTTGTTGGCACATGTAGGTATTGTCAGAGGAAGCATTTGCAGCAAGTGTATTGTATTTATTTATTTCTATCCCATGCTTATTGTTTTTATACATACCTTAAGGCAGCAAAGGCACATAATGCTCCTTCCTTTTCCTACTTTCCCCACAATAACAATCATGTGAAGTGCGTTGGGCTGAGAGAGAGTGACTGGCTCAAAGTCACCCTGTCAGCTTTCATGCCCACCACTACCCAGTGGTGGGATTCAGCCAGTTCACACCACTTTGGCAGAACCAGTAGCTAATTTTTTTGTTGCCCAGGCCCAGAATGGACTTCCAGAAGCGACCTCCACACAGAGAACCGGTGGTTCACATATTTGAATCCCACCACTGTCACTACTTCCAGAGTTACCCAGCAGAATTTCATGCCTAAAGTGGGACTAGAACTCACAGTCTCCTGGTTTCTTAGCTTGGTGCCTTCACTACTAGACCCAACTGGCTGACTGTTAATTTTTTTTCCATATTGATTGTCAAGTAAAACCAAAGAGTGGAAGGTAAGGTTGGCAGCATTCTTACAATATGACCTTGGAAGTAATTGTTAAGGTCAAAATAACTCAGCCACCAAGGAGGAGGGCAGGAGTTATTAGCAAGAATATCTAATTGACGGAGGCAGACATCCAGATGTAGTTAAGATGTACTACCCCACTTAAGCTAGTCATTAGTTAATTAAACAGAAACGAAATGAAGTCATCTTAGCATCCACCAGAGTCATTTTTCTTTATATTCTTCTAGGAGAACAATTGATTTATACAAATGAAGCAAAGCATAATGTGTTTCAGCTGTCAGTGGATGGGCTTTCTTCTATTACAGAGTAATAGACGTATTTTAGCTCCTCAGCTGGTTCCCTTGCTATATCCTTTGACAAGGAGAAAAGAAAGAAAAACTGGCGGTATTTATCAGATTATGTAACCATTTACCAGTTCTACAGACATACAAAACCAGTGAACTTCACAGTATTTTTTATTGTATTATCTATTTCATTTCTGGGTGGAAAAGTAAACAAATGGAGGATGTGAATGCAACACCCTTAATACTAACTTAATATTTTCAGTAATCCATTCCTTTTTTTATCTTGAAAAAGGAATAAATATGAGTTACCCTGTGGTAAGATGGGCAGCCAATAAATCTGATAAATATATTGCTGCAATTTACATCCCCACCCCCAAATATATGATCATTGAGACAACCTGGGTTAATTACAACACTATTTAAACTGGAAAACTACATAAAGGTTTAATTCAGGGAACCCCAAATTCTACAGTTGATTCAGATTATGTGCCACACCCCAAACGTTTATGATATGATAGTAATGTAATAAATAGTGTTTTAACTAATGGTATTATGGATAATAACAAGGGATCATCCATTGATGCTTGGCAGTTGATATGAACCACATTGGGTACCCTGATTTAATGTGATATAAGAATCAATCCATTCTGATTTTTTTTTTAAAAAATACAGTCAATGCTTGAGGGCTATATGTAAGACTGGGACTGTGATAATCTGTAAGGTGGTTTGTTTAAATTTCTATTTGTGTTGTAAGACATGCTTCTTTCAAACCATGGTTTGAGGCATTACATGAATTCCCTCTCAATGTTTGCACACTTGCAAATTTTGATTTAATCTGATTTTTCCCTTATTTTTTTAGAGGTTTTCCGAAGGAATGCTTTTTTTACTTTCTGCTCCATTTTTGTCTAAGAAAAGCACTTTTACAGCAAGAAATTCAAGGACAAATG
The DNA here is from genome assembly GCF_964194415.1 of Vipera berus. Taxonomy (NCBI): domain Eukaryota; kingdom Metazoa; phylum Chordata; class Lepidosauria; order Squamata; family Viperidae; genus Vipera; species Vipera berus. The sequence goes on along the minus strand of NC_138214.1, from coordinate 7,000,858 downwards.
ATATAATTCTACCCCCTGTACTCCTTGGCTATGTTTGAAAAATAGGGAACAGAATTCTCCTTTGCAATTATATCAAATGCCGCATGTTTCTTTGTTTCAATTCCACCATGCTTTAGAGTCTTAATGATGCTGTACGAAAAAGAATTTCCATCCAGTACTTGGCTATCTTACTTGGCTTTTACTTCCAGAAAATTGACATTCTCTAAGGAAGACTTCACCTGTATAGTAGTAGTTTTGTTTTAATGAGAATTTCCGGCTGGTAATATTTTAATATTTGAGCTGGAGGCTCCAGGGAAACCTTTATATGGATTAGCTCACCTTATGTATCGCTGGAGATGTATTCATCTAATAAGTGTGAGAATTACCCTGCTGGATTCCATTTATAAATATGTGTGTGTGATGGGAAAAACAAAACAAGGATGTCTTAAATTCATTCCATCTGGGCTCAGGGTCTGTTCCATACGTAAACATTGATGTGACAACTAAAAACTGCCTTATGCTAGTAGGAATCCTAAGAATTGGGAGGTATCACGTCTGCCTTCTCAATGGACGTAAATCTCAAAGAGCTCACAAAAATCATCTTAAAAATCAATGTCACCCTTTCAGGTCAACTTTAATTAACTCAAAAGTAAACAATGAGCTATAAGTAAGAACCAGGGGAATGAGGAGTTATTATTTGGACTACAGGCCATCTGCTTCTCGGGTTGTTAAGGGAAGAATTGTTAAGATAACTAAGATAGATAGTTTTGTTTGTTAAGATGTTTTGTCTGAACTTGGTGGAAATCGCTGAAAACTACTTACCGATAGTTGACTGTCCTAATCCTTTTTTTCTAGGCTGCCCTATCTATGTTTTCTGGTATAATAATCCCATTGGAGGAAAATTCCACTTAGGGTTAGGGTTAGGTCACCATGAACTCATAGAGCAAAATGGGCATCGCCAACAAACTCAGAGTGCTTGGGTATGGTTAGGAGGGCACTTACTTTTCTAGGCTGCCTTATCTTTGTTTCCTGGTAAAATACATGGGAAAATACCATTGGAGGAAAATTCCACTTAGGGTTAGGTTTAGGTCACCATGAACTCATACAGCAAAATGGGCATCGCCAACAAACTCGGAGTGCTTGGGTATGGTTAGTAGGGCACTTACTTTTCTAGGCTGCCCCATCTATGTGTACTGGTAAAATACATGGGAAAATCCCATTGGAGGAAAATTCCACTTAGGGTTAGGTCACCGTGAACTCATAATTTTGCACCTGATGGCGGAGGCCTAAAGGTTTTATAAAACCCAGCTGAAGGCTTAGGACTGGAGTGATGGCGCGTGTGCCAACAGAGAGGGCTCTGCATGCCACCTGTGCCATGCGTGCCATAGGCTCGCCACCATGGACCTAGCCTAATTCATGGTTCATTGTGTCAGGTAAAACCCATAGCACTGGGTTAGTTGAGTAACCAATTGTGTGGTCAGCCATGCCTAAGTGCTATGTGAACACAGCCGTGGACTGGAGGTATCTGGAAGGTGTCTTTTGGAAGGACCTCTAGAATTGAAGAAGATTCTGTCTTTCATAACATCCCAGGAGAGGATGTTGGTTTCAATGAAACTTCTCCTGTGTATGCTAACCATTGTACACTCCAATGAAGATTTCCACATAAATGAAAAATTGTGGCAGAAGCAAGCAGAGGAGTTGCTGGATGCTTCAGAAGAACAGTGATAAGTCTGTTTAATTTCTGAGTTGATCTCAATCTATAGGGCACTTGTGCCAGTTATAAAGAAACCAGTTCTGTTTTAAGAACAATTTCAGGCTATACAAGTTTGCTTTCTAGTATATTGTTTGATGAGGTTAAAAAAATAAAATAAAAATGAAAGTATCATAAAAAAAAAGTTCAAACCAAGGACACCATCCATACCAATCAAAACCCTTTTAACTGCCTTTCCATCGGGTTAGCTCAGAGTGAAGCACAGAGGGAAATTTTGAAATATGACATTATATAAAAAAAAGTCATAGGACTTTTCCATATCCTTGCTAATGCCTCCAGAAACTGCTTCTCTTTGCAACAATCCAAACATTCATCTTTAGCTCTAGGTTGCTTGCCCAGCATGAAATAGTCACTGGAAAGCAAGAAAAATCTATATGCCAAAGTGTCAAATCTATGAGCCACATTCAGGTCGTGAAATGGCAGCAAATACTTGCTGGTCAGGTTTTTAAAGAATCCATCTACTTAAAAGAGTTTCTTCAACCTATACTTTAACTATCTTCTTTCAGGGAAGTGAATAACCCATCATTAAACCAGCCATCCTCTGTCTGGTATCTTTCTAACCTTTGTCTACGACTACTTCCAGTCATAGTGCTAAAAAGTGTAGTTTGTTCAGTCATGAAATACTGGACAATTTCAAAGGTTAGAAGAGGTTGCAAAAGAGAAGAGAAGTAACATGGCTACTTTACTTTTAGCAGGAGGGAACTGTGCTTTTGACTTCATTGAAGCTTGGCATCCTTGTTGAAGAGCTGAAGAACCTTAACAGCAGAAACTTCCACACATATTTCTAAGCTATTTCCAACTCAATGTGTTTTTGAAGCCAGAAAAATAGTCGGGTAAGTGGTGTCTAGAAGAAAAGGCCTTTCTGCTGTGGCTCTCACCATCTGGAGCATCTAGCCTCACTAGGTCGGATCCTCTCCCACACTTTTAGCCTTCCAAAAGGCCTTGAAGACATGGCTATACATAGCCTGGTGCCCCTGTGGAATGTGGCACACGGGAGATAATAATAATAATAATTTTATTTGTATACCGCCCTTCTCCCGAAAGACTCAGGGCGGTGAACAGGGCAACCATATAAAAATACAAAATACAAAAATTAAAATAGAATTAAACGAGATGCCCAAGTTACAACAATAGATTAAAATACATTTAAAACAACAATAAAATCCAAACCCATCCCCCATCAGGCCAGGCCGGCTTGTTCAAACAAATAAGTCTTCAGATCGCGTTGGAAGGAGCGAAGGTCGGGCGCCATCCGGAGCTCAACCGGCAAACGATTCCATAAATCCGGGGCACCCACAGAGAAGGACCTCCCCCTGGGGGCCACCAGACGACATTCTCTGACCGGTGGCACCCTGAGGAGGCCCTCTCTGTGGGAACGCACAGGGCGGAGGGGAGTTGACGCCGGCAGCAGGTGATTCCTAAGGTACTCCGGACCCATGCCATGTAGGGCCTTGAAAACCATTACCAGAACCTTGAATCTCACCCGGAAGACAACTGGGAGCCAATGCAGCTCACGGAGCAGAGGTGTAACATGGGAGTATCAGGAGACTCCCAACACAATTCTCGCGGCTGCATTCTGTACCACTTGGAGCCTCCGAGTGGTCCTCAAGGGCAGCCCCATGTAGAGAGCATTGCAGTAGTCTAAACGAGAGGTCACGAGCGCATGAGTGACCGTACGCAGGGCATCCTGGTCTAGATAGGGCCGCAAGTGGCACACCAGGTGAACCGGGCTGATGGAGTCAAGAAACATGCCGTCTCGTCCTGGTGTGTGCTTTGCTCCCTCCTTCCCTCTCCTGCTTAGTTTTATTTTAGTTGAATTTTTAAATTTAAGAGCTTTGTTTATTGCTTACAGGGACACGGTGGCTCAGTGGATTAGGACACTGAGCCTGTCGATCAGAAGGTCGGCAGTTTGGTGGGTTGAATCCCGAGTGCCGCGTAACAGAGTGAGCGCCTGTTACTCGTCCCAGCTTCTGCCAACCTAGCAGTTCGAAAGCACGTAAAAATGCAAATAGAAAAATAGGGACCACTCCGGTGGGAAGGTAACAGCGTTCCGTGCGCCTTTGGCGTCTAGTCATGCCGGCCACATGACCACGGAGACATCCTCGGACAAGCGCTGGCTCTTCGGCTTTGAAACGGAGATGAGCACCGGCCCCTAGAGCCGGAAATGACTAGCACGCATGTGCGGGGGAACCTTTACCTTTAATGCTTACATGTTTTCTACTGCATTTTATTCAATGTCTGTAAATTGCAGAACGCAGGAATTGTGGTCTCTATTCTGACACTAGACAAAGGAATATCCTCTAGAGAAAATGGTTCAGAAGAGCAAACATTGGTTTTCTTTTCATTGGTATCAATGCATGTTGTTGTTTTTTGTACATTGGAGAAAAGTTTAGCATACGTGTTTCTAAAATTATCTGTGAGCAAATTTAGATTCTATAATTTTTTTTGGTGGAAGCAAACAATAATGGTTAGATGTTAATATATTCTGTTCTGTAATCACTTATGACTCAGTTGGTTAAACAAGGCAAGCAAGTTTTTGTTTTATGATTATCAAAAGACACTGGTACTTTGAGGATAATATGTTTCTCCTATATGGGGATTTTCAGATTCACAATTATCTTATCCTTATGCCAAGGAGTTTCACAGATAAATTAAATTGCCTTTCCAGAAAAAGGAATTAAAGTCATGAAAAGAGTATGGCGAAGAGGGAAAAAAAACCCCCATTTCTTTTGTTTTATTTGGAGCCAAACACATGTTTAAATGAAAGGAAACAAGGCTAACCGTATTTGTACAATTTCTCTGCACGTGAGTCCAGCACTATTACATTTCCCTCTGTGATAATGCTGGCACATACTGTGTTAAATTCTGTTTTGCAGTTTCTCAGAAGTTTTCTTTGTCTGAAAAAGAGGCTTCTGATTTTTTTTTTCTTGCTTGCAGGGTGCTGGTAAAGGAATGTAAAGTTCGTGTTGTGCATAGGAAAGGAAGGAATGAGCCATTAAAGGGGACATTTGCCAAAAAAGATTGCATAGTTTTGAGAAAGAGAGAAGCATAAGAAAGAAATCTCACTTGATTTTGTTTAGTATAAAAGGGGACAGGCATTCAAGATTCTGTTATTCTATCTTAGTATAACAAAGTGCTTTCCTGGAATTATTGCCATGTGTGTTTCTCAACCCTGCCTTCGTGGAAGCGCTGACATCAGTCTTGTTCAATAGAAGCCACAACACTTACACACACCCTCCTTTTGCCTACTTGATCGCTAAGCATTTGCACAACACTGTGGTCCATCCGCAAGAATTTATCTGAATTTTTCTTCTTGAAGCTTATGTTTAAGCCCATGAGTTTTCACAAGAAAGACAGACAGAAAGATAGATTGAGGAAGGAAGGAAGGAAGGAAGGAAGGAAGGAAGGAAGGAAGGAAGGAAGGAAGGAAGGAAGGAAGGAAGGAAGGAAGGGTCTTCCCTTACCCCACTGCATGGAATTATTTGGCCTGGAAATTTCTTTTAAATACATCACATTAAGGCATTCCAGCTTTCTTTAGTCCTTGAAGTTCCTCTGACTTTTCTCCACTGCTCTGCTATTACTACTGTGGAGTGAGCAATGTGCAGCTTTGGGTGGTTTGTTTTTTTTGTTTTTTGTGCTTTCAGCCCCATAGCCTGGAGAGTGAAGCTATTTTAATAGGGATAGGAAAATTATCGTTCGGTTCACATTTTATCACGAACCAATTTATGTTTCATCAGCTGATGTCTGTGAGTTGCAATGCAATTATATCTTGCTAGGCACAGTTTGAAATTTATTTATTTATAAAAGGTTTTGCCTGCCAGCTACTTCCTAAAGCTTCTGGTAGTTTATAATAACTGCAAGAAAAGAACAAAGCACAATTGAATCCCCTAACTAATTAAAAGCACCTCCTTTTATCCTCAATACCCAAACACCCCGTCAGCTTTAAGTGTCCTTAAAGGGCAGAGAGTTAGGAAATGTGATATTTGAATAGATTTCCACTGCCTTACAGTTCACAAGGGCGTGAACCATACCCTCCCTTAAACTGCAGATCATCTAGGCTAAAACTGCTATGAAAGTCAGTCTGTATGTTTCTGGGAGCAGAGCCATATCGGTTTTATAGGTGATGACCAGGACTTTGACCTGCACAGACTTGGAACAGCACAGAAAACAGATCATTGGTGTCCCACTGTTAAGTCTGCTACTTCCAGTTAAAAGAAGGGTCGATGCATTTGAGGCCACTTAGAGTTATTGCACCGTCTACAAAGAGCGCACTATGTAGGGCATACAGTATTGTGGGAGTCTGTGAGGGCACGAATTGTCAATATCTCACAGTCCCAAAAGAGGCAACATGAGCACATCAGCTAACGATCTCTGCCGACCGAGGAGGCCTTGTGAATCCAGGAGAGAGAATGAAAATTTGAATTAAAATATAGCCAGATGAATTACTGACAGGCAGCTTGCTCTTTCCTGCCAGGATCTCGTCTGTGCTTGTTTGGATATTTTAGTCTACACCAATGGATGATCTTCCATGACAGTTGTTAAATACGAAACTGCATTTTGTATTTTGCTGTTTGAAGTGGTGCGATATAGTTTTTCTTTTTAAAAAACAAAACAAAACACAGCAGTGAATCTCAAGTATTAGAGAAACATGCACATGAAAATGTCTAAAGGTAAAGGTTCCCCCGCACATGCGTGCTAGTTGTTTCCGACTCTAGGGGACGGTGCTCATTTCCGTTTCAAAGCCGAAGAGCCAGCGCTTGTCCGAGGACGTCTCCGTGGTCATGTGGCCGGCATGACTAGACGCCAAAGGCGCACGGAACGCTGTTACCTTCCCACTGTAGTGGTCCCTATTTTTCTACTTGCATTTTTACGTGCTTTTGAACTGCTAGGTTGGCAAAAGCTGGGAAGAGTAACAGGAGCTCACTCTGTTATGCGGCACTCGGGATTCGACCCACCAAACTGCCGACCTTCTGATCAACAAACTCAGCGTCCTAACCCACTGAGCCACTGTGTCTAGATTATAGTAAATAGCATGCAGCATACAATGCATTAGGCATTTTTATCTGAATGTTTTTCTAGATCAGGCACAATTGCATACAGAAATGCCTGTATTAGAACTTTGGCTATGAAGCTTTGAATGTTAAATTATACGTTGATGAAATGAACTGAAGGGGAGAAAATAAGGTAAAAGCAAGGACACCCGTTCTGATATTCTATTAGATTGCTTCCATCTATTGTCAATTTTCACAATCCAAAGACACAAGAGCTCAGACATGTTAAATTGAACATGTGTTCTCCATTTCCGGAAGTCAACTAAAGTTTAAAGAGACAGGGGCTCTGTTTGTGGTGATGATGGTGGTTTTGTTTAACACTGGTGATGTTTAGTCTGAAGGCAATTTGAAAGCAATCCCAGGAACTGAATAGGTTAATGTCAAACGCTGGTTCCTTTGAGCCAATCTAATAATTGTTTGCAGCCACCAATGTTTTGTAATGTGGCTCCTGTTTTGTCCCAGAAAACCAAATCATGTCCTCATCCTTTCCTATACAAGAAAATATGTTGGGGATGAAGCAATTATCAGAAGTTAGGGATGACACAATGCTAGGCTCCTATCAGTTAATCCCACCTGAATGAACAGCACTTTACTACCCTTTCCATGAGTTGATTAACGAAATGATTGTCTCAATTAGCAAAACAAAACATTTCTGTGAAAATGGGATTAACTAGATCAGCTCTATAATCTGCTAATACCAGTATGGAGGGAGGGAGACAGGTGATTTGTCCTTTGATTCACAGTGATACCTTGTTACTCATCACTAATTGGTTCGATGAGTACCAAAAACAATGAGTACCAAACAAATTTTTCCCATAAGGAATAATGTAGTGAGTCACAAAATAGCTGACACCGACAAGTTCTAGCTTGTGCATTGAGCATCAAACAAACATTGAGTACTGGGACAAAATGTTTGCATCAAAAGGCATGGAGTACCAAATTCAATGAGTTTCAAAGCAGTTGAGTATCAAGGGACCACTGTATTGGTATGTATTTGGTATGTATATGGGCTAATGCCTCCCTAAGTAACACCAGCTGCCTGCAATTAGTGCAGGTTCGAGTCCCACCAGGCTCAAGGTTGACTCAGCCTTCCATCCTTCCGAGGTAGGTAAAATGAGGACCCAGATTGTTGGGGGCAATTAAGCTGACTTTGTAATAATGCCGCTTGGGGTGTGTGTGAAACCCCTAATAAGCAGGCATATACATAGAATGAAGGCTACTGCTAAGCTTGTAAGCCGCCCTGAGTCTTCGGAGAAGGGTGGGATATAAATGGAATTAAAATAAATAAAATAAATAAAAATAAATTTTCAGTAGCAGCACTGATCCTGAAACTGTGCTTATTCATGTATACTATCTGAATTTTAGTGCAATTGTCAGACTCTTTGGACTGGTCCTTGAATCCTCTGGGTACATGAAAAGAATAGCTGAGTTGAGTTAAACATGCGAAGGAAGAGTTTTCTGACAGTGAGCATGACCTGTTCTGGCCCTCCACATGAGAAGTGGTTTCATTCACAGACTATTTTAATATTTGAAGGGGATCAGGTGAATTGATGCTTTGCATGCAAGACAAAGAAAGTCAACACTGAGAGTTATTTCAGTATTTTGAGCATGTGTCTGCACTCCTATTTATTGGACCATTGACTTCAATGAAAGACAGAGAACATTTGACAGTAATAAATGGAGGGAATCGCATGAAACTTCATTTCCCCCCAAGCCTCTAATTTGTAGAATAACTTGCCTTCCCATATCAAAGTGCATCTGTTTATCAATCAATCAGCCAGGGCAGAAAAACACTGCCAGACAAAACCCTTATGTTAATGAACTGTAGCTCTCAGTTTCCATCACCATTGGGCATCTCTTCCTAGAGATATTTGGAACAGTATTTCAGTAACATCTGGAATGTCAACACTTGCCTATATATTATGGCAGAATTATAAATATTGTAACTTTGGGGAGCAGGATGAGTGGAGAAATCATGTGGCGCATGTAAAACCTATTTTTAAGATATCTTAAAATCCTCTATGACATTTACTGATAAGTTATTTTTTAAAGGAACACAAGTGTCATGTGGATCAAAAAGCTCATTCTATAATAGAAAAAAAAACTCTCTTTCTGGTGAAGCTACATTTGAAATACAGAATAATAGAGTTGGAAGGGACCCTGAAGGTATAGTCCAACCCCATGCTTGAGTAGGAAACCTTATAATATTTCAGGCAAATTGTTGTCCAATCTCGTCTTAAAAATCTCCAGTGTTGGAGCACCCACAAATTCTGGAGGCAAGTCATTCACTAATTAATTGTTCTAACTGTCTAAATTTCTTCTTAGTTCTAGGTTGTTTCTTTCCTTGATTAGTTTCCATCTGTTGCTTCTTGTCTTGCCTTCAGGCTCTTTGGAGGATAGTTTGACTTCCTCTTCTTTGTGGCAGCCCCTGAGATATTGGAACACTGCTATTATGTCACCCCTAGTCCTTCTCTTCATTAAACTAGACATATCCAATTCCAGCAACCTTCTTCATATAATAATAATAATAATAATAATAATAATAATAATAATAATAATAATAATAATAATAATAATAATAATAATAATAATAATAATAATAATAATAATAATAATAATAATAATAGAAGAAGAAGAAGAAGAAGAAGTTGGAAGGGACCTTGGAGGTCATCTAGTCCAACCCCCTGCTAAGGCAGGAAACCCTATACCATTTCAGACAAATGGCTGTCCAGTCTCTTCTTAAAAACTTCCAGTGTTGGAGCATTCACCACTTCTGGAGGCAGGTAGTTCCACTGGTTAGTTGTTCTAACTGTCAGGAAGTTTCTCCTTAGTTCTAGGTTGCTTCTTTCCTTGACTATTTTCCATCCATTGCTTCTTGTCCTGCCTTCAGGTGATTTGAAGAATAGCTTGGCTCCCTCTTCTTTGTGGCGGCCCCTGAGATATTGGAACACTGCTATCATGTCACCCCTCACCCTTCTCTTCATTAAACTACACATGTTTTAGTCTTCAGTTTCCGAATGGTTACCATGATACAAAAAAGATGCTAAGAATGCGGAGGAAACCACAAAGATGATCAAGGGTCTTGAAGACCAAATTGTGTAACCAACGGCTAAAGGAATGAGGTATGCTTGGCTTAATGAAGGGAAGGCCCAGGGGAAACCAATACTTGAAAAGCTGTCAGAAGAAAGAGGGCCTTCATTTATTCTCCATAGTCCCTGAGGGCATGACAAGAAACAATGGGTTGCTAAACGACTTGCTAAAAGAAGGCAAATAACCAGCTGTCTGCTAGCAACATAAATCCTTGCACTCCCCACCATCCAGTCAGAGCTGAAGAAGCTTCTTGGATGAGAAGCGAAATGTCTTCAAAGAAAAACAAGACAGTCCAGTTGTCTCCTGATGAAAAAGCCCTTTGGGACAGCCATGACTGAGCATCTCCATGGACAATGCTTGGAATCTTATCAAAGGGAGATCCAACGTGTAAATATGGAGGAATTTCCTAATAGCAAGAAAGATTAATTAATGGAACAGCTTCTTTCCTGAAATTGTGGGTGCTCCATTGCTGGAGGTTTGGCAACCATACTGTATGTCTGGGATGCTATAAGGACTCCTGCATTTCCTTTCAGCCCTGTGATTCTATTTAAAAACAAATCAAAACAGACAACAATGCTATGTGATTCTCACTGCAAGTCAAGTTGTATGAAAAGAGTTGAAAAATAAGTGGGCAACCGGTTTTGGAAAATAATTATTTCCCTTCTTATGAAGATTTCAAAAACTGTGTTTTGTAATTATTCTTGACGCTTTCCTTCTTCTAAGCTAGTTTTTCCATTATTCTACTACTTTCTTCTCAGTTAGCAATAATTGCGCCTGCCTCTGTGTGTGTATCTATGTGCTTGATTGTATGCGTGTGTACTCAACAGACACACTCACCCACACAGGCATACATATGAGATATTTTTGAAATCTTCACCTTTTCGGGTGCTGACCAACCTCACAAGAGTCACCAGAAATTATTAATAGAAATGCCTGCGGTGCTCCCTCCCTCCATTCCTGGGGCGGGGGGGGGGGGAGAAACATTTTTGGAAAATCACTCCCAACCTGAGATTGAATGAGTCTTCTGTACTGTTTCTTGCGACTAAATGAACAATTGGTTACTGGAGGTATTGTGGAAGGCAAAGCAGACTCCCCGGCGAGACCACAAAAAGGGAAAAAAAAAACTTTTGAAAATGGCAGAATGCGCTGCATTTTGTCTTAGATCGACTTTTGCATCATGGTTCCAACAAGAAAATTGGGTACAGCTATTCATGCAGAATGAAAAGAAATGGAATGTGATTGTATGGTGCAGTGGACAGAAGGGGCTAATGTCAGCCCGTTGTTCTTGTCTCCGAGAGAGCAGATCTGTTGCTGAAGTCTATTCTGGGCCCATCTATCACGCGACGGTAATAGTTATAATAATTCAAAGTATGCCAGTATGCCTTGTAGATTCTGTTCCTCCCTATTGGATTAGTTCTAAACTAGAGGATCCAGTGCTAAGTGCTTTCTAACTACAGTATTCTGGAATTCCAAATAACTATACCATTTTCTCTTTTTTAAAGCAGAAAGCATTAAAACGTTTCTTCAAAAATTATCATTAAAATTAGGAGGGGGGAGGGAAATGATGTAATTATTCCTGGCACCAATTTTTGATTCTGTTTGTGTTTTTTTTTTAAACAGGTCCTTGCAAAATAACCTGAGTTATAGAAACGTGTCAGTGCACCTTGATCTGATGAAGCTTCTCTGATGGAGTTTCTCTGATATTCAGACACAGGTACTGCATTCTATATTTACCCTTGACATCAGACATAATAAAATAATAGAACTGTAACCTGTTTTTGAAAGCAGATTATTATTATTTTTAAAATGGTAAAGCTTAAAGAAAAATGCTTTAGGGATGATTATCTAGTGGAGAATTTTGGAGTTGCTTTGATTTGTCTGTGAGCAAAAGGCTGTATCACTGGTTTGAGTTACTCAACTTGACAAAGAAGTGATGTTGCAATTGTTTCAAGAGTATCTACTTTCTAATTTAATTTATATTTGGATACGACTGGCTCACCCAATTTGTGATCTATCAATCAAAAGGAATTGCACTACAGTCCCCTGGAATTTTCTAGTTTTGACCCCTGATCTATATTTTGGGTGTCCTCTTTTGTGGGATCCAAAATAACCAGTCTTGTTTTGTTTTTCTTCTTTTGGAAAAGCCTGTTAACTTTAGTGATGTGGTATATCCCTATTATATTATAGGGACTCGGTGGCTCAGTGGGTTAGGACGCTGAGCTTGTCGATCAGAAGGTCGGCAGTTTGGCGGGTCGAATCCCAAGTGCCGCATAACAGAGTGAGCGCCTGTTATTCGTCCCAGCTTCTGCCAACCTAGCAGTTCGAAAGCACATAATGCAAGTAGAAAAATAGGGACCACTACGGTGGGAAGGTAACAGCGCTCCATGCACCTTTGGCGTCTAATCATGCCAGCCACATGACCACGGAGACATCCTCGCACAAGCGCTGGCTCTTCAGCTTTGAAACGGAGATGAGCACCGGCCCTTAGAGTCAGAAACGACTAGCACGCATGTGCGGGGAAACCTCTACCTTTACTTTTTTATATACGTATAGGATGTGTAATCTTAAAATGTGTGTTCTGAAGAAGCTTCTTCGATGAGAAGTGAAATGTCTTAAAAGAAAAACAAAGAAAGTCTCAAAAATTAACACACACACACACACACACCTGCAAGTTTCAGCTAGTCCAAATTATTTCAAGGACAGCATATCTGAAGTGGTGATGGATGGTACAATTTCAAATGCATTGGATTTTCTTCAGCAAAATTTGGGAGAAACAAACTTGACTTGCACTCTTTAATATAGACAAATTATCTGGGAACTGATGTACTGTAGCTGCTTCTTGAGAAACACTGCTGTTTGTAACTAGCAGGGGCGTTATGTATTCAAAATTCTAGAAATTGAATTGCTCTTTTAGGGCTATAGGGTGATTTTCGCATTTGATTTTAATTGCAATATAGGCAATACCTAGTATGAGTTTAAGAGAAAGGAACCAAAACATATTCTTAGCTTACCGGACAAACTTTGTGTTCTATTCTATCCTACATATATGTGGCACTCATTTATCAAATCTTAATTAAATTCATTGCTACTTTATTTCAGTTGTTTTATCCAAAAATAATCCTTTTGCAAAGCCCATTCTTTCATCACCTTCTCTTTTTGGTGACTCTCTAGTAGCTATTACAGTCCCACAGTCTAAATCGGTTCACATTTATCAAATTTACTTCAAAGAAAATTCATTGGGAACACCATAAGATGGCAATATTTCTCTTTGAGAAATGGACAGGAAAAAAGAAACAGGTGTTGTTTGTAGCAATAGTCAGACTAGGATAGTTTGTCAAGAGCTATAGTGACTCGCTCAAATTGTAATTGCTTACATGGTTAAAAGTTGTCCGAGTGGCACAAGTAATTAGGAATGTCACTGTAGTCATTTTTTCCCCATTTCTCAGTGCAGTGCTGTTTAAATTCTGGAAAATATAAAATGGAATCGGTAAAAAAAAAGTCTTGGAGAATAGGGGCCTCAGCAACTCTGACTATATGAAAGGATTGGATTTATAAGCAAAATGCAAAATGGAATTCCAAGCTGTTCAAAGGGAAATGTTTCACATTTTATCTGGCCTTCAAGCTTTCCAGAGACATCTGCGAGGCTTAAATAGTACAGGTGCAGATCCGATTTGATTGAGTTGAAAAAAAGTATGATTTGATTTGAGTTGTGAAATTAGGTTGGTTTGATTCCTATTTATCTACTTCTGTATCCAGGAGCGTATGTGGTAGCAGGGACATCTTTCTTATGTTCTAGTGGCCCATGGCAAGGTAAAAGAGAAATGCAGAAAGAAACAGAAATGACAAAATCATATATACGTTCATATACATTCTCTAAATAACTAAATAAATTCATTGGTATATTCTGTACTGCTATACTCCTGCACGTCACTCTGTTTATCTACTTACTCGCCTCTCCAAAGGTGCTTTTTCAAAAGGCAGCTAGACTTTGTTTTCCTTGAAGACATTTCCCTTCTCATCCAAGAAGCTTCTCCAGTTCTGACTTTCAATATTCCTTCTGGGAATTTGACAACAGGGCAGTGTTTCTTAGCCTTAGCAACTTGAAGGCAGATGGCTTTCAGGTGTCACAACTGAAGAAGCTTCTTGGATGAGAAGCAAAATATCTTCAAGGAAAAACAAAGACAGTCCAGTTGCCTCTTGAAAAAGCACCTTTGGGACAACCATCAGCTGGATGACTAAGAATCTATTTATCTGCTTTGGGGCTTTGCTTAATACAGATAGAATAGCAATGGCACTTAGACTTATGTACCACTTTACAGTGCTTTGCAGCGTTCTCTGAGTGGTTTACACAGCATATCTGGGTCCTCATTTTGCAGACCTAGGAAGGATAGAATGCTGGGCCAACCTTAAGCGAAGTCAGGATCGAACTCCAGGCTGTGGGCAGAGGCAGCCTGCAATACCGCCTTCTAACCACTGCTCCACCACGATTCTTACAAAGAATAATTTTTAAAAATTGACTTTCCCCAGTCTGGTGTTTTTAAGAGTAGAATGTCTCGCATTTCCAAACATCGGTCCATGCTCAGAGCTGAATTCCTAACATGTCTGATGGACACCAAATTGCGAAGAATGTCTTCTTGCCAAGGAAAATCTTAAGTGAAATCCCAGTGAAAACCTGACTAGATTGAGCCTTGGTGGAGCAGTGGGCTGATGCCTCCTTAAGTAACACCAGCTGCCTGCAATTAGTGCAGGTTCGCATCCCACCAGGCTCAAGGTTGACTCAGCCTTCCATCCTTCCGAGGTAGGTAAAATGAGGACCCAGATTGTTGGGGGCAATAAGCTGACTTTGTAATAATGCCGCTTGGGGTGTGTGTGAAAGCCCTAACAAGCAGGCATATACATAGAATGAAGGCTACTGCTAAGCTTGTAAGCTGCCCTGAGTCTTCGGAGAAGGGCGGGATATAAATGTAATAAAAAAAAATAAAAAAAAATCAGTTGATCTAATTATAGGATGGCATCCTTTCTGGATTTAGGTAGACCTCAGATCACAATCAAGGTCCAGAATTTTATGTCACACACTCATTTTAGCATCTTTACCTACCTATACACCATGGATGCTGGATGTGTAATTAAAAGACACCCATTTTTAATGCAGGATTCTTTAGTTACGTTAGTTCAAT
Organism: Vipera berus; assembly: GCF_964194415.1. Taxonomy (NCBI): domain Eukaryota; kingdom Metazoa; phylum Chordata; class Lepidosauria; order Squamata; family Viperidae; genus Vipera; species Vipera berus. The sequence goes on along the minus strand of NC_138214.1, from coordinate 6,985,790 downwards.
TATCTTTGTGTATTCTTAACAAGTACAATTATGCATCCAATCCTGGTGTTGGCATGTTAACACCTAGTGAAGGTGTAATTTGGCATAAAAGTTTCTATTGTGAAACTAATATTAATTAACAACTCAACCTTAGAATAATGCAGCGCGAGAGATTTGGGGTTTTTATTTTGACAGCTTTCATTTTCAAAAGGGTAATTAAAACGGTTTCACTGTCACAATGAGTATGTACCTATCACCTCTATTATGCAGCTTTTTTCCTATTTTGCTTCTAAAATTATATCGCTAACTAGAAAAAATCTCCAGCTTTCACATTAGAAAGTGGCTCCTTGAGGATTGCTGAGTTCACCAGTTAGCGTCTGGAATGAACCCAACTTTTGACTTGTAAGTTTCTTATGATACGGTCCGATTCACAGTTGTTTGTGAAGCATTAAGCTTTTGTGGTTTAATGAAGCTTCACTGCTCTAAATATTCTCAATTCTTTTGCATGGCTGAGATTGTTTAGCACAAATTCTGGGAGAAAGACTTTCTATTCTTTGAGATCTTAACTGACCCAATCCATCATCCATCAATCATCCATTATCATCATCATCATCACAACAATAACAACAACAATAATAATAAAGTTGGGAGGGACCTTGGAGGTCATCTAGTCCAACCCCCTGCTCAGGCAGGAAACCCTATACCATGTCAGACAAATAGCTGTCCAGTCTTTTCTTAAAAAACTTCCAGTGTTGGAGCATTCACAGCTTCTGGAGGCAGGTTGTTCCACTGGTTAATTGTTCTAACTGTCAGGAAGTTTCTCCTTAGTTCTAGGTTGCTTCTCTCCTTGACTAGTTTCCATCCATTGCTTCTTGTCCTGCCTTCGGGTGCTTTGGAGAATAGCTTGACTCCTCTAATTTGTGGAAGCCCCTGAGATATTGGAAGACTGCTATCATGTCACCCCTCGTCCTTCTCTTCATTAGACTAGACATACCCATATCTCTTGAACTTATTCATTATAAATTCTGCTGCCCATACAGTTGCATCTCCAAGGAGAGTTCACTGTGAAATAATTAAAGTCGTAAAAATGATCAAATAAATGGTCATAAACAGATTCATTAAAAAAGACAAGGAAAAGTGAAAGGATATGAATAGGAGAAAAACCAGTCATTCATGCAAAGGATGCCATGATGAATTGTAAATGAAGTCCTTGAGTATTCACCAGCCTTCACATTTCCTGCATGCTTTAGAGCAGGACTTTGCAGAAACCAACACATGAAAAAGGAAGATACCGGTATGTCATATACAACCAGTATATATTTGAGGGGAAAAAGTATTTTAAATTCAATTTTGATTAAAAAAAAATCAGTGTTGATGATTCCAAAAAGAGTTGTGTTCAAATTGTATTGCTTAACCCACAAAGTGCATAGGTAAGCATTTTTTATTAACCTCTCCTTCCAAAATAGTTATTCTAGCCTTTGCTACTGCTTTGACATTCTTCATATGTACAAGAATGTCTAAATGTACTGATCCTGATTTTTTTTTTTTAAAGAGGCATCTGTGAAATAAGTCTCCGAATATCTATGGAAATAAAACCCAACTTCCATCTTTTACTCTGATGTTCACATTTGTCTGGCACAAAAAAACTGTGTATAAATATTAGGATATTTAGCACCTGTGATGTATGAGCTGCCTTATTTATCCTCTGATTGTAGCAAATCTAGTTGGCTTTGGTGAGCTCCACTATCCAAGTGCTGATATTATATTCCTTGCTGTTCTCTGGGTAGGGCAGAGGTCTTCAAACCTGGCCCTTTTATGACTTGTGGACTTCAACTCCTGGAATTCCTCAGCCAGCGTGCCTGGCTAAGGAATTCCGGGAGTTGAAGTCCACAAGTCATAAAAGGGACAAGTTTGAAGACCCCTGGTGTAGGGTTTTTGGAGAGTGTATTGCTTTAGATGAAGGCATTTTTTAAGTCTAGCTGCAAGTTAGTTCTAAAACATATTGTATTATATACTGATTTTCCAGATGTAGGAATAAAACTAGCCTCCATCAGATAGAAACCACATTTACCATTCCTTCAAAAGTTCTATACTACAGCTAGGATTGACATTTCTCCTTGTCAACCTTGAAATGAATAGGCATGATTGGCTTTGGCCAAGATTCAAGAGGAACCGAAATAATTATGCAAACTTTCTCAGAGGGACCATTTGATCTTATTTTGAGCTTCCAGATTGAAAAATTCTCTCTCAAGAGAGTCATCTGCATAATTTCAAATACAGCCAAAATAGCTCTTGATATGACATGAAATGTCTATGGGAAAGATTTTGCATATCACCTAGATTGTATGAGCACCTGCAGGGCTGGTCCTGACTTTGTCTAATACCAATTTTAAAGTATTGGCAGAAACAATTTTTTTTAAAAAAAATTGATTAGTCATTTCAATGACCTTCTCCAGAACGTCAGCAGAATCATAAGCTGATCTTGTATCTGTACATTCCTTAGTGATGCTAAGTCGTGACAGTCACATTTGATACCAAATATCATGTATCCTTTATGCTGTATTTAGCTTGCATATTAATTATTTGGCTTATCAGTCTGTAAACAGTTGTACAATGAATAGATAGAAATGTCTTGGATTTGTTTTTGAGGGACTTAACTTCATATGACTTAAATTGGCATTAATTGGATTAGATTTTTCTTCTTCTAAAGCCTTCTAAGACCAGCCTTCTCTATCTTGTAACTGTTTGTTTGGCTTTAAAAATTCAACATCAGATCCCTGATTGGATTTAATAGTCACAGCACATCACAAAATAATTCTGAATTGTTGGACCTTTTGAATGAGAACACCCCAAAATTGAAGTTAAATATCAATTTATAGTCGGCCTGCTAATGTTAAATCTGTCAATTTCCTGTTCCAAACTTGAATATTTAAAAGTGTTGTTTCCCTTCTTTGCTTTTTAATGTTTGACATCTGGCGTTTGGGAGAAAATTGTACAAGTGGTAATGCATATATCTTTAATACATATTAAAAAGTGTTTAGTTAAATGTTACATGATGGGAGAAGATGCTGATTTGTTGGCTTACATTTTCTTACTTATGACAAAATCTCTCTTTAAAAATCAGCAAAATAATTCAAATACTTTAAAGGAAATCAGGTTGACGGAGTCAAATCAGACATTGTTCTTAATGGCCTTGAGTATTCCTGCATAAAGTAGAACAATCCCCCTAAAAGGAAGAAAAAATGACTCCTCGTTCTTTAATTATTGGAATAATTTTACTTACTATTTTGGGAAGAGTCGTGTGCTCCTCCTCAGTCAATATATTTCTTTTAATTTAGATAACAATGATAGTCTGTTAGTTTTATTTCCTTAAGTGAAGTGATCTCAACAGATTATCTTGAGAGGTTAAATTAGATCAATGTACAGGTCATCCTTGACATACAATCATAACTGAGCCCAGTTATGTTGTTGTTAAATGAGACATTTGTTAAGTGAATTCTGCCCCATTTTATGACCTTTCTTCCCACAGTTAAATGAATCACTGCAGTCGTTACGTTAGAAACACTATTGTTAAGTGAATCTGACTTTCCCATTGACTTTGCTTGGCCAAAGGTCGTAAAAGGGGATCCCATGACCATCGAAATTGAGTCAATTGCCAAAGTGTTTGAATTTTGAGCATGTGACTGTGAGGATGGTGGTGAAAAACAGTCATAGGTCACTTTTACAACTTAAACAGTCACTAAATGAACTGTTGTAAGTCAAGGACTACCTCTATGAGATTCCCCCCACACACACCAAAAAAATAATAATAATACATGTTTGGGAAGCTTGGAACAAAGGCATGAGGTTGGTTGTTGTTGTTTCCATTTGCATATCTCTATCTCCGATAGTGAGAACTTCTCAACCTGCAAGTTTAGTTAGCTGACATGCCTATTGGCTGATGCAGTTTTATATATACATACATACATACATACATATATATATATATATATATATATATATATATATATATATATATATATGGACCTTTGGTCATTCGGGTTTTTTTCCCGCGTAGAAATGAAGGTGTAGGCGCAACGTTTCGACGGAATCCCATCCGTCATCCTCAGGCTGGTGGCTTCTGCTTCCTTCTTCTGGGAGAAGCATGTGGTAGTGGCTGTTTGTTCCTCTTTTTTAAACTGCCAGAGGGGGTGTGTTCTGTGGGTGGAGGTGTGCTCTGATTGGGTGGGGGATTAAGTGTGTTCTGATTGGGTGGGAGTGTGTTTTGAATGGTGGGTGTGTTCTGATTGGGTGGGGGTGTGTTTTGAGTGGATGGGCTGGTCTCAGCTGCCAGCCTTAGACCTGAGCTGGTGAGTTGTGCTGCTTTTGTTCGGCTTCGTGTTTGTGGTGGTGATATATATATCAACAATCTGAGGACCCAGATTGTTGGGGGCAATTAAGCTGACTTTGTAATAATGCCGCTTGGGGGGTGTATGAAAGCCCTAATAAGCAGGCATATACATAGAATGAAGGCTACTGCTAAGCTTGTAAGCCACCCTGAGTCTTCGGAGAAGGGCGGGATATAAATGGAATTAAAATAAATAAATAAATTATATATATATATATATATATATATATATATATATATATATATATATATATATATATATATATATATATATCTCCATCCAAATATATCTGAAAAGGTTCTACCTTCCTACAAGCCTTTAGCCTGCCTGTGAAGGTTAACATTAATTATAGGTGAAGGGGTTCAAACTTTCCTTGGCTGTTCTAAGCACTGAGACCCAACTTCACAAATTAAGTGTTAAGGACTGTAGGGAAATTGTAAGCACATTTACGTAGCCCAGACTGGTGGATTCCATCACTTCGATTACTGAATTAAATTAGGATGCCAGAGAATTACGAATAATCTTCTCTTCTACAGGTAAAGGCACTTAGCAACATGTTCAGAAGAGGCATTTTCAATTAAGGAGAGAGCTTTGTCCCCCAGCAGTGTCCTCCTGTTTTAAATGGGATGCCAGATGTTATAGCGGATGTAATTGCATATAGTGTCTTTCAAAATGATCACACACACACGCACGTGCACGCGTGCACACACACACACACACACACACACACACCCCAAAAAGCTGGATCAAGATTTAAGAGTAGCCTCATTTAGAATAATGGGATTTACCTTACACTGCACTGGCTAACCTGTATTCCATACTTGTCAATAATATTCAAGAATGTATCTTGATGCTCTCAGGCGTAACTTGCTACATGATCATAGTAGCTTTGTTTTACTGTCTTATCTGCCACCACCTACATAAAAAAAAAGTATCTAGAAAGGCAAGGCAATTGCAAGCCAATAAAAGGAAACATTTTGATGAACACCGTGATGCTTTGAACATAATGTGGAAGTTTAAAAGTCATGGAATAGAACAACAGAGAATTCTGAACAGGCTGATTCCATTTGGGGTGGGGGGGGTAAGAAAGGCTCAATGAGGTTAAAACGTTAAAAACCAAAGGAGGAACTGAGCCGGAATAACATTTCAGAAGCATCTTCAAAGTGAACTTGATTCCTTTGTGTGCAATTATCCCAGTAGCTATATTTGTTTCTAAATCATGTTGAAGTTTGAACAACAGTAAATGGACATAAGAGAGCTTTTGACCCTTTGAGACTTACAAATTCTCTTTCCTGTTTAATTGAGGCCCCCATGGGAGTTTTGTTTTAGGGCATGATTCATGTCGATGTCATTGATGGATAGGAAGATTATTATTTGCCTTTTATCACTCAGTAATTGAGTTCTGTGTGTAATTTACCGCTCTGTCTTTTATTGTAAAATAGATCAAGGAAAATTTCCATTAATCAGGCTCTTTTTGGCAACCGTCTACATTTAACATTGGGAGCAGCTATCGATAGGAGTCGTGTATCAAGACGAACAATGACAAAGGAAGAATTTAATTTGGTCGTTAGCCTAGTTTAGAAAATGTGTTTGGAATGGTGAAGAAGGCCACTTCTCCATTATAGCCCCAAGTAACGCTTTAAAATATCAATTAATTTGTCAGCGGCCTAATTGCAATGTAACTCACAGGACAATATACCATTTTAACCCTAATACTGTTTGGTGCTTCTTTATTTTTCTGTGTGCTGTCACAGCATATTGACTAGAAAATGTCTGAGCGTCCCTTTCTAACAAGTGGACTTTTATCTGTTTTATGGACAGCATAGGAGTAAAATGTCCAACTAAGCCCTTATCGACACAAAACCCAGCTTCCATAATTTCTACATTCTATTGCTCTATATATTCTACTATACGGTGAACGATGAAGGCAGAGTAGCTGTAGCATCCTATTCTGTTCTATGTTATTCTCCAAGAACAGCCAGATCTGGAAATATTTGTTTTTTAACACTTACATGACCATTCATTCATTTCTGGAGACGCTAGGGAGTTGACAGTAACTTCAGAAACTCCTCAAGCCTCAAATAATACACAGAACCAAATTTCATATAAATAAATCATGCATCCTAAAAACTCTTTCTCTTGTGCCAGACAGAAGAAAAGAGTTTTTACGAGTTTCTTAAGTACAGGAGCACAGCAAAGTTTCTACCGCATAGAGGTGGTACTCCACTTCCAAGGCCTCATAAGATGATCAGCTCAGGAGGTTGAAAAGATAGTTGAGCTCATGCAATCTCTTTGGACATGGAGGTGAACGCCAAAAGAGGTGATCTCTTAGGTAACTCATGCAAGAGCCATATAGAGCCTTGAAGGTAGCAATCAGGTAGAATCCACCTGGAAATCTACTGATAATTATGGAGCTGTCAAAGTAGAGGGGTCACCATGATGTATTGGGGCACACACACACCCCTATCATTGCCTAGGCTACAACATTCTGGATCACTTGATTCTCTAGAAAGGTCTTGAAGCCCCCCACAAAGTACATTACCTTAATCCATCCTAGAGATAACTAAAGTGTAAGAGGTCAGGCAGAGGGTCTCTTGAACCAAGAATGAATTGGGAAGAGTAACAATTACTTCTGTTTCTGAGTTTGGCAGGGAAACATTTTAGCCGCAGAGTACAGTATGTTTCCTTTCAGCAGTCCTGGAAGGAGATGATATAAACCTAGGTCTTGCTTGCATTCCTCACAGAATCAGGATGCTGCCCAAAACACCATTTTGAACTTGATTAGTTTTAGGAAGTTAAGAGGGGAAAGCCTCAAGCAGGCTTGAAGAGAGACTCAGCCAGGTTTCACCCAAGACAGTGTGTGTATGTGTGTGTGTGTGTGACTGAAAGGTGTGAAGAATGACCTTTAGAAAATTAGATTGAATTGCTTCCAAAGTAGTGGTGTCCTTGTACATACAAAGTTGAGCACTATAGAATAGAAAGCATTAAGATTTTTCTTTTTCTTTTTGGAAGCTACAACTGTGTAATTACTGCCTTTGTGGCTTGCAAATCTAATAATCTTGTTGAAGGTTCATGATGATGAGAGCTCGGTGAGTCTCAGTGGATGGTTGAAAGTCAATATTTAAATATTGGAAGTCCTTCACTTACTCATTACATTTATGTTTACAACCATCAACAATTCTTAATGCTACCTAAAGATTGGAGGTATTCAATCGTGCTTTCCATCTTTTAAGAAACCATCTAATCACCACGCAAGCAGTCTATGTATGATCAGCAAACTTATTTCACCTTGAATCCCATAGATGCAATCTGCTCTTATATTTCACCTTGACAATCTTATAGTTTGGCTTAGATCAGTGCAAAGACTGAGAAATCTTGCCTCAATCCCCCCAAAAAAAGACAAAAAGAGGGAGGATGAGGAAAAGAGTAAGGCTAAGTCTTAATATTTCAAGGGACTTATTTTGGGACTCAGTAGATCTCAGTGGAACAGCTGCTGGATATCACTTGGTATAAGAATGGAAGTATAAGATGAAACAGATTTGTTTTCTGGAATAAAAATGGTATCTTGAAATGATATGCAGCAGTCGCTAATGAAAACAATTGAAAGCGGCAACCCAAAAGCACGATTTAAAGCATTTAAATATATCTTCCTTCCTTCCTGTAAGTTGTTTCTGATGGAGAGAGAGCCAATGAAGTAGAACTTAATGTACAAAACATCCATTGTTATAATATTCTTTATAACAAGCTAAACGTGCGTATCATGAATTCTGATTTGTGTTATCAGCTCTGCCTTAAAGCATAGTTACTAGAAGCGCATTAGAATCCACGAAAGAAAAATCAATGATCATCTTTATTAAAGTGTACTTCTCCTTCTAATTATTCTAGTCCATCTTAATCCTTTTGTTTTATTTAAGGCGAAGTGGGCATGTCTTTCTCCAAGAATGCCATTGGAATGATATTGTATCCCCTACATGTATATGTTTAAGAACTATATTACAGCAGTAAGACAAATAATGAAACATTTCAAAGTAGAACATTTTAGTTATGTCTGTAATCAGTGTGAGATTCAGCCGGTTCCCACCACTTCAGCAGAACCGGTAGCTAATTTTTTGTTGCCCAGGCCCAGAATGGACTTCTGGAAGCGGCATCCACACAGAGGACTGGTTGTTCACATATTTGAATCCCACCACTGTCTGTAATATGATTAAATGGACATTGTAGCTATTGTAAAAGTTATGGAACAGTGGTGATAGAATATGAAGGAACTCTGTTACAGGACAAAGATACCTTTTCTCAGGGCTTTTTTTTCTCACAGAACGCTCAGAATGGAGTTCTTGCACCTTTTTTTGGATGGAACCTTGTAGGGTAGGCAAGGCGGGTTGTATGACCGGTGTGAGTTCCGGCACCTTTTTCTTTTACAAAAAAAGCACTGCGCTTTTCTTATCATTTGTTGAAACCATATGATAAGATATTAAATCTACATGTCTTCTCTTTTCCAGTGTCATTATCAAGCTAGAAACTAGGGGACTGTGAGTTCTAGCCTGTCTGTTGGGCATGAGCCACCAGAGCCACTTGTGAATAGTCTCAAGCAGAGGTTTTATGGTTAGTCACCTATGTTACAAGAATCTTGACAGATGGACTAAATTCCCTTGGGAAATGTCAAATAAGACTTCAGGGATTCTGGGGGAGGAGAAGCCTGTGCTATTTTCTGGACTCTAAACTACGGCCCTTCTTAACACCTCCCTCTAATCAAACTAGAGATTCCACCACATGTCTCAGGCACAAAATCAGTGGGGTAATTTTGGGCCAGTCAATCACTCTCGCCCTTAGGAAGAAGGTAAGGGGAAACCACTTCTAAAAACATCACCAAAAATACTCCAAGGATTTGTCCAAGTAGTTTCTAGGAGTCAAAATTGACATAAAGGCACACATTTCAGATCGTGAGGTCTCTCTGTGGTAACAGTTGATTTATCAGGCTAATCTGAAATTCAAGTGGTTTCTAACTGGGTATTTTGTCAAGATGGCAGATATGTAATTTCTAAAACATTGACAAGGCCTGGGCTGACCAAGAGGTGAGAATAGCACAGATTTCAAAGTGGCATTTTTAATGCTCGTCAGGGTGAAAATATAAACTTGAAAACTGCAAAAAATAAGTTCCTGAGTTGATTTATAATAAGCCAATGAAAGGTGCTTTTCCTGTCTGAACCTGCCCAGGAATTTTTGTTTTTGGAAAATAGCGCTCTGATGAATTCTGAAATCATGCCTTCAAAATGGAGTTTACTGGTAACTTCAGCTCATTAATGAGGTTGCCAAGAATACCTTGAGTAGGTAGCATATAAATGTCAATAAATGAATAAATTCTGAGAATATTAGTTTAGCACTGTCTTTTTGGATTTCTAAAGGCTTACCTGGAGATGTTGGAAGCTGTAATATAATGTAATGGAGATGTTTTGTCTCCCCCCCCCCCGTTGTACCATTTGGTTTTAAATAAGTGTATAGGTCTTTCTAACCAGTTTGCCCAGCAATATTTAAATCTATGATACAGTAAATGTATTAGTGGATCACCTGTCCATGCCAGTCTATAAAGGAGAAAAAAGATAGAGAGATATCATGCTAACCTTTAGATGGTGCTGTTTCTCCTTGTACACAAATTTGCATGTAGATATTTCTGTTTCAGTAACCAAGGAAAATAAGAAGCCACAGTTTCATGCTGTAATCCAGAGATGGGATTCTGTGGAGAAAAAAACCACATACAACCAAAACAGGTTTTACCCCCTGCCAAACATGAAAATGTTTCCTGTTTCAGCATGCTGTTACACCTCTCAGGGAATCTAGAAATAAAACCCTGTATGTAATTGCAGCATTCTGTTTAATTTTTAATTTCCAGGATGATAAACTGATGGCAAAGGAATAGACCTGATAGAGAAGATAGTATTTTTATTTAAAGACAAAGGGGGACAATTGGTGCCATGAGGGCAGATTTTCGTGCTGTTAAAGTGGGCATTGTTTATGATTTGAAACATAACCCGAAGGTGCATCTTTTTGTACCAAGCTATACTATTAAAGGTCTTGTTTTCATGATCTTTAACTGAGCAAAATGATGTGTCATAAGGCCACAATTTTGGAACCAAAGAACCAAATGTGCTAATTTATAGAATGTGTCTAAAATCTGGCACCCATGACTCCTAAGGAGATGAAATTTAGGGAAGCTGTGGCTGGTTCAATATTTCTTGGCTGCTCTGGGATGCTGTTGCAGTCATGTAAATTTTCATCTTCAACATTCTGTGACAATTTCCAAGCCAGTCTTGCAATCCCTTAATCCTTCCCCCGCCCAGTGGCAGGGAAGGGAAAAGAAGGGAAAGGAGATTTCCAATATTTTTTAACTTGTAAAATAGTTAGGTCATAAAGTACTCTTCTTTAGAGTAGACAGGAGGGAGGGGACTATAGGTTAGTTAGTACCCATTAGTGAAATTTCTCTTGCTTATTTATATTTTTATACTAAGAAAATGAAAATGAAAATGGTTCATCAGAAAGATCTTGCATACTTTGTCTGTTCATTCCAGAGAAAATCCAGCCTGCAAAGTCATCCATATTGTAGAATTGCCATGGCTGATTTTTTTTTTTGCAGCTTTGATAAAACTTCATTAGTTTCATCAGACTTTCATTGCAACATAATTAGAATAATTAACAAATGCTCATGTCACCATGGCAGAAACTTTGCATTGCACTGTGTTATTTTTCAGGACAGAGATAGTAAACATGTTGTTTACAGCTTGTGTTTGAGATGAATAGCAATGTTTGCTCATGCCTGCAAATATGTAGACATTAATTGATTGAGTTGATAGATTAGTCAATTTAAAACCAAAGTTCATTTTTCTTACAAATATCATAATAAAGTTCAGTCAGAGTGCAGATTTAATTTAGCAGCGCTATATTCGTGTTGTTTGCAAACCAGTTTGCATTAAAAGAGTTTCTACTTTTTGCTTTTAGATAGTGCTATTTTGGTTCTGCCATGAGCCTGATCTTTTTTCAGTTACTGTGTGTTAATAGAATACATTTTTTTGAAAACCTGATTTTGCTTTGGATTTCCTTTTCTTCTTTCACACTAAATGGTCTTTATTTAATTATTTGTTTTTTTAAAAAATCCTTTTTTTTTGTTACTTAACGCTTACATATTTATAACAGCTTTCTCTGGTTTTTCTTCACAACCACAACTACTGTGGGCTAGGCTAAGAGAGGATGATTGACTCAAAGTCAACCAGTCAGCTTTCATGCTGGAGGGAAGACTAGAACTCATAACCTACTGGTTTCTAGCCTGCCACTTTAGCCAGCAGACCAGGATAGAGCCAGTTTGAGCTAATGGTTCAAGCACCAGGATAGAAACTGGGAGATGGTGAGTTGTAGTGCCACCTTAGGCATGAAAGCCAGATGGGTGATATTTGGCCAGTCACATATACTCTGGCCAACTCATTTCACAGGGTTAACTGAGGATAGATAGATAGATGATAGATACAGAGGATAGATAGATATAGAGCAGGGGTGTCAAACTCAATTTCATTGAGGGCCGCATCAGCATTGCGGTTGCCCTCAAGGGGCCGGGTGGGTGTGGCCAGGGTGGGTGTGGCCTACTGGGTGGGCGTGGCTAGAGTGCGTATGGCCTACTGGGTGGGTGTGGCCAGCTCTACATCGTTCGCATCAAGGGTGCCTATGGGGGCCTGGGCAGGAGTGGGACAGATCTGAGGGTCTCTGGCAGGAGGAGGGTCTCTGGGCCAGGGCCAAGGCAGTGGGGGCCGTTCCCTCACTGTTTCCAGGATGGCTTCGCGGGCCGCATGAAACCACTTCGCGGGCCGGATCTGGCCCCCGGGCCTTGTGTTTGACATGTCTGATATAGAGGATTGATTGATTGATTGATTGATTGATAGACAGACAGATATACAGAGAGTCCTCCGGGAGAAGGGCGGTATATAAATAAAATTATTATTATTATTATTATTATTATTATTATTATTATTATTATTATTATTATTATTATTATTATTATTATTATTATATACACACACAAACACACACACACATACACAAATACACATATACAGATATACAGATATATACATATACATATACATGTGAAAACAAGGGGATATCTAACATGGCTTCTCTCTGAGTGCTTGTTTTCTTCTAGATGTTCCATTACCCAAACTTGGCAACATCAGCTGTACTAGAAGAGAGTGGGGCTTGCTCTCAATATTCATTTAGTGGCTTGCCCTGTCATTGTTGGTGGGAGAGGTCTTGGTGTTTCTAGGCTGTTTACTCCTAGCTTGTTTGGCAATTCCTTGATTGGGATATTGTTTATTTCTTGATGGTGGTCTAGTATTAATCTTGCTGTTAATCTACGCTCATCTGGGTGTCGATTGCTGTTGGGGAGGTTTTGGGATCTCTCTGTTCCCTTTTCAGCTGGCTGATGTTCTCTTTTGCACAGTACGTAGATGTTGTTTGTGTCGCCGTGTCCTTGCCTTTACTATCCAGAGGACTCTTCTGAGGTGCTTTTCGTACATCCCTTCTGTGGGCTGCAATATCTTCTGTCTGGCTATTGTCTAAGCCAGGGGTCTTCAGACTTGGCCCTTTTATGACTTGTGGACTTCAACTCCCAGAATTCCTCCACCAGCATGCCTGGCTGAGGAATTCTGGGAGTTGAAGTCCACAAATCATAAAAGGGCCAAGTTTGAAAACCCCTGGTCTAAGCTATATCTCCTCTTCCTTCTGCCTCCCAAGGTTAATCACACAGACAATTACACACACATTCTGCGTTCAGTTTGTATGGTGGATTTATTTAAGCATTGATTGTTTTTTTTCTGATCAAACTTCCTTTCAGTGCCTTGTGTGCGTGTCTGTGTCTGTGTGTGTTTATTGTAAGCGTTTTTATTATTATTATGAGCTAAGGAGATCATAATCCTTCTAGTTGGCACACAGAGAAATGCCAGGCTTTATTTTCTACATTCAAGGATCTATTTGCTATAACTTAAATGGAATGAATCTATATCCAAAAGGACAAGTAGTTTTGTTTGCAAAGCGGCCTGGCCTGACTGACAGTTGGCCCAAGCAATTTCATTTTTTATGAATCAAACACTTTACACCAGACAGCCAGTTTTGTTGTTTGTCAGTCAAAGCTCATAATGTATGATTTGGTGGTGGTGGTGGGGGGAATCTGTAGGAAGCAGCTTTAGTACCTTGTCTATGAATTGTTTTTTCCCCCCACATTGTAAGCCTGTGAATGGTAATGATATTACTATCACAGTGATTCAAAACAGCTGACACGAAGTTTCAAAGTGGAGATCTGTAGTTCTGAACATTACCTATTCTACAAAATCGCTAATGACAAACAGGGCCCTGTTATTTGATTTACTATTAGTTGATTAATCATCATAGCTGCTGTTTGGTGTGTGGATGGATTTATTCTTTTAATATTTAGAGCAGTGATGGTGAACCTAGACTGAGTGCCCAAAAACCGCCCTGCCCCCAGCCTGCCCCCGCTCCACCCGCCCACCCCTGCCCTCACCCCGCCCACCCTCAGGGCCATCCACAGCCCACCGCAGATCGCCCAGGCAGCCCTGCAGTGCCATGGTGGCCACACCCTCCGCCGGTGCCCCACAGAATCATCTGCTGCCCAGCTGCCATGTGCTTGGCTGCGCTGCTCCACGCGGGCTGCACCCAGGGTGATTCTCCTCCGGGGGGAGCTGCTGGTGAGGAGGGGGCTGTGGGGGGAGGCAGGGCTGGGGCTACGGCATGCGTGCCCACAGAGAGGGCTCCGAGTGCCGCCTTTGGCACTCGTGCCATAGGTTCGCCACCACTGATTTAGAGCAACAAAGGTGATCAGGGGACTGGAGGCTAAAACATATAACGAATGGTTGCTGGAATTGGGTATGTCTAGTTTATTTTATTTTTTATTTTATTTATTTTATTAGATTTATATACCGCCCTTTCCCGAAGGACTCAGGGTGGTTTACAGGGTATTTAAAACAACCAGTACAAAAGTTAAAAACACATTTAAAAAAGATTAAATTATCCCTAAAATTAAAAAAAACCAGTTAAAAATTCTCAGCCTGGGCCAGAAAGTTCAAAGAGCCAGGTCTACAGGTCCTGGCGAAATGTGCGAAGGTCGGGGGCAGTCCTAAGCTCCACGGGTAGCTGGTTCCAGAGGGCAGGCGCACCCACAGAGAAGGCCCTTCCCCTGGGTGTTATCCGCCGACAGTCAATGAAGAGAAGGACGAGGGGTGACATGATAGCAGTGTTCCAGTATCTCAGGGGCTGCCACAAAGAAGAGGGAGTCAAGCTATTCTTCAAAGCACCTGAAGGCAGAACAAGAAGCAATGGATGGAAACTAACCAAAGAGAGAAGCAACCTAAAACTAAGGAGAAGTTTCATGACAGTCAGAAAAATTAACCAGTGGAACAACCTGCCTCCAGAAGCTGTGAATGCTCCAACACTGGAAGTTTTTAAGAAGAGAGTGGACAGCCACTTGCCTGAAATGGTATAGGGTCTCCTGCCTGAGCAGAGGGTTGGACTAGATGACCTCCAAGGTCCCTTCCAACTTTATTATTATTAGGATGCCACAGTTCAACCCCGAGCTACGAATATTCTCCTCTATTGCTAATCTCATCCTTGTACTGCAGCTGTTTGAGAAAATGATGACTTAAATTATTTCAAGACTCAAATTTTGTGGTGCTTTAGAGAAAAAAATAACAGGCAACAATTGAATTTACCACTATATTTTTGCCATTGTGATATCACCTGGCTTTTTATATCCTTTTGGGATAAACAACTATCTTGACCACCGTTATAGCTGTTCCTGCTTTGTATTTTTCTTTGACAGAAACAATAAGTAAGAGCTTTGCTCCTCCCACTCCCGATTTTGTATGATATAAAATAAAAACCCTGGAAGTAGGACTTCATCTATTTATTTGGGGCGTAGTAAAGAGTCAGCAAATCCTACTGAATCATCCTTGCTAAACTATTTTGTTTTCATCGAGAAAAAAAGATTATTAGACTTCAGTTTAAACACTGAACAGTAGCAGTTCAGGAAATGAGTATGACATATTATATTTCTTGTTCAGAAAAAAAAAGTTGATGGCCTAAAAAGATTCTTCAGTGCACATGGATGATATTCTCTGAAGCTTTTTTAAAAAAATCCTTAGTCTAAGCTTTTATTTTATTCATGATGTTTCTTCAGCATTGTTAAAAGCAACCTCTCTTTAAGCAGTGCCTCCATTTAGAGTTTAAGCAGCAACAAAATGGGTTTGTAAAGAAATATCATCCGGAAGGACAATGATATATCTGGAGAATTATGGAAAGTTGCACAGTCTTCAAGATTAGAAGAGCATGTGGAGATTTCTGTTCTGTGTAACAAATAAAAAAGCCATAGGATTGAGTTGGACACAAATGTTGTACAAAGTCACAATCTTTAAACAACATGCATCACACATTTTTAAAAAAAAAATTAAAAAGGGGAAATAATAGAGTCTTGTCTGTCTTTCATCCCACTTGAATGAATAAAATATATGGAATAAATAAGCCAAAAGTAATGTGGCCCATTAATTTCAATAGGAAAAATTTGTATTTCACACAATAATAGCTGACGTAATGCTTTAAAAGATTCAGAGAAAATCGAGGAAATGACTATTGATACCAACCAGATCAAAGATGCACTGGCTTATTCTTCATTCAATTCTAAATGAGGTTGGCATCTAAATTAACTACAAGTTTGGTGAGGTTGATGAACACAGAGCAGACAATTAGTATTTGGCCCAATGGTTCTTAATGAGCAATACCCCATAGATGGAAATATTTATATTCATATTTATATTAATGAATATATCATAAAAAGCCAGTGGAACTATCCCAGAGAAATTTCAGGATTGTGGAGTTTTGAAAGAACTTTTGAAAGAATCGGGAGCAATCTTCATATTTATATAATCTATCATTTAACTCAGCTGTTCTTCCTTCCTTCCTTCCTTCCTTCCTTCCTTCCTTCCTTCCTTCCTTCCTTCCTTCCTTCCTTCCTTCCTTCCTTCCTTCCTTCCTTCCTTCGCAGCCAAAGTATGCTATTATTTTGTACCTCCTGTAGGCCTAGTGCATAATTCATGAAGAAAATCGGGGACTTAAATGTGCTCCTATAAAACATTAATCAAATAATTACACAGACTGAGAACATATTTTGTGAAAATCAGAGGTTCTCCCACTCTCTACTTTTTGGAACTTAATGGAGAAAAATGGCTCCATTTATCAACCTAAATAGCTCACTACACACAGTTTGTTGCGTTACCTAGCCCAAAGCCCAGCAAATACTTCTGTCCATGAGTTAATCATAATAGTCTTCCCATGCTTGCTTAATCACACACCCTCCTGCATTCAGTGGATGTGTGGAATTAATACATTTAATAGGGGGAAAAATAATAACTGGGACCTTGAAACTGTTTCACCTATAGCCAACTAACCAGTTAATTGTGTGACCCTCTTGAAATAAAATACTCCACCATGTTTTACGCAGTCTCAATCTTCTCTTTTGAAAGTGGTTAAAGCATCATGGTGCAGTGGTTAAAGCATTATGCTACAAACTGGAAGACTGAGATCTAATCCCAACTAGGACACAGAGCCATTTGGCTGACCTTGGGCCAGTCACTTTTCCTCAACCCTAGGAAGGAGGCAATGGCAAGCCACTTCTGACAAACACTGCCAATAAAATTGAAGGGAGTTGTCCAGGGTGTCTTTGAGAATCAGACATGATTGAACAGAAAAGAAAAAGAAAGAAAAAACAACACAATTATAAGTTGCTTCCAAACCTTTGACATTTGTATTTAAAGAGATCTGATATTGGGAGAAAGTATAAAAAAATGGGATGAGAAGTATATTCATTCCTTCATCCTATTTGTTAATTGCCCATCTCTCTCAGAGACTATAAACATTCTTGGACGATTTATATTATTTGAGTTATGAGACTGTGCAAATGTGAATACATACCACTTCCTTCTGTAAGCCATTGAGCAAACATGGATGATAAAACAGATCAGACTGTTACAGACTGAGATGTCTATAAATGTCTTGTTAAACTATACAGATTGGGAAGTTGCTACTTCTGTAACAGAAAAATCTTATAGTTCATTTATAAATTCTCTCCCAGTACACCTTTGCAAAAAGCTAATATCAGCTGTTCAACCTCTGTTGTGTTCAAACTGTAGAGTGCCACAGGTGATGTTGGTGTACTATTGCTGTTGTGTCAATAGAAAAGAATATTTGTAGCTAAATAGTTAAACTGTGGGGTCTTTGATGCTTTGTTGTTGTTGTTTTTTTGCAAATGTTTCATTACCCAACTAGGTAACAGTATCAGTGCTACAGTATTGTCTGAGGCATAAAATATGAGGTTGTACCCAGCCAATTGCTAATTACAGGCTATCTATATAATGATTAAATGTGGATTCCAAGAATGTATTAACAAAGCCATATTTTGTCTTAGGATGTTGTATGAATTCAGCTAAACATGATACATTATACCAGACATGTCAAACTCGTGATGTCACCTGAAATTGCGAGACGTAGCAGGACCGCATTATACATACGAGCCACGTGGATGAAAAATCTGTGAATTAGACCTAAGAAATAATGGGGTTATTTTGATTTTTTTTTGGGGGGGGAAGGGCAAGGCCATTATTGTTGTGCGTATTCTGGAGAAAAGAAATTGTCACAAGTATGAATGTCTCTGTTTATTGGAATCCTCATTATTGTTATTGGAATGTTGTGCAAAATTTCCAATTCCTTAGAAAGAAAGTAGGCTGTTATTGATTGAGCAGAGACAGGTGCTTTTTCTGGCAGTAACAGCATGATGGTACCAATTTACCTTTCCTTATCTAGTCACTTATTGTTCCCTGGAGGAATTAAATTTTTAAACATGTCACTTATATTTCAAGCACACACACAAAAAAATATTTCACCTTACAGCATTTGAGCTTCAGTGATCTGTCTTGTGGGGGAAAAAATTATGAAGAAGAAAAGCAAAACATTTAATTCCCAGAGACCACCTCCTTGTCACATTATTCTCTCTATATGATTTAGCGTTCCCCCTATCCTGCCCTAAAAGTTAAGATTACATAGGGGACAAGGGAGGAAATATGGAATGACAGTGCTTAGGAATCTACCTTTTGATTTGTAAATTTGTTCTCTTTCCTTTTTTCTGTATCTACTTTTTAAACATCCAAATGGTGGGTGATTTCATTCAGGTTTGTTTTCTGTCTAAGCGTGAAACATATCAACAGGAAGTCTCTTCTATTAACATAGCTAGTAGAAAGGGACTTTGAATTTCTGCAAGTAACACTTTGTAAGGAACGCATTTTCAGCCTGTAAAAAAGATGCGATATTAACAACTCAGGCCTAGAAAAAGAAATTGTGATAACAATAGTTGATATATCTTTGCTGTCAAATTTGTGCTACAGATTGATTCGCCTCAAAGGAGAGTCATTACTTCTGTTGCTGTAATCACACAGGCATCGATGTTGGTTGATCTTATGGAAATTTTTAGATGATTGTGTTGTTGTTATTCAAGTAAGTAGCTAAGAATTGCTAGCGGAAAGACAAGCCATCAGAGTTAGAGTTTGGCCCATGAGACATTTGCAATCATATCAGGACAAGAAGCAATGAGTTAGAAACTCATCAGAGGAAGATCCATCTTGGAAATAAGGAGGAATTTCCTGACAGTGAGAACCAGTTGATCAGTGGAACCACTTCCCTTCCAGAGTTGTGAGTGCTCCATTGCTGGAGGTTTTCAAGAAGATGGGACAACCATTTGTCTAGGATGGTTAAGGACTCCTGCTTGGCAGAGGGTTGGACTAGAAGACCTCCAAGATCCCTTCCATCCCTCCAATGATTCTATGATTCTTTGCAGAAATGTTACATTATATCATATACATTATAATGGTATCTTCCACAGCTTAAATCGGGGTGGATGATTCCACCTACTGTGTTGTAATCCCACATATCAGAACATCAAACGTTTTTAGCTTCCTGGCTTTTAGTTTTCGAAGCATTTATACTGTTCTAACTGATGGTTATACAGTAACTACGATATTAGTATAATAAAAGAGATTCACCAGCAGCCAACCTTCCCTCATTTTCCAAATTGTGTGCGGTGGCTCAGTGGGTTAGGACGCTGAGCTTGTCGATCAGAAGGTTGACAGTTTGGCGGGTCGAATCTCGAGTGCCGCGTAACAGAGTGAGTGCCTGTTACTCGTCCCAGCTTCTGCCAACCTAGCAGTTCGAAAGCACGTAAAAACGCAAGTAGAAAAATAGGGACCACTACGGTGGGAAGGTAACAGCATTCCGTGCGCCTCTGGCGTCTAGTCATGGCGGCCACATGACCACGGAGACGTCCTCGGACAAGCGCTGGCTCTTCGGCTTTGAAACGGAGATGAGCACCGGCCCCTAGAGTCGGAAACGACTAGCACGCATGTGCGGGGGAACCTTTACCTTTACCTTTATTGCATTTTACTATGCTTGTTCACCATGGGTGACGTTTGCTCTCGATTTGCCTGTAAGTATTTTTTCCATCTTTGTAATTGTCCAATGGTTTGACTGCAAAGCCTAAGACATATTGTAATGATAGGGGACTCTTGTATTTTATTGTTTCATTAATCCTCCATTACTCATTGGCTTGTGTAATCACCATGGAATTTAACAGCATTCCGCTTCACCCTCCTGCCACCCGGTACACTTTTATGATCAAACCAATAAATGTAACCATTACCATCAAACCAGCCCAGCTTATCCTGATGGACATCTTAACTATGAAGCTGCTGTATTATGCTTGATCAGAGATAATAATAGAAATATTCATTTGTCCATGAAGCTGCAAGTAATTATTCCATCTTTTTAATGGATGTTCCCATTGCATCGCAAAGAGCCAAAATGTGCCTCTTCCTTTTATCTCTTTAGCTTCTGCTCTTCCAATGAGGATTCCCAAAAGAGCAGGGAGGGGGAGAGATGGGAAATTGAGCCAAACACAATGAACTACCCCAAAGTGTTAACTAAAGAACTGAGGACCTCAAGGACCGTTTCTCTACTTATCTGTAGTTCCAGCTTGGTATCTTCCAAAATTCTTACTACTCAGCTGATTTCTCAAGGCTAAACTCTTAAATGTTTTCTACTAAATAACACCAATGATGATGATGATGATGATGATGATGATAGAAGAGTAGTCGGAGGAGTTGTTCAGCAATGGTCCATCTTTGGGACTACTGATTTATACTCTGCTACAATCTTTTCTGGTTGTTGTTTTTTTCTTGTTATACTCATATTTTTTGTAGTTTGTATTAGTTTTTTTTTACCTGTTTAACTATAATGCTGAAGAAAATTATTATTTTAAAAAATGGAATTGGAGGCTGTCTCTCTCTCTCTCTCTCTCTCTCTCTCTCTCTCTCTCTCTCTCTCGGTATATAGTTGCTAAACAAATAATATTTTTATAGGAAGAAGTATTTCAGATTCCATTCTAAGCTCTGCAGAGTGGAATAATTATAAAAATGTGCAAAGACTTTCTGACAGTTTTTTCAGATGTTTCTATCCTGGAAATGACCTTTTGCATGTTTTATGAAAGAGGCACACTCTTTATTCAAATATATGTTCGGGTTACATTTTTTATTGCAAAACATAACCCTGTGTACAACATATAAAGCCCCACTAAGCTATGCCTACAAAATGAGAAATGTGCTTCTAGAAAATAGACCACCTCGGTGGCATATCTATTCTCATCTAAGCATACCCCTTAGGTATTCTTGGCACCTCCTTGTTCTGTTGTACTATAATTTTTACCTTTGCCTGCCCAAAATATTTAGGATTATAGCAGGGTGTAAATACCACAAACATGTTGAACATTCCACATAACGGCAGGTGGTGGAAGTAATTAACTGTCATATAAAAAAATCCTGCAAGTCCTTCTGTTATCTGCAAGTGATACTCTGAACATTACTTTATGCAAGGCTAGTATTGTTATTATTGGTATTATTGGGCTGTCCCGAGCCCGCCAGAGATCATTCACCAGCACGACCAATGCCATCTCTGTGCTGTACCCGGGCCTAAAACCCGATTGGTACAGGTCCAGATAGTCAGCTTCCTCCAGGAATAGAGGGAGCTGATGTGCCACCATGCTTTCAACAACCTTCGCTAGAAAGCAATGGTTGGAGACCGGACAATAGTTGTTCAAAATAGCCAGGTCCAGGGCAGGCTTCTTGAGGAGGGGCCTCACCACCGCCTCCTTCAAGGCAGCAGGGAAGCTACCCTCCCTCAAAGAAGCAGTTATTACTGCCTGGACCCAGCCTCATGTCCCCTCCCGAGCTGCATACACCAGCTAGGAGGGGCACGGGTCCAATAAACACGTGGTGGAACTCAGCCTCCCCATGATCCTGTCCACCTCTTCCGGAGTCACAGGGTCGAATTCTTCCCAGATAACACTCCTAAGACCGCTCATCTCCCCCCCATCAGACTCTGCCCAGTCAGAGTCCAGACCGGCCCGAATCTGAGCGATTTTGTCCGCCAGATGCTGACTAAACTCCTTGGCACAACCCTGCAAGGGCTCCTCCCTCACCTCCTGATTAAGAAGGGAGCGAGTCACCCTAAACAGGGCGGCCGGGCGATTATCTGCGGACACGATGAAGGCAGCAAAGTAGTTGGACTTCGCCACCTCCATCGCCACGAGATAAGACCTCGTAAAGGTTCTTAGCCGCAGTTGTTCAGATTCAGACCGGCTGGATCTCCAACCGCTCTCTAGGCTCCGTCTCCAACGCTTCATCTCCCGGAGCTCCACAGAAAACCATGTAGCCCACCGGGATCTGCGCCTGGTCAGGGGCCGCATGGGCACAACGTGGTTGAGTGCCTCCGTGGCTGCCCTTTCCCAAGTATTAGCACTTTTTATGTCATCTCTACTGTCTGCAAAGCAACGTGGGCTTCAACAGACATGCCTGCTAACCAGGAAAGTTATTTGGAGTCCTCTTGGAATTAATTAACCCCCAGCAACACTGAAATGGTTTTAGGATTCAAATGGCATGCAAGTCTGTTGGAAAGTGAAACGTTCTCATTCTTATTGTTAACAGTTTCCCCAAAACACAAGTCTGCACTTCCATTGCAATCCTGCATTGGTGTTAAGATTGGAGTACAGATCGTTCTGGAGATATTTTTTCTTTTGTGAAGCTCCTAAATTAAGAAATGCAAATTGCCCTGGTGGCTCAGGATGCAGTATTGTAGGTTAAGTCTGCCCACAGTCTGGAGTTTGATCCTGACTACCTCAAGGTTGACTCAGATTTCCATCCTTCTAAGGCCGGTAAAAAGAGGACCCAGATTGTTGAGGGCAATATGCTGACATTGTAAACTGCCCAGAGAGTTCTGTAAAGTGGTATATAAGACTAAGTGCTATTGCTACTCCTTAAGGAATTAAAATTGACTCCCATTTGCTCTGCCTTTGTCAGTCAAGATGCACATCTTCTTTCAACTGTACACATTGTAGGAAGATAACTGTATTATTCCATGGTAGCAGGACATCAGGAGGAATCTGTTAGCACTGTTTCGGACTAATAGAGTGCATTTCATTAAAAGGCATAAGCTTTTGGGAGCTGCAGATTACTATCAGATTCCTCCTGATTTCTTTTAACTAGCTGTCTTCGTTGTTTCCATATTATATTGAATGCTAGCCATTTGCATTGCTCCAAGTGAGTAAAAATGATTACAAATAAAGTATATAGCAAAGAAAATGGTACTCCAAACTGCAAAAATAACTTGGTTAGAAATATCTCAACAATGGGACCACATCTCCAGATGGTTTTATAACATCTTTGGCTGGTAAAGGAGATGTGATCCTCTTGGTGATGAACCAAGGATGGCAAAGTGGGAGAAAGGAATACAGCAGCCACAAAATGCAAAGTTAGGGATGGATTCTTTCTCTTTCTCTTTCCTTCTCTGTTCTGAAATAATCTTCTGGAACTTTGAGTCCCAGGAGAAGGTTCTGAAGCTGGCACAAGGGAGTGAATCAATTCATCATGACCCACCTCAGCAATGGGCAATGGGCCAGAACAGGGATCATGTTTTTTTTGTTGCAAGATCCCCTAGAGATCTATTAACATCAATGTGCTCACAGTTGTATCTACTATTGCTCAGTCCCCTCTCCTATTGATCTTTTAAAACATTCTTTTAAGATGGATAGGAAATGAGTGTGCTGCAAAGCAAAACTCCAGCCTCTAGCATTGTTTACAAGATTGTCTCTGTGTGCCACATAAGCCCCTTGGTCATGCTTAGAAGATA
This sequence comes from Vipera berus, assembly GCF_964194415.1. Classification (NCBI taxonomy): domain Eukaryota; kingdom Metazoa; phylum Chordata; class Lepidosauria; order Squamata; family Viperidae; genus Vipera; species Vipera berus. Next base: position 6,962,097 of record NC_138214.1, on the reverse strand, counting down.
AAAATGAACACTGTCTCCAGCTCAATGCTTTCTCTGGAATGGTGCCAATCTCTTCCCTCCTTCCTCTCTCTTCCCCTGCTTCCGATATCCAGGAAAGTAAATGGAGGAGCTATAGGAAATAGCTAGGAGCAACATCATTACTTTGTGTTCTGGTACTTGGTGAGTTAAGGGATGTGGTGGCTCAGTGGGTTAGGATGCTGAGCTTGTCGATCAGAAGGTTGGCAGTTTGGCGGGTCGAATCCAGAATACCGCGTAACAGAGTGAGCGCCTGTTACTTGTCCCAGCTTCTGCCAACCTAGCAGTTCTAAAGCACATAAAAATGCAAGTAGAAAAATAGGGACCACTACGGTGGGAAGGTAACAGCGTTCCATGCGCCTTTGGCGTCTAGTCATGCCGGCCACACGACCACGGAGACGTCCTCGGACAAGCGCTGGCTCTTCGGCTTTGAAATGGAGATGAGCACCGCCCCCTAGATTTGGAAATGACTAGCCTGCATGTGCGGGGGAACTTTTACCTTTACCTTTTTACTTGGTGAGTTACTCCTTCCATCATGGAAGAAATCATTTTGTGAGCAAGCAAGCCTCCTTCCCATGCTGGAAATTGTGGGAATTAATCCCAGGATGGGTTCTTAAGACTTTCATGTTGTATGTGTTTTGCTAGAGCCATCGTAATCCTCACCACTATTTATATTTAACCAATTATATTCTGCCTTGAATCATGCAACACATTGCTTAACCTTATTAAATTAGGCAAAGGTCCCCAAAAGGAATTGGTACCAGTATTTTTAGGAGAAAAAAAATGTAGTAATGATATAAAGGTAGCCTTTCCTCCTCCAGAAAAACCACTGTGGAAATAGCACCTGCAGTAGCTGAAGAGTCTCTTGCAGTGTTCATTTCATTTTTGGTAAACTTTTACTTCCCCATGAATTGCATCTGATTTACAGCCCACTGTGTTGCCATATTTTCTCCATCCCTTTTGGAGATAAATGTTTGGGTGACCTGCAAGAATCAAACTTGTTTCTTTGGCTACTGTGAAGTCCAGCTGCTGCATCACTACAGCCAAGGACTCCTGCGAAGCTCAGAAATCATTAATTGAACAGCCCCCCCCCCAAATGTGAGAAAGGAGAAAATCTGGCTCGTTGCATTCCAGAACATTATTTTTGGAAATGCTGTTTTTAAGAAGAAACATTCTTGAAACTATTTTGAGATCTTCCCTGGAGCATCTTAATTAATTCCATGGTTTGCAGTGTTCATAAATGAAGTCTGTAGCTGCAGAATTTGGATATCTCACCTATAACAGAATAAAAGAGTTGGAAGGTCTTCTAGTCCAACCCCCTACTCAAGCAGGAAGCCCTATACCATTTCAGACAAATGGTTGTCCAGTCTCGTCTTAAAAACCTCCAGTGTTGGAGTATCAACAACTTCTGGAGGCAGGTTGTTCCACTGGCTAATTGTTCTAACTGTCAGGAAATTCCATCTTAGTTCTAGGTTGGTTCAATAACAATCCTCACACTCCAGGTCAAGGAACAAAGACACATGAACTCAATTGTCTGAGTTTGCAGAATATTTTAAACCATGAGCTAATCAGAAGAGACTAGGTTACAACCTCTACAATATACCCACCAACAAAGAATTGAGCCACATAAGTTCAACACTCTTAGGATGTTTAAACACATCGTGTGGCAGCATCCTGGCAGACCTAAAACATTTCTGCAATGTTTCTGCAATGCTTCTGCAGAATGCAATTTTATTTGTTTATTCCATTTATAAGTTGTGGGGAAGGGCACGGGAGTGACAGCAAATACTAAATTTCTATTCATACTTCACAGTGATCGCATCCCTCCACCCACAAGCTGTTGCTTACTTTTCCAGAGGACTGCAGCCCATTTTTTTCCTCCATTCAGTTGTATCTGCCTAGACAAGTCTCTAAATTTTTTCTTGACAAAGTTTTTCAGAAGTGGTTTGCCATTGCTTCCTTCCTAGATAAACGGACTGGCTCAAGGTCACCCAGCTACTTCTGCCCCTAAGAGAGACAAGAACTCACAGTCTCCCAGTTTTTAGCCTGATGCCTTAACCACTACACCATTAGTACTTTTTAAATATTGTATTGTGTGTGCATGTATGTAGTGTTTATGCCATTTTCTTCGCCATTCTTCCTCCGACTTTATTTCAGATCTTTATCCCATGATAATTCAAGTCCTACTAGCTTTTTTATGTTCACTGAGAAAGGGAAATAAGTTTTGAACTTTCTTTTTCAAGGCTGGCACAGAATTTTCTCCTTTAGGGCAATAGTAGTTCTGGAGGACTTCTCCCCAGTGTCTCCCTCTGGTATTGACGATACATCTTGCGGTACTTCCAGGTAGCCTTGAATGTCTTCTAATTTCCCATCCCTTTAAAATGCATGTGGGTTTTTTTGGCAGCTGATAGATATTGCCATCAAGGAATGAGGGAGTAGAATTGTGCTGTTCTCATTTCTGTATGGCATTGTACATTAAGTGTAAATAGCTGTAGTGATCTAGCGGCATCATCTGCTAGCAAGATGCAAGGCCATCAATTTTGCAGAAGATGGATGTATGGTTTAAGTTGATCAGTGATGCTTGCCCTGTTTAAACAGATTTTGGTAGCAGGGCTGAAGCACAGTAAATCCTAAGATAATTAAGCTGATCACATACCGTACTGAAACAACTTTAAAAGGACAGCAATATTTTTGTTTATGACATTTCAATCTTGTCTGCCGCAAATTATTTTGTCCACAAGAAAATTCATTTTGGGAAAGACTAAATGTGGTTTGTCGAGACAGAAGCACTAAAGGACTGTTTTAAAGGATTTCGCACTCTCGTCCATTGAAACATGGCACCTTCCTTCAGAAACAAAATAGCACTGCTTTAGTGAATGAAGAGCCATTCTAGACCAATACAAATAAGAGGTGTTTAATTCTAAGCCTTTTACTCCATATTAGTAAGGAATAGCCTACCTTCACCCATGTAATGCCACCAAAGCTTGATTTTTAATCTACTTTTAGAAGTGATATCGCTTCCAAGATCTAGTAATTCCATAGCAAGGATTCAGTGTTTGAGATATGAATCATCCAAGCTTGCAACTGTCTTTTGTAACAGACAGTTGTAAGACTTGAGTATCTCTAGTCTGATAAACATAAGGATTATGGGTGACTTGATAGCAATCTTCAAGTATTTGAGGGGCAGCTGCAAAGAAGAGGGGGGCAATCTACTCATCAAAGCACCTGAAGGCAGGACAAGAAGCAATGGATGGAAATGTATCAAGGAGACATGCAACCTAGAACTAAGGGGAAATTTCCTAACAATGGGAACAATTAATCAGTGGAACAGCTTGTCTCAAGAAGGTGTGGGTGTTCCATCACTGGAGGCTTTTAAGGAGAGATTGGACAACCATCTGTCTGGAATGGTATAGGGTCTCCTGCTTGAGCAGGGGGTTGGACTAGAAGACCTCCAAGGATCCTTCCAACTCTGTTATTCTGTTCCAGCCCCACTGGTGATATTTAAATGCATTTATGACCCTTAAGCCATTCCATTTTGTATATGAAATGTCCCTTTTGATATCCCTCTGGACCTGTTTTTGCAGTTTGAAATCTTCTGATAAGTTCAGAGGTCCACCCCATTTTCTGAACCAAAATTCTTTGGATATGTTTGAGATGTAATACAGCTACCCCAGAATTGCTAATGTGATGTCTTCCATTAGGTTCCAGATGCGAGTAAGAGACACAAGCATGAATGAAACCTACTGGGATGTCCTGCTGATTGAAAACATGTAAAATTGTTTGGCAATTCTAATAATTGCAGAATGGTTAACAATATTCCATTGCTATGTAGTTAAAAGTCACTGAAGGCATCCATAGATTTGGGTCTACATTTTGCACATACTTTTTCTAGCATACAGAAAAAAAATAAAAAGTCAAACATCATTTCTTTAGTCTCCACCACAAGAACCTCTGTCCCTCTGATAGTTGTTGAAATACTCAGAATATGCAATGATTAAGACAAGAAATTCAAATTAGGTTAGGAGGATTATTCCTCACCATAAAGGCCATGAAATCGACATGAGAACTCAGCAACCTCTTTGTAATGATAATAAAAAAAAGTGCACTCATCTAAGTGCAGGTAAAGTTTGAGTATATTTTAGCTAGCAACCACTCTGTCATTGGAATGACAGCCAACAGTTTTGACAGAGGAGTGATTTATATTTCACTGGCATTAAAATTGTAATATTGAAATAGCAGGTGACTGCACAACGCCAGAGAGAAAGTGGGCTTAAAAACGTACCTCAAATTAGTTAGCTGTACAAATCTCTACATGAATTTCTACACTGTTAAAAATAGAGCCTGGTTGAATTTTTGTAGGTGGGCAAATGTAAGTAAAATGCACGGGGAAAATCTATTAAAATTAACTGAGTAAAAATTGCCTAGTAGTATGATTCTATGCAAGTTTGTTCATTACTAGTGCCCAGACAAAGCTCTTCACAAAAAAGATAAAACAAATGATACAGAATGATTATCATTGTTTTAGACAGGTTAACAACCAGTAGCCTGGGAAACACGTCATGTTAAATCTAAAAGCTACTCCACTAACCCTGGGTACAGATAAGCTGTGATTAAGATGGACCAAAAATAAATTAGGAAAGGCACATTCATATTTATTTACTGCTTGTTACATGCTTGCCAAGTTTGGGTGTTCTGCTTCAGTAAATGATCCAAAGGTGAAGGGAAGAGAATGAAACACTGTAGACAGAGCAAGTTTTTTAAATGGTTCTTTTTTTCTTTTTGTTCATGAATCAGAGTTATTAATACCAAAACAGATTTTTTTCCCCCAACTTAAACAAGCTCCTACGAGAAACAAAAAGTTGCCAAACCAAGCTTTTGCTTTGTGCAGGGTACTTTGCAAAAACAAAATTTCAACTGCCTGAAAAGTTGTCCTACCATGGGCATATGGAAAAGGCAGAAAACAAACTTTCTCATCCCAATTCCCCTCACTCTGTTGAGTATACACAGAAGCAGAACGCTCAACAAACTGTTTTATGGATTTCTATGGGAAATGGAAAGCTTTCTACCTTGTTTATCGTCTGTAGCAAAGGCCAGCGGTCTGATGTTCTCTAGATGTGATCACCATGCAACGTCCAACTTTTCTCATTGTTGTTATTGTGTTCGGTCGGGCGACAGACGACACGGAGACGGATTGGGGTTTGGTCTGTTTATTTCACTGCACGTGGTCAAACTGACCTCGCATGGCCCCGTGTTGCTTATATGTCCAGCAAGTGCCGGGCGCTAGCCAACCCCCTGGCTGGAATCTCCCGCCTTGCCTCAGGCACCCAACCCGGTGTCCGAGAATTCCCACCGGCTGGACTAGCCAATCACGAGGCTGTGTGATTGTATACAGAACAATTGTCCACATTCGCTAGATCTCCTGATAGCTATACCTAAGTAAACACTTGGAAAGTTGCCATTAGTTTTTGGGATTTCAGGCAGGCATCCGTTCAATCCTACTTGGAGATATCAAGGACCTGAAATAAAATGTATAAGTAATGATTCTAGGAGATTTGAGACCACCTTTTATAATCTCTGGCCATTGGACATTTGGTTTGTGCTTGCGATTATTGGAGTTCAATGCCAGGAAAAACATGGCATTGTCAATCTTTTATTAATCAGAAGTTGTTGGGTTTTTTCCACCCCCTTGTCATGCTCTGTAAAGGGCAGAGCAGGTAAACAGGCTCCCTATAAATATAATTAGTTTCAATCCTGCCATGGACTGGACTCAAATGGGCCTAGTTTATTTGAAGAACGCCAGAACAGTTTGCAAGGTTTGCACTTTTGACCTAATGGATACTGACAGTATGATATGAGCTGGGAAGAAATTGGAATATATTATGTGTGGGCTGGCTATCTATGGAACATCCAAGCAACTATTACGACACGTTTCAGAATAGTTGCTAAGCTCCAAGAGTGGCTTACGTTAAAACTTCAGCTAGTTTTAATTGGAGAATAAACACCCAAGTCAAAGATACACCTCACAGTGATTCAGAGATAACACTTTAGTGTAGGGCTTAATTTTATAGTATGATGAACAAAATGCTTTCAATAAACAAACACCAACTGGATGGATGGGAGACTGACAGGTAAAGATAGATACAGTAGCTAAAGATAAATGGGTACAGTTTTTAACTCACATTTATAGGTTTTATTTTTAATGTGACTATTATTTCAGGTAAATGTTAGATATGTGATTTGAAGGACAGAAACATTTGATGGTTTTGGAATAGTCCTGGGTAGATTCAAAAGGCTTTCTTTTGTGTGACTTCATCCTCCTGCCAATTTGTCATTCTGGTGTCGTTTCTCTTTTCTTTCCATAGCATGATTTTTCCCATACTGATAAAACTGTTGAAGGAGTTAAATATATGCCAATTTTAGTCAATTTTCCCATGCTGAGGACTTTATTTTATTTTATTTTATTTTTAATTCCATTTATATCCCGCCCTTCTCCGAAGACTCAGGGCGGCTTACAAGCTTAGCAGTAGCCTTCATTCTATGTATATGCCTGCTTGTTAGGGCTTTCACACCCCCCCAAGAGGCATTATTACAAAGTCAGCTTAATTGCCCCCAACAATCTGGGTCCTCATTTTACCTACCTGGGAAGGATGGAAGGCTGAGTCAACCTTGAGCCTGGTGGGACTCGAACCTGCACTAATTACAGGCAGCTGGTGTTACTTAAGGAGGCATTAGCCCACTGCTCCACCAAGGCTCTAATGAGATCCTCAGCATTTACTGAAATGTCTAGTACAACTACCATTCCCTGTTTTAACTATAATTCCCATCCAAATCATACAGACATTGAATGCTTCTGCACCGGAGACAAATTCCTTGTGTATCTAATCACACCTGGTCAAACAAAGTATTCCATTCCATTCCATTCATGAGATAAAGACTGAAGTGAAAACTGGTTGAACCTCAAACATCACCAACTGCCATTCCATTTCATCATCCTGACTCTAACTCGCTGGTTCTCTTTTGTAGTGGACCAGAGTCATCTAGTATAACAACAACAACAACCTCAATAATCAAGAGCCTTATATATATGCAAGAGAATGTGGAAGAGAAGATTGATAGAACTACAGCAAAAGAGAGCTTTATTTTTTTTCTTCTTCTGCATTTGCTCTGATCATTATAATTCTTCCGGCCATTACAATTACTATGCTTCTTAACAGTGCTTTTTTTGTAAAAGAAAAAGGTGCCGGAACTCACACATGTCATACAACCCGCCTTGCCTACCCTACAAGGCTCCATCCAAAAAAGGTGCCGGAACTCCATTCTGGGCATTCTATGACAAAAAAAGCCCTATATATATATATATGCGGTTTGAAGAAGTAAGACAAACTGAATCACTTCTGGTGCATTTGCAGTTAAATGATAGAAAAACATCAAAAAAATAATGGATAATGACGAACAAAAGCTTGCTGCTAAAAAAAATAAAAATCAGCCACTGATTTCAGCTGGAACTGAACGGATCAGCTTATCAGGGAAACCACAATAAACCTTAGGGATAGTTTTTTTCATAGGATCCCACTCTCCTTTGAAAATGCTTTTGTCTTCGATTATTATGGCTCTGCTACCCTAGGATGCTTTGCATAATGCAAAAGAGCGCCTGTGAGAAGTTGCTGGAACAATATTTAACATATGTAAGGTACCATATTTCAGCTGCTGATGTGATCATTTATGACTAACCTATTACAATTTGTTAGCGCAGACCTGACCTTTCCCTTGTAAGGAAAGGGCACATTTTACAGCTTTCTGAATACGTCTTATCTATTTAGGAGGTTTTACAGAAAAGGAAGACGTAGTGACATTTAGTTTTATTTTAGTTCACTGCCATTAACCTCCCGCTGCTGACTTTTAGATGGCTGCACATGGTGCTTTATCAAGACGTAACAAATTAAAGCCCACATCCAGGCTCGAAAGTTAAAGCATGTTAGCACATTGCAATTTGTTTCAGAGATTGCAAAATTTAAATGAATTTGCTTAATGATACAGGCTGTGCAGGCCTGACGACGACACAGGGAGACGGTGCTATAACTGCAAAGTGAAATCAGGAAGGGCCTCAGAAATTGCCAAAGCACATTAAGAGCCCCTTAAGGCTCAGGAACTGCCACCCTGTCGAAATGTTGAAGACTATTGGCTTTAGTGCTGGAAACATGGAAAGCTGTCTCATATCAAGTCAGACCATTGTATATGAATTCCACTCTGTGTGGTCTAGTGGTTAAAGTGTTGGCCCAGAAACCAGGAGACTGCGAGCTCTAGTCCCACCTTAGGCATGGAAGCCAATTGGGTGACTTTGGGCCAATCACCAGGAGAATGAAAGTTCTAGTCCCACTTTAGGAAAGCTGACTGGATAACTTTGTGCCAGTTATTTTGTCTCATCCCAACCCATCTCACAAGGTTGTTCCTGTGGGGAAAATAGGAGTATTAGGTATGTTCACCACCATGAGTAATTTATAAAAATAATAAAGGTGGGCTATAGATAATATCCGAGATACCAGTTTCATGATGCCTACCCTGACATATAGAACCTCTACAGTTTCACAGACTAGACATGGCAGACCAATGAAATATCTGAAGAGGGAGGCTGGGTCTTCTGAAATATAGACATTAGGGAGAAATAAGAGGGAAGATATATTGGGTTCATTTGATAATTGTTTCTAACAGAGAACAAATTTTGGATTAAATTCAATTTCATCCTGAATGAATGGTACATATTTTCATGATGCAAGTCTTCTTTCCCAATCAGACCACTACACTGATGTGGTGTACAGTAGTTATTTTGCACAGTTTCCTAAATTGCCTCTCTCATTATTAGTGCGTGAATGTTCAAGTATAATTTTGCATCATGAAAAAATGTACTTTTCTATCCTAATGAGCCATTTGCATTTTGTGTTCCCTTGTAGCCTTGTTTTGATACTATATGAAAACAAGGAGCTGAATGAGATATTCCCTGTCAACTCAATAATCCAATGTATATAAATGCAAGCTCATTAGCACATCACAAGTACCTTTATGCTACCACAGAAAGAAGCAAACACATTTCAAGGACACAAATTAACATATACAACATCCAGTTATGGTATCACAGAAGTTGTATAGTGCCTTTCTTCCTTCATCTGTGCAATAACCAATAACAACTGTGTAAGAGCCTTGGTGGAGCAGTGGGCTAATGCCTCCTTAAGTAACACCAGCTGCCTGCAATTAGTGCAGGTTCGCATCCCACCAGGCTCAAGGTTGACTCAGCCTTCCATCCTTCCGAGGTAGGTAAAATGAGGACCCAGATTGTTGGGGGCAATTAAGCTGACTTTGTAATAATGCCGCTAGTGTGTGTGTGAAAGCCCTAATAAGCAGGCATATACATAGAATGCAGGCTACTGCTAAGCTTGTAAGCCGCCCTGAGTCTTTGGAGAAGGGTGGGATATAAATGGAATAAAAAAAAAAGGTTGACTCAGCCTTCCATCCTTCCGAGGTAGGTAAAATGAGGACCCAGATTGTTGGGGGCAATTAAGCTGACTTTGTAATAATGCTGCTTGGGGTGTGTGTGTGAAAGCCCTAATAAGCAGGCATATACATAGAATGAAGGCTACTGCTAAGCTTGTAAGCCGCCCTGAGTCTTTGGAGAAGGGCGTGATATAAATGGAATTAAAATAAAAATAAAAAATAAGGAGAAGATGGGATTATTGCTCTCCAACTCATGATCCCTTAGATGCAATTTATGTAAGTCCTGTATAGGTTTCCTACATCATAAATACAGGTAGTCATTGACTTATGACCGCAATTGAGCCCAACATTTTTATTGCTAAGTGAGACATTTGTTCAGTGAATTTTGCCCAATTTTATGTCCTTTCTTACAGTTGTTAAGTGAATCTGGATTTCCCATTGTCTTTGGTTGTCAGAAGGTCACAGAAAGTGATCACAGGATCCCGGTATGTTGCAACTGTCATAAATATGAATCAGTTGCCCAGGGTTTGAATTTTGATCATGGGGACGCTGCAATTGTCGTAAGTGCGAAAAATGGTCATAAGTCACTTTTTTTAGTGCCGTTGTAACTTTGAACAGTCACTAAATGAACTGTTGTAAATCTAGGACTATTTGTACTTCTGGCTATGATCTTCAGCTCTCATTGAATGGAATATAGTAATAACAACCCAAAGTGAAGGATACAACAGGGTGAATGAAAAGTCTGGACCAAGAAATGCATTTCAGGTAGCTTATAAAACCGCACAATTGAAGACAGCTGACTCAACTCCCAAATCAGGCCATTCTACCAGAATGTGCCACAACAAAAGGAGACAGTGTCCTGATTGGACAATTCTGAATTGATAGCATTGTTAGTAGAAGATTTCTGATTATCTGTTTAGTGTCAGGGAGTGTTTACTCCCAAGGAGAAATCTGAAGCAGATGTTCTGTTTCTACACTTGATTCCTTTCCCATCAGTGAGACTATTAGGGATATTGCGAACGTTCTTCTGATGCTACATTGAGTGAGATTCAGAACTGTGGTGATGAAGGATCCCTTTACCTATCCTGAGGATAAAAAAAATGGTCCTGGTTTATTAGGCAAAATGTCTCTCTTGGTTAGATGGGTGATGGTGATGATCCAACAGCAGATACTAGAAATTATAAGGAGCCCTAGTGGCACAGTTGTTATAATACTGCATTGCAGGCAAACTCTGCCCACAGCATGGAGTTTGATCCTGATAAGGTTGACTCTGCCTTCCATCCTTCCGAGGTCGGTAAAATGAAGACCCAGATTGTTGGTGGCAATGTGCTGACTCTGTAAACCACTTAGAAGGGGCTGTAAAGCACTGTGAAGCAATATGTAAGTCTAAGTGCTATTGCTATATAAGAGCCATAGTGGCACAATGGTTAGAATACCTTCTTGCAAGCAAACTCTGCCCACAACTAGCAGTTTGATCCTGACAAGCTCAAGATTGACTCAGCCTTCCATCCTTCCATCCTTCCAAGGTCGGTAAAATGAGGATCCAGACTGCCAAATCTGTAAACTGCTTAGAGAGAGCTGTAAAGTACTGTGAAGCAATATATAAGTCTAAGTTCTATTGCTATCTGCCAAGATAGATTGTAAGTAGACCCAAATGTTTATAGGGAAGTGAATGGAAACTTTATGGTTGATTAAAATAGAAATCCTTCTAAAATAGAACCTAAGCAATAAATGTAGTCACAGTTTGCCTGCTGTGCTAAGACAGATTATGATTTATTGGAGAATTTGATTGGAGAATTCGACTTTCAGAGTTTCATAGAATTTCTTCTAACTAGTAAGTGGGTAGATTAGTAATTAAAAAAAAATAGTTTTAGCCTCAAGAGCCTGAGATCCAATACAGAAATGGGCAACTCCACAGCACATCCTAAAGTGGACATACTGGATAAAAGAGATACATTTTCTTCAAAATCGGAAATGTTGTGTTGCTCAAATATTAAATTCCAAAATGAGAGGACGTGGGATATCTGCATTCAGACATGCAATCACATTTCCTAGTGCTTTCAATGCTTTCTGGTATTTAAAAATCGACCTTTAGTTGAAATCGCAGGTGACTGTTGCTAAGTTTGGTCCATATGCTTTTTTTATTTCATTTTAACCAAACCAGACAAATACTGAATGCTTTGTTGTACTTCATTTGGCTTATTAAATGTTGAAGGATTTCCTGAAGCAACACACAATGGCAAGCAACACTTGATAGCACAGGCAGCTGGACTGCCAAGCTGTTAATTGAGTTGCTGCAAATTTTCAATATCTTCCTCTCCTTAAACTATTGGATTGCTCGCCCTAGTCAAAGCAAGATTTCCCTGGATGCTTCTGTAATTTTTGCACTATATGAGTTTCATTGTTTTGGGTGATTATCTGCACTGTGGCAATTTTGTGTCAGTGCTAAATAAGCAGCACCCAAGCAGAGCCTTAAAATGCATTGGGAGGAGTTTAAAAAAAGCAGTTTTTTTAAAAGACAGTAGAGATATTGTAGGCCCATTTTTCATCCATTTTTCTCCTCATGTATTGGTAAGATCCACTTGCTTGTTCATTTTATTTTTTATCCTTTCATTTTGGGCACAAGCAGTAATTGTGTGAAGCCAATGCAAAGCTGGAGATTCGAAAATGTGGAAGGAAGATATTTGTAGCAAAAGAAATCTCTAGAGATAAGAATGCATTTATTTAGCAAAAAAAATATCCACATCGCTAAATACCAAAGCAAATAGAATCAAGGCCATGATGATCCATTTTTTTTTGGGGGGGGAACAAATACATTAGTATAATTATTTAATTGATCCACAGGGCTCTTAAAGGATCTCGTGTTCCTGGTTGTGTATCTCACGAGGTTATCAAAGGTGTGTTCTATGGTATTATTGCATTGTTTCCCATCTATGCTTTTATTGTATTGAACTGCTTTTTAAAGGTTGCGCAGATTCAAGGAGTAAAACCAGCAAGTTAGTTGGAGGGATGTTCTGGGGTCTACCTAACTGTTAATGGCATGATAGCATATTCCAATATTTGAGGGGCTGCCACAAAGAAGAGAGGGTGAATCTATTTTCCAAAGCACAAGAAGGCAAGGCAAGAAGGCAGGCATGGATGGAAACTAATCAAGGAGAGAAGCAACCTAGAACCAAGGAGAAATTTCCTGACAGAAAGAACAATGAACCAGTGGAACTACCTGCCTCCAGAAGTTATGGGGTGCTCCATCACTGGAGGTTTTTAAGAAGAGACTGGACAGCCATTTGCCTGAAATGGTATAGGGTTTCCTGCCTGAGCAGGGGGTTGGACTAGATGACCTCCAAGGTCCCTTCCAACTTATGATGATGATGATGATACAGAAAAAACATCATAGTCTATTTCAAATGCATACATATACATGGCAAAAAAGGAGAATCCTGCGAATGTATATATTGGTGTTAGGGTCTCCTGCTTGAGGGGGTTGGACTACAAGACCTTTAAAGTCCCTTCCAAGCCTCTTATTTTGTTAACTGTACTTTTTTTCCTCCAAAGAATGCCTTGGGCTTATCTAAAAGCCTAGAAAGCTAGGTCCTGTTGATTAGAACTTTGACAGATGTAGCTGAATCTGTACACTCAGCTGGCTCTAGCTTGTGTATCTAGGCCAATAGCAATTTAAGCCAGAATTAAAGCCCACGCTACAGATGGGCAACTTGCAAGTGAAGCAGCAATTAGTTCTCTCTAGTTAATTGTGGTATTTGGCAATTATAGAGGAAACAATATTACTTGGGTCTTGCTGTGCAAGCTTGCACAGGACTGTAGAATAGAGTACCAAAGCTGAATGCCTTTGCTACTGGAATGCTACAGATCTCTCCCTTCTCCTCTTGTTCAACTGACTGGGCTTACTTGGATAAGGAAACCTTTTAGATAAACCAGAGGTCTTCAAACTTGGCCCTTTTATGACTTGTGCACTTCAAGTCCCAGAATTTCTCAGCCAGGCATGCCTGGCTGAGGAATTCTGGGAGTTGAAGTGCACAAGTCATAAAAAGGCCAAGTTTGAAGACCTCTGCGATAAATATATGTTCTAGTGTCAAGGCAAAATAATGATGGAGGCAATACATTTGGGATTGATGGATAGTGACAGCAATTGGGAAAGTCCAATGTCACCTGGAACCCTGAATCACATGGAATGCTTATAGTGTCATGTAACACAGAGAGGCCTTAAATCTTAAATCAAGATGTGGGTTTTGGGGTTTTTTTCCCCAAGAAGCATTCCACAGAACAACATTCATCTCTTGCTTTGGTTCTGCCTTGTTCTCTATGAGTGACCTTTAGGTCTTCACACAGCAAACATCAAAATTTTGATGCTTCCAAATCTTTAATTTCCTTCTGCTAATACAATTAACTTCTTTGTTACACTTTAAAAGCAACAATTAGCCTCATCAGAAAAAGATGGAAACTTCTGCTTCCATAGATATAAAAGGCTGATATTATGAACACTGATGTAATGAAGTATCAAAAGTAGCACCATGAACACTTCCAAGCACCATGGATGAATTAAGCAGAGTTATAAATGACTGTGTTATTTAAATTTGCCACTTAAACAGGTGTAAAAATGATTGAGTGGTTTTGTGTCTGTGTACGTGGTACTTATTTTATTCAGAAAGTCAGTGGGAAAACAGCAATTTAGGAAAAATACCCAGAAAAAAAAAATAAGGAGAACTGTGTGTCAAAAAACATGTCCATTTTTGTAAAGCCTTGGAAAAGGGAGTGTTACGAATATTAAAGATGTTACCAGAATAACAAATTTGGAAGGGACCTTGGAGGTCTTCTAGTCTAAACTCCCAGCTCAGGCAAGAAACCCTATACTCTCTTACTTTTAAGAAGAGATTATACTCCCTATAATCTCTTCTTAAAAGCCTCCAGTGTGGGAGCACCCACAATTTCTGAAAGCAACTCAATCCTCTGATTAACTGTTCTAACTGTCAATAAAGTTCTCCTTAGTTCTAGGTTGCTTCTCTCCTTGATTAGTTTCCATCCATCTTGTTCCATCTTGTTCTGCTTGTTATTGTACTTCTTGAGGTTAACATGCTTGCTGAGCTTACTAACCTAGATTCATTGGCAAGAATTGAAGTTGTGTCATACCTTCCGGCAAATTCTTTGCCACTATTTCTTTTTCTTATCTTCAGACAATTTAACTGAAATTAAGCTAGCTGAGTTAGTCTTACTTGGTTCTCCATAAGCTTATTTAGTTGTTGCAAAATGAAAAGGCAAGGAACTATCAGTGTTGCACTGATGGAGAAAATCTGGAGAGACTCCACTAATTCCTCTGGCTAATTTTATCATAATGACAGGGAATAAAAATAAAAATGTATCTCAGCTCCACAAAGAGAGAGTTGCCATCTCCATGACTATCCTTCATAGTTCTTAATTTCTCAATAGGCTGGAAAGTTGACGGTAAACAAATCCAAACTGAAATTAGTGCTAGAATTCCCAAAATTAAACTGCATAAATAAATATATGCTTTTAAAGGAGCAATAAAAATAAGGAACATTATTCTGTGGAGCTAATGTTGTCCACTGGTTTATTTCCAGCAGTTATACAGAGCTGCCTAATTGTGTTGTGAATTGACAAGAAATGATAGCTCATATTAGCCAAAAAGTGGTTGTCAGTATAAATTGCTTTGCAATAATTTTGAAGACAAGTTAATAGCATGAAAAAGTCTAATTTTGAGTCATGTTGAAATAGATGAATATGACAGAATGACAAGTATACATGAACGGTGTCCAAACAGAATGAAATTTCTAATATCAAAGAGATGTTAATCATCCTTTGACTTTAACATTGGCTATTTGCATTTTTTTATGTCTATAAGACAATTGTTGTCCAGTGCCTAAAACTTGTGGAAGAAGGAAGGAAGGAAGGAAGGAAGGAAGGAAGGAAGGAAGGAAGGAAGGAAGGAAGGAAGGAAGGAAGGAAGGAAGGAAGGAAGGACACACACAAACATATACACAGAGAGAGTTAAAGAGACAAAAAACCTTTGTTGGGTGCAAAGTGCAAATATAAAAAAGTCTCTCTCTCTCTCTCTCTCTCTCTCTCTCTCTTTGTGTGTGTGTGTGTGTGTGTGTGAGAGAGAGAGAGAGAGAGAGAGAGAGAGAAACCCAGCCCACATCTTTCTGTTGGATTTTTACTCTATCTTTGATAAGAACACTGATGGACTGATGAATTACTGATGTAATGGATACATTAAAAGAGATTTGCTTTACATTTGTTTTCAAGACAAAAGGGATGACTTGTGAAAACAGAACTAATTGCATCAGAGACAAAGCCCATGGAATCCTTTCTCATCTGTGCTGAAAATGAATCCCAGCTCAAAGAATTGTGTACAAATTTGCATCTATGGGAGATAGCTGCATGGAAAAAAAAACACATTTGGGAAAGTTGCGTGCAAAAGAAGGCAAACAAAAATGGCTGGGTGCTTATGCTGGTGTTTATCACTATCTAGATTACTTTTGGTTTCATTAGCATAGCAAACCCCAAAATGACGTTTTCCACCTTAGATTGGAATTGAAAGGCAACAATTTGGGTGTTATGAAAGTGTGCACTGTGCCAAATTAATTCAGGAGCAGTTTGATTTCAAAGCATGCTCAGCGTGGAAGGGAAAACAATAGCTCAATCAGATTTCTCCACCACATTTGATGAGGGCCATTACAGCACCTCATTGCTTGTTTCTCTCTTTCCTCTCAAAAACTACTGTCGGTAGCCCTCGACTTACGATGACACATGAGCCCCAAATTGCTGTTACTAAGTGAGACAGTTAAGTGAATTTTGCCCCAGTTTATGATCTTTCTTTCCGTGGTTGTTATGCTGAGTGCAGTGGATAAGTTAGTAATGTAGTTGTTAAGTAAAGTTGGCTTTCCCTTTGACTTTGCTTGTCAGAAGGTCATAAAAAGGGATCAAAAGTCCCCAGGACACTGCAACGGTCATAAGTAGGAACCAGTCACCAACTATCTGGATTTTTATCACGTGATCGTGGGGAGGCTGCAAAGGTCATAACTGTGAAAAGCAGTCATAGGTTGTTGTTTTTTTTCAGGCTGGCAATATCTTGCCCTCACTTTCTTCCAATGTTATTCTTACCTCTTCGTCAAAGTCCTAATCCAATACCACCTGTCTTAAGTTTTGAAAGAAAATCAATGGAGATTTGTGTCAGCCCAGCTGCAATTATGCGTAGGGATCCTGGGAAGGCTGCGGTATTAATTCTCTGTGAGAGAATCTTCATTGGAAAATGAGTTTGAAGTTTACTCTAGGCTGGGAGAAATGACAAAACAACAACAACAACAACAACAAAGCAGCATCTCCTTCTTTGTCTTTCAGTGCAATTTTCATTCCCTCCTTTGCAATTTCATTTGTTCTACATGTAGCTTAACTAAGCCGCTGTTAAGGGAATTTATTCTTAAATGCACTAGGAAGGTGCTTTGAGAAGCTGGCGTATATTTAGCGGGGAAGGGATGTTCGTGTAGGACATCTCCCTGGTAGCCTGATAAAAGCCTGATGAGTTTGAATGAATACCAGCGACAACTGCCTAAATGGGGATGGTAATTACGACATAATTGGAATTGTCTTCAGGTAATTTAAAGTGATGTCTAAATCCTACCTGGGCTCATCTCTTCCCAGGATCAGTGATAGCTCAGATGTGTTATCCAAAGTACTGAAGCTTCTCTGCAGATTAACTCTTGGATGGCCTCGAGGGTTAAGAAAAATAGAAAGATCAGGAACACTGCATCCAATTTTGGTAACTACGGTGTAAAAAAGTTGCTGAGACTCTAGGAAGAGTGCAGAGAAGAGCAACAAAGATGATCAGGGGACTAGAGGTTAAAACATATAAGGAATGGTTGCTGGAATTGGGTATGTGTAGTTTCATGAAAAGAAGGACCAGGGGTGACACGATAGCAGTGTTCCAGTATTTCAGGGGCTGCCACAAAGAAGAGAGGCGTCAACCTCTTCTCCAAAGCACCTGAAGGCAGGACAAGAAGCAACAGATTGAAACTAATCAAGGAGAGAAGCAACCTAGAACTAAGGAGGAATTTCCTGACAGAACAATTAACCAGTGGAACAACCTGCCTCCAGAAGTGGTGAATGCTCCAACACTGGAAGTTTTTTAAGAAGAGACTGGCCAGCCATTTGTCTGAAATGATATAGGGTTTCCTGCCTGTGCAGGGGGTTGGACTAGATAATCTCCAAGTCCCTTCCAACTTTATTATTATTGTTATTGTTGTTATTACATCTTCCATAGAAACAAGACAACTAATTTGGGGGAAGAAGAGACGACCAATGCTGTGCCAACTTTGGAAGATCAAAGCACTCAAAAGTCCATTTATTTAAGTTCACCTTTCTACCCAAACCATATGCAGAACACAGGTAGTCCTCAGCATAGGACCACAATTGACCCAAGACTTCTGTTGCTACGCAAGGCAGTTGCTAAATGAGTTTTGTCCCATTTTATGACCTTTCTTGCCCCAGTTGTTAAGTGAATCACTGCATTTTTTAAAGTTAGCAACATGGTTGTAAAGTGAACCTGGCTTCCCCATTGGCTTTGCTTGTCAGAAGGTCACAAAAGGGGATCACATGACCCCGGGAACACTGCAACCATTATAAATATGAGTCAGTTGCCGAGCATCTGAATGTAAATCATGTGAGCGTGGAGATGTTACAAGGGTCATAATTAACAACAACAACAACAACAACAACAACAACAATAATGTTGGAAGATACCTTAGAGGTCATCTAGTCCAACCCCCTGCTCAGGCAGGAAACCTAAACCATTTCAGACAAATGGCTGTCCAGTCTCTTCTTAAAAACTTCCAGTGTTGGAGCATTCACCGCTTCTGGAGGCAGGTTGTTCCACTGGTTAATTGTTCTCACTGTCAGGAAATTTCTCCTTAGTTCCAGGCTGCTTCTCTGCTTGATTAGTTTCCATCCACTGCTTCTTGTCCTGCTTTCAGGCGTTTTGGGGAATAGCTTGACTCCCTCTTCTTTGGGGCAGCCCCTGAGATATTGGAACACTGCTATCATGTCATCCCGAATCCTTCTCTTCATTAAACTAATTGTGACAAACAGTCCTAAGTCCCTTTTTTTCACTAAATGAACTGTTGTAAGTCAAGGGCTACTTGTACTACTTCAGATTCTCTTTCTTAGAAAAGGGGTCAGTAACGTGGTTAACAAAAGACTTGAAAGTTGCGTTCAGGCAAAATGTTTGATTACTAGCTACAATGGAGGAGTATGCTGTGCTTTGAATCCAAAGTTGAAGGGTCTGTTGGTATGGACTTGAGTGTGCAGACCGCACCTGCCCTCCCCTTCTCAAAAAAGTGGTGTCTTTTCCAGGATTAACAGAGTAGCTGCACATAGGTTTGAGTCTAAAGTGCTTTTGACTTTTCCTGCATTTGGTCGGAGCTTGCCGTTGCAACCTCGTTGCGTTGAACAATAATTAAAGCTCTTGTTCTGAGTTGCTTCATGGACCTCATCATTCCCCTGCCTCTTCTACAACAAAATAGAAATTAATGTGTTTGGATAACTTCTAAGCTGTTTTTATGCCAGTATATACCTGGGGGGAGATCATGAGCTATTCTTTCACAGAACTTTTTTAGATTCTAAATGATGCAGAGAGACTTCTAATAAAAAGCATTCTTGTCAGATAGAATAGAATATGTTTGTGAGAACTGAGAATCTATCCAGCCTTTTGGTTTCCTGACAACTGGTTATTAAGCAAACAAATTAGAGAGAGAACATTTTACTTTGGATCTATGCTAACTCATACCAGAAAGACCAAGGAGTAGCAAAGCAAAAATAGCTATCAGAATGTTGGAATTGCTTTGTTCCTGCCCCCTATTCTTTTAAAGGACCCTGGGAAAAGAACAATACATTTAGAATGAAACCAGCCCATTAAAATGATATTAAAATTCAATAAAATCCAGTTGAAAGTATTTTCAATTGCATGCAATTGAATTTTAATAACCTTTTAATGGGTTAGCTTTATTCTGGATATGTTATTTGTTCCCCGAGTCTTTGAAGTGCTCATCTATTCTTCTTGAGCCTTAATCTAGTACCTCAAAGAAAACCTTAAGTCGTTATTATTCCTCTGGATTTTTATAGAATTTCTTAGGTATAAGTATGTTGGCAAGCTACTTTTTTTTCTTCCAGAACTTTGGATACCAGATATTGCACACCTCTTATTCTCTATCTCCTCTATCCGACTATAGTAATTTCTCCAACAGAAGAGAATATTTGTAGCTCAGGGCTGAACTGTAGGGTTGTTATTGTTCTCTAAGCATGCTGGCTTTCTTGCAGACATTTAATTACCAAACTATCTAACATCATCAGTGAAGCATCATCAGTGCACTGACAATGTTACCTAGTTTGGTAATGAAATGCCTGAAAGAAAACTACCAAGCTCAGAGAGAGCCAAGGATCTCACATGTCTCCACTATGGCTACTTTTTGGCACCTGGAACCTCAGATAGGCATATAGCACCCATTCTCCTGGGTTTCAGGAAGGCCTTTAAAAGCTGTGGGACTGTGCCTTTAGAACTTCCGTCATGTTCTGTATTTTTATTTGTACGGTTGTTTTTAGACCAGGCTGATATGTTTTGGGTCATGTATTTTTAAACTATCTTAAATTATTCATAGCATACTAAAAAGCAGAGACATCACCCTGCCAACAAAAGTCCCTATAGTCAAGGCTATGGTCTTCCCAGTTGCAATGTATGGCTGTGAAAGTTGGACCATAAGAAAGGCTGAGTGCCAAAGAATTGAAGCCTTTGAACTGTGGTGCTGGAGAAGACTCCTACGAGTCCCTTGGACTGCAAGGCGATCAAACCGGTCAGTCCTAAAGGAGATCAACCCTGACTGCTCTTTAGAAGGCCAGATCCTGAAGCTGAAACTCCAATACTTTGGCCACCTAATGAGAAGGAAGGACTCACTGGAGAAGAGTCTAATGCTGGGAAAGGTTGAAGAGAAGAGAAGAAGGGGACGACAGAGAATGAGGTGGCTGGATGGAGTCACTGAAGCAGTAGGCGTGAGCTTAAAGGGACTCCAGAAGATGGTAGAGGACAGGAAGGCCTGGAGGAACGTTGTCCATGGGGTCGCGATGGGTCGGACATGACTTTGCGACTAACAACAAAATTATTCATTTGGATAGTGTAAGCAGCCCAAACTCTTCAGAATTGGGCTCCCATAATATGTTAAGGGTGAATGAATGGATGAAACCACTTAAGGTGAACTAAGGAAAAACGTTCCCTTTTTGAGAACGAGAGAGAGACAAAGTGGATCATACTATTTCAATTATTTTGAGCAGGACATGTATGGTAAGGCAAGCGTACATTTGATGAACCTCTCCTTAACTTTTGACCATATTTTTCTAAGGTAGTAGTAACAGCAGTCTGGATAGCAACGTAAGACATTCTCTTATACTGAAGCGGAGCAAGTAAACCGGTACAGTAATTGACAAGTTAATATGGACTGATGATTTTTTAAAAGTTTTTAGACAAAACAGTCTCCAGCCTTAGATGTGTTCCATCCTTACCTGGGACCCTCCCCATTATCTGCTTCTAGTTTTCTGAGATATAAATTACAATCCATGCAGTAGACAATACATACAGTAGTTAAATAGGACAATCTAACTGAACATGGCACATTTTCTTGTGCCTGTAACCTGTGTTTTACATGATGCTTATTCTATGTCTCTCCATGTTTTATGCATTTATCAAAATTAACTTGGATGTTAACCTTTTTTTAAATTTTACTTTTGATGAACCCACCTCAATTTTTTTTGAGATATCCATATATAAGAAATACTTGGTTTGTAATCTGTGTTTTCATGAAAAACATTATCTTGTGGGAAACAAATAAAACAGAGTGCTTGGCCGCACAGTTAGTTTACATGTAATGGTAAGCATTAATTATTTTGATCAGAATTTATTGAGCAAGCGATGGTGGCCTGGTTTGTATAGTGGCCCCCCAAACAGGCCAATCTGGTGTAAACTAATGGTGTGCATTCAACTGAAGTGCTTATCTTATGCCTGAATATGTCATGTAAATTCAGGAAATTGGATTAACTGAATAAACCATGGTCCAGTTAACCATAAGCTAAGATCATGTGTAACTGCAGCATTATTCAGCTACAGGGCTTAGATTCCTGCATCGTACCAAAGAACCCACAGCATAGCATAGCACAACATTCAAATTAGGTTGCGAAACTATTTTGGTTAGAACAGGAACTAGAAATTTGCCATGCAATTCTATGGTGTTTATTTCATTACTTTAATAGGACTTACTGTACGCCTAAGTATGCATTCATAGTTTGGCACCCTTGCCCGGTAAAATTGAACATTTCCCTATCTTTCTACCTTGTAAGCATGCATCAATTTTTAATTTTACTAAAAAACAGCATTTTTTTAATTATCCCACTGTTCCTCCAAGGAATCCTGTTTGGTATTTCCTTCCCTTCCTTCCTTCCCTCCCTATCACCCTTCCTTCCTTCCTTCCTTCCTTCCTTCCTTCCTTCCTTCCTTCCTTCCTTCCTTCCTTCCTTCCTTCCTTCCTTCCTTCCCTCTCTCCCTCTTTCTTTCCTTCCCTCCCTTGTTCCCTCTAACAAAAAATGTGAAGAAAGTTTAAGCTGGGGACTAGCAGCTTATCTAAAGTCCTTCACTGACTTTCATGATAAAGTGAAGACAGGAACACAATTTTTGTTGTACGGTGTTGATCACAAGGCTATACCACATAGGGACGGACAGATAGACAGATAGATCTAGGACTTTATGAAAAACTGTTGCTCATTGTGGAATAAGATGCCATGATGCTCTTTTGCATGAGCTTTGCATACAGAATAATTAGAGATTCTCTTTCAGAAATGGGTATATTAAGGGACCCAGCAATGGGACCAGTCTGTGTTTTCCCTGCTAAAATAATCTAAAGCTATTGATGGTTATACAGTATAGTTCAATTTAAAAAGAACACATTACTATTTCTTGCGTGAGTTAAAATTAGCATAGCACTTCTAAGGTGGCATGAGAATCAATTTTTATTTTTGTAATTGTGTTATTATTGTGCACCGAGTTTGGTTAATGTTGAGATTGGGAACACTAATCAAATTAACTCTTACGTGGAAAATGAATAGAAATGATTCCAGAGAGTTAAAGTCAAAGCCTTTTAAATGTGCTCAAATTCTATCGCTTTTCATATTGCATTGTAATTTGTGTTAAGTGCCAAAGGAAATAACTAATGCAGGGCCCCCTCTTTTCAGATAGGACAGTTTCTGCATTCCGGAAAGTTGGGCTACTGTACAAGAAGGCATCTCTCCTTTCTTTCCTAAGAATGTTTCTCCAACTTTTCCTAACGTAAATTCATTTACAGCTTCCCCATTATGTAGACTTGCTTCCAAACTGGAATGGAAGAATTAAGAGATTTTGTAAACAGCTTGCTATATTTCAAACATCACAATGTTTGATAGCAGGGGCAGTTAACTCAAGGGTGAAGCTCTGGGATGGTGATCGCTGTCTCTAAGAGGACATACCCTTGAGAAGGAGAATTATAAATGGCTTTCTGTTTGTTTATGCTGGTGTTAGGAAAAATGCTTAATTACAGTTGTTGACTGGAATATGAGCAAGATAAGTGGAGGAGGCAGAGATATATTAAAGCGAGGACAAATTAAGAGACTTTCTGATCAAGAGGATTAGGATTAAGTGGTGCAGTTATTAGAATGCAGTGTTGCAGGCTAATTCTGCCGACTGCCAGCAGTTTGATTCTCACTTGACTCAGCCTTCCATCCTTCCAGAATTGGTAAAATGAGGATCCCAATTGTTGGGGGCAAGATGCTGACTCTGTTAAACCCCTTAGAGAGGGCTTTGTAAAGCACTATGAAGCAGTATATAAGTCTAAGTGCTATTGCTAGTGCTGTTCCATGCCACCTGATTATTGCAATAGAAATTTACAGCTGTATTTTAAAAGGAAAAGAAAGTTTCCCCCCCCCTTGTCATTCTAACATAGAAATAAACACACTGCTGGATGTGGGTCTGTGCAAAGGCATACATGGGTGCACGTCTCTGTATGTATTCATGTGGATGTTTTGTTTTTCTGTTACTTGGTTTAGCGAAAGGCTAAGTCCGTTTGAAATCAGTGGTGTCCAATGGAGATATATAGACTGGATGGTAGGATCTTTGCCTTCAGTGTTAAATCAAGTAAAGTTCTTTGCAGAAGTCATCATAAAAACACAGACCAAGACATTAGTTTGATGCTATTACATCAGCCAGACAATTTATTGTTAAGTGCTTGTCAAAGGAGGAAAAAAATCCTGCTTTTCTAGCAGCTCTCATTGGCATTGACATTTACCCAGAGTAAATCTAATGTGGGTAAGGCTAGAATCATACAGCTTGACAGACGTGACATTTTATGGCTGCCATACTTTAACCAATATTGTGAAGATAAGGTCTTGGATGTCCCAAGGAACTGGTAGAATATAATTTCAGATCTAATGGACAGTCTATTTACCTTTCCATTAAGACCCAAGAAGAAATATGTTAAGAGTCATTCTTTAGTTTATTTTGGTGGGTTTTAGAAATCGGTAAGTTAAATCTTCCAGAGTTTCTTTAGATGTGAGGAGGACAAAACGGCTGTCTTATAAATAAGGCTGAACTGAGACCCATAAACCCTCATGTACCATGAAAACAATCATTTAATTTGAGAGGTATATATTCTGTTGGAACATGGTAGGACTTCATTGTGAATGTAGGCTAGGACAACGGAAGGGTCTTATTGTGAAAGAAATGTGTAACCTAATCAAATCAGTTTTCTTTGTCTTACAGAAAAAGAAAGCAGATTATGATTAATTAGAGGTTTTGGACTTTCAAGTGAAAGTGGATTGGACTATAGCTTTTCATGTAGAGTTGAGCAATTTCTGAGAAGATAGAGTAATGAAATTCTTGGTGCAGTAATAATATTACCTTGTTTGGTTATAAAATATTTGCAAGCAAGAACCAATAAATCCTGAGTTTTATACACACACAAACATATACATTTCTATTTGATAAAGTCCCCAGCCCTATGATTTTCTGAATGCTGCAAGAAGCCATTTGATGAAATGTTATCTCAAAAAAAAAAAATCAATCGGGTAATCATGTTAGTACAAATCAGGATGGACCGCAGGTTCACATAAGTGAGTGTAACTTGAAATAGACTCAAAACTAGAACGTTCTCCTTGGCTAATATAAAGTAACTCTGTATTATAGGGGCAGCTTGAGCCTCTGATAAAAGCAGGGAACCTTGAACTTCAGTCTGAAATGAGCTATACATTTCACTTGTTTAATAACCTTTCACTTAATGCCGATGGTTTGTCTCTAATCATAATGGAAGAATTTCTCTCCTTGTTATGTAGAAAGGTGGAGAGATATTGAAAAGTTGCTTTTTGCAGAGGTAAGATTGGCCCCCATTTTGACACTCTTTCATAAGTGTCTATGGAAGTTCTCAGTCATCCAGGTCATAGTTGTCCCAAAGATTCTTTTTCATGAGGCAACTAGACTTTCTTGTTTTTCTTTGAAGACATTTTGCTTCTCATCCATGAAGCTTCTTCAGCTCTGAAGTGAAGAGAAATGTCTTCAAGAAAAATAAGAAAGTCCAGCTGCCTCGTGAAAAAGCGTCTTTGGGACTCTTTCATAAGGCTCTGTAGACATGGGCTTGGGGACCCCAAGTGATATGAAGCCCCTCATGTGACTCATTTGATTGTTATCGCCACTGAGGATAGGATGTTATTGGGTTTTGTATGGGTTTTTTTATCCTTGTAAGCCATTAGGAGTCACCGAGAGTGAGTTGGGCGACCATATCAATATTCTTTAAGAAAGTTAATAATTTCTTAAATATATCAATAAATGAAAGTATTTTCACCAGCTGATATCTCAAAATTGTGTTTTTTATCTGCAACCTTTTTTCTTTTCCTTTTTCTTCTTCTTCCTGGATGGCAGAATCTGCCATCACCACCTGCTTGACTTGTATAGAGCCTGAAATACTAATAATGTCAAGCAGTCTTGGAATTGCTTTTTATACACCACTTGTTTTGATAAATACAAGGTTGGATAAAACAAAATTCAGCAGCTGATTCAACATGACTGGTAAGGCAGACACCCTCTGCCTTTGGGGAAATTAAATCTGTGTGAAGCAATGTGCTTGTATTCAAGGCTTAATGTTCAGGTTGCAAGGGAGTCCATAATGCTTGGTAATACTAGCTTCTAGATATGGTGAAGAATCTTTGATTGAATGAATTCCCAAATCCCAAACCCAGTTTTATCATGCTTCATATGAGCTCTGCAGCCTTCCTTTTCCTCTTCATTGAGTAATAATTTTTCCACTTGATGTTGTGTTCTAGCATCCCATTATAAAAGAGTTGTGAAACTTTTATAACAAGATTTGCTTAACATAGTCTGACTTCAGCCTGTTACCTAGAAACATGAGAAGCTTTTCAGCAGAATTGTTTTATATCAGGAAATTAGAACTTTTCCTAGAGGGACAATGAAGCATTTCAATAACACTGGCAACTTTAAATGAGTCTTGCAGAACTCATTCAGCTGCCTCACTTCTAAATATCTGATTCGTTAACCATTGCCTTTGGCCCCAGTGAATGTTCAGGCTTTATTCCTTTGATTTTCATTAAACAATGAAACTGATGGGGGTGCGCATTTTTTTATTCCCTTCCTTGTTGCTCTTTCCTGCCTAGGTCTATCCCTGGAACTCTCTGTTTTATTACTTATTTATTATTCAAACTGGTGGACTGTCCTAATTAGCTATGCTTATCACTTGCTTGCTTAATTCTTCTATTAGACAGTAATGTAAAAAGGGTTAAAAATCCCAGGTCTGAGATATAAAACTTCCAACTCAAATGTCCAGGGAAGATAGTGATAGGTAGCCTCACATTTACATAGATATAGTCATGACAATAATGACTTTGATTCCTAGAGCATTCTCCATGCCCATTAAAGAATTCTCCATTAAAGAATGTTATACAATGGGGATAAATGAGTTGGCCTCTGTAGGATTACAGATGTTCCTGCTATTATGTTTACTTTAAAAAAAAAACACTACAGCACTCACTTTTACATCGGCATGATTTTTATTCCAACAATGTTCAGTGTAGCATCAGACTTTCAGGTGCAAACTCCGTTTTATTCCTATTCTGCTCTAGTTTATAATGTGAAACCCCAAATACTCAGGTTGTACTTCTATTTGTAAAGGAGGAGAAGAGGTGGAGCAGGTCTCACAAGCAGCGTAATATAATGGCTATCTGAAGAGGACTTTGTGAAGCCACGAAGTCCAGGATTTGAAACCCAGTAACTGTATCTTTTAGCTTATTTGCATTTTGAAAACAAACTCGCCTTATTTTCTAAGACAGTGCTGTATCTCAAGAATGTTGATCTCGGATGCATTCTAACGAATCATATAATCATGGCCTTGTGGGAAAGTTTGAAGGTTAGTGAGGAAAATAGCTTCCTTGATTTGACATGCTAACAGGGACTTTCAGTTAAAGGATTTCCCAAGCAGGCAATTTTAAGATATGTAACAGAATGAGCATTAACATTGTGGAGTGGAGAAGATGGATTGATTATATCCAGAATAAATATGGGACTAAAAAGTTTCACTTAGCATTTGAATAAGTAGTGGATTTATATGATGTATAATTAGCTTGTAGTTATTTTTATAAGAGTTAAAGTGCGATAGAATTTAATATTTTATTGTTGTTTGCATATTTTAGATTATGCTTGTTTGTATTTTTATACCCTGTATTTAGCTCTGGGAAGTCGGGGAGGGGGGAGGGGAGGGGAAGGGAGAGGTGGGGAGGTTTGGGGAGAGGGGAGGGGGAGGGGAGGGGTTTTGTATTTTAAAAATGTACTGTAAAACTTTTCAATAAAAAAAAAGAATGAGCATTAACTCAAAGGTGAGCTCCTGCACATTTTTGGTTTGAAGAAGGGATTACAATGAATTCTGCTTGTGTAAACATGCCAAAGAGAGATAAAAGTAAAATTTTTAGGCATTCTGATATCTAAGAAAGCCTTAATAAATCTTTAGCTATTATTACCACGTTGTTCTGCTTAGTTTTAACAGGATTAAAGTTCCCAATGACATTAAGCAAATGCAGTAATAAACCAGTTATGTAAATGAAATTTTATTCCCTTGCCACCATAAAAACATCAGGCTACAAGGCAAAGTTGTAGTCCAACACGTTCTAATGAAAAAAACAAAACTTACTGGTTTTGCTGTATTAAAATTCCCTTGGCTGCAAATTTAACAAGTTTTACAGATTCTGCAGAATTGGTCAAAAGGTTTTCTACTCAATCCTTTCAAACAATGATTGGAAGGTTTTTTGTTGTTTTTTTAGTCAGTGGCTCCCCAAGGTTTTGATATGAATTTTTTTTAATCCCATTTATATCCCGCCCTTCTCCGAAGACTCAGGGCGGCTTACAATCTAAGCACAAATCAATGTGCTTAGCAATACCCTTCATTCTATGTATATGCCTGCTTATTAGGGCTTTCGGGGTCCCCCAAGCGGCATTATTACAAAGTCAGCTTATTGCCCCCAACAATCTGGGTCCTCATTTTACCTACCTCGGAAGGATGGAAGGCTGAGTCAACCTTGAGCCTGGTGGGACGCGAACCTGCACTAAAGAATGCCCACAACCAGTTGATTCAGACACACACACAAAAAATACTTGAAGTGATTTCTGTGTTAATAAAATGTTTCAGCAGAGGAACCATAGGACAATACCTGCTTTGCAAACAGATGGTGTGAAGTTGGATCTCTGCCATCTTCAGGTAGAACTAAAATAATTCACTAAATCCTGGAGAACTTCCTCCTGTCAGTGTAAGCTACAATGAGTTAGGTGAACCAATGCCTGATCTGATATACAACATATTTTCTTCCATCTGTTGTTTGAAGTGACACAGACCAACAACATCTTTATCTTTGCTGTCTGTTGGTTCCCTTTTCATAGCATGTTGACGCTGCGCTTTTGCTTCTTACTGAGTTTCAAAGGGACAACCTAATGGCATGAAGAACAGATGTTCATTATGCAAGGTGCTTTTCTTCCATTGTTCTCTCTTTGAAGAAGCCAGCCATAAAGTGGCTAGTTAGTATTGAGGAAGTCCATTATTAGATCCCAGAAAAATATAACAGAAAAAATATTTTTTATGTAAAAGGATTTATCTAAAATCTTGGAAGACTCCATGTGAAAGTCAGGTCTATCCTTTAGGCCAGGGGTCCTCAACCTTGGCAACTTTAAAACTTCTGGACTTCAATTTCCAGAATTCCTCAGCCAGCAAAGCTGAGGAAGCTGAGGAATTCTGGGAGTTGAAGTCCACAAGTCTCAAAGTTGCCAAGGTTGTGGACCCCTGCTTTAGGCACAAGGGAACAGGAGCACCAAGCACAAATATTATTGAGATGAAAATCTAATATAGGTCTTAGCAAAAGATAAAGAGCTTTTTAAAAACCTAAGATGGTAACTTTATGTCTTTTATGCAGTTTCAAAACTTATATTTTATAATTAAGGGGCTGCAGTGCTAGTTAATTTATGAGATTGCAGGATAGATGAATTTTCCAGCAGCTTCTGCTCAATCCTCCTACTTATATTTCCAAACACATGGCATCTAGGCATTTGAGGTATTGAGGCTGATCTCTATCGTTAGCTTTTCTTACTTTAATTATTAGATAGCCACTATATCCCAGGAAGGGACGTGGTGGCTCAGTGGGTTAGGACACTGAGCTTGTTGATCAGAAGTTCAGCAGTTTGGTGGGTCGAATCCCGAGTGCTGCATAACAGAGTGAGCACCTGTTACTCGTCCCAGCTCCTGCCAACCTAGCAGTTTGAAAGCACATAAAAATGCAAGTAGAAAAATAGGGACCACTACAGTGGGAAGGTAACAGCGTTCCGTGTGCCTTTGGCTTCTAGTCATGCCAGCCACATGACCACGGAAGATGTCCTCAGACAAGTGCTGGCTCTTCGGCTTTGAAACAGAGATGAGCACTGGCCCCTAGAGTCGGAAATGACTAGCACTCATGTGGGGGGGAACCTTTACCTTTACCTTTTTTTTATATCCCAGGGATCTTTTTAACAAGTTTATTTCAGTGATATCACCTACATCGCTGCTTGTTTTTCTTCATGTGCATAAGACGTATATATGCTTTTCTCTAAACATTCGTATATGCCCTTTTCCAAAGATGTGCAGTCTAATATCCATACTAAGAGTCACTTTTTTGGGCGGGGTATGTTCCTTTTGTATATACTTTTTTTTGTCAGTTGCATTTCTGACTTTAGGGGGGAAATATCGTGAGTGCATGTGAGTGTATTTTGTTCTGTATATGAATTCTGGAAATGTGAATTGTTTACAAGGAGGACCTCAAACCACCTATTTCACTTTAGTCTGAAGCTTGTATTGTCTCGTATTTCTAAGTTATCAGATAAATTGAGTCACGATCTTATTGAGTATATTCACAAATGCTTAGGCTGATCTAATATTTGGGGACACTGGAATAAATCAATTTTACACACAATCTCTGCAAAATAGCTCTGTAAGTTCTTATCATGTGCGCATATGAATGTGCATGTCAGTCTGGTGCCACAGTAAGTCATCAGGCTAGAAAGCAAGAAACTCTAGTTTTATCTTAGGGACTAAGTCAGCATAAGGGACGCGGTGGCTCAGTGGGTTAGGATGCTGAGCTTGTCGATCAGAAGGTTGGCAGTTTGGCGAGTCGAATCCCAAGTGCCGTGTAGCAGAGTGAGCGCCTGTTACTCATCCCAGCTTCTGCCAACCTAGCAGTTCGAAAGCACGTAAAAATGCAAGTAGAAAAATAGGGACCACTACGGTGGGAAGGTAACAGCGTTCCGGATGCCTTTGGCATCTAGTCATGCCAGCCACATGACCATGGAGATGTCCTCGAACAAGCACTGGCTCTTCGGCTTTGAAACGGAGATGAGCACCGGCCCCTAGAGTTGGAAACAATTAGCACGCATGTGCGGGGGAACCTTTACCTTTACCTTTTTAGTCAGCATAATGATTCTGGGCCAGTCACACATACACACACACAACCCAAAGAAGAAGACCACAGCAAAGATCTTGCCAAGAAAACTGCAGGGACTAGTCCAGATGCACATTAAAAGTCCTCAGTGACTTGAACACTTCTCACTCACTCACTCACTCTCTTTCTCTCCAAAATGGCATAAGCCATGTCATTTTTAAAGCAAACATGGAATAAATCATATTCATATTTGGTGCTTTGCCAATCTTATGTCACCTCTTAGCCTTTTAGAGCCTGGAGCAAAACAAAAATGAGAAGTGTCTTCTGTGGTATTTCTTAGAGTAGCCTGTGACCCTCCCAAATTCCACTAGTTACTGATGATAATTGTTTGCAAAGTAGACAAACAACATGCTCTGATTAGCTTGTCAAATATAGAAGTAGCATTAGGTCGAAGATTGTTTGAAAGAATGGTCTATATAGTCATAGAGTAGACGAATCCAAACGTTTAACAAGTTTCCCCTTTTTGCAGATAAGATCATTCAGTCTTGAGAAATTATTGTTCTATAGTTAAGATTGTCTTGATTGGACTAGCCATATCTAGCCAAAGAAGACATATCAGAATTTTTTTTTCACATGCTCTTCCAACTGTACAGACTGAATCACAGCCATTCAGAGCTTTTTCTGAAGACAGTTCATAGCTTTGTGGAAAAATGAAGATGGTATGGAAAACAGCTAGTGTTTTGTGTACAAGCCCATATAGGTTTCTGGAGATGTGTAAATAAGGACCTCACAAGTGTTTCTTTGTACCATTTTGAGTTAGCCATCTCATCTATGGATTGACAGTAGTGATAGGCAGAGAAATTCTTCATTTCTCCCCTTTCTTTGTCTCATCTCTTTAATAAAAGAGAATTGTCTTCCAAAATCTTTTTCAAGAGGAAGGTTTTAGGCAACTTTTGATAGATAAATGTACTGTTGTTGCAGTTATTTACTAATAAGAGAAGTAATGTGTGTGTAGAGGTAGGTGGTGTTGACAACATTTGCACAATAGTGTTCAACTTCCCTGGCTTCCTATGTTTATTACATCCCATGCATTAAGATTAGGAGTCACTATCTTCATTAAGAGGACCTGACCTTGAGGAATCCCTGTAGAATGACTTGTTCTTTGTCCCTTCCCCAATTTTTAAATGCATCTCAACATCAAACAGTCTCTTAGCACTGCTTGCATTAAACACAGTGAATGCCAATGAAATGGAAAGCTTATTTGGACAGGAATGGATTTGTGTTCATCTGGAATGCAACAAACCTTTGTTGATCTAGCAACTGTGAATCTTCAATCACAGTTTTTTTTCCTTCCATCCCCCCAAAAATATAAGTAATTTTTACACAAGAAATTCTTCATTATGTTTCTTTACCAAAGAAAGCAGGAAGATAAAACTCTGTATTGATTGGGAACATGACAACAGCAACAGGCAAAGGTGGAATTTTAATTAGGCTCATCCTTGCAGATACATCACTAAGACCTCACGGAGGGAGTTTCTGACATCCCATCATGCTGGGGGCAGTAGAGGATGCTTTAGAGTTTAGAATTGCTTAAAGCAGCTTATCATTAATGAAGACTAACTACTGCTACTGGCTAATTTGGTTGCAGTAATATTTTTTTTCCTGTGATAGGCCACCAGTTATATTTTATAGATTGTTGGTGCAAAAGGGTTCTAGCTATCATAATGATAATTAAATGTTGCATATTCGGAGAGAGATAAATGAATTGTCCTAAGGATTATTATGGTGAATTAAAGTTATCCATGGATTTTGAGAGGCTATATCAAGGGACTTTGATATTTTCCTTCTTTTTTTTGGGGGGGGGGGCTCTGGGAACTATACAATATCAGAGGCTGGTAAGGCAGAAAGGAATATCTCTCCATCCATCCATTCCAACTTTTGTACAACACTTGCAGTATTTTTTCCAACTATGTAAATATTCAGTGATTAACTATATAAAGGTTCTTTTTCATTAGATAACATATAATCTGTTTATATTTGCATTTTTTTAAAGAAATGCAGATGCAAATACAAACAAATGTTTGTAAAATAAGGGATGGTCACTTCAGAGAATTTAAAAGCACATGAAATAAATATTAATTTATCATTTATTATGAACAAATATTAATTTATCATTTATTACAAACAAATATTAGGTTATCATTTATTATGAACAAATAATAACTTATCGGTGTCTCCAAACTCCCTGGACTTGAAATTTGAAAGCTCTATACCCTATGGTTTCCAAAGCTACTGAGTGTAATTAAGAGCAGTGTGATTTATACACCTGCAGATAAATGCCATAAAAAGAATCTCATTATCAAGACAATATATCTTGTCATTAATAATTTTTAGCCCAATAATTAATTAGCTCATGTAACAAATTCTAGAGTGGCAATCATTACAAAAGTGAATTTTGCCCAGGAAATAATTCAACTTGGTTATTACTTTAGGATTTCTGTGTTTAAACTCACTTATGGTTAGAAAGAATAAAAAGTAAAGGTAGAAGTGATAGATACATATCTGTTCACAAAGTATTGTCTTAGGTGACACCTAAATCCTACATTCCCTTGGGAAATAGACCCACTCAATACAGTGGGACTTATATTTGAGCAGAAATAAATAGGATTGTGAAGAGGAAAGATTGATCACAGTCACTTGAGCTGAGACCAATGGAAATAATAGCTTTTGAAATGAAAACCCAGAGTAAGGTGATGTATTTTATGGTTGATGAAGTCCAAAAGGCTTCACCCACAGCACTGTTGGGGGAAAAAAGCAACTCTTTGTGGGAGACATTATCTTCTGTGCACAAGGTCTAATCCATCAGCAGTACTTAATAAGTATCTGCTAACAGTTTAGTGCCTTGAAAACAAACGGGTTCATTAACAAACAAAATTATAATGTTGGCGATGTGCAGTTTCCCACCCACCCCTCTTTTTAATTCAGGAATTCCCAAAGAAACAAGATATTCACTGCAAGTAGAGATTGAGAGAGCCAAGTATCTTTAGACTTGATCTAGAATTTTTCTTGGTCAATGCTTTTTCAAATAAATTGAAAGAAGGTTATGCAGAATAGGGTGCTCTGTTCTGCCTCACCTTAAAAGTGCAGGACATAGAACAATTGAGAGTGGACTACTGTCTGTTCGTGAGATTTTATTTTTGGTTCTTCAACTGAGCAAGAAATTGAACTTAACTGTTGTGTCCAATTCTATCAGTCAATAAATTCTGGAGAAAGAAAGATCTGGCCATCTCATTACAGATTATGTAATAATTTAAAACAAAACAAAACAAAAAGAGTTTCATAAAACTGAGGAGAACATTTTTAAAGTATATTATTCTCCTCCTTGGGTTGCATTCAAAATGTTCCTTCCAATTTTCTCCATTGTTGGCTCGCTTGTATGTACGATTACTATCATTTTGCCCTGGAATTATATTCTGGCTTTGTGGAATTTACAAAATGGCTGTAAACGCAACAAGAGGTGGCACTAACAACAAAAACAACCACAATATTTTGATGTGGAATCCCTCATGCTGATTAAGAACCCTTTTGTACAAACCAGAGGTAGGCAACCTTGGCTCTTTTATGACTTGTGGACTTCAACTCCCATAATTCCTGAGTCAGCATGGTTGGTTCAGGAATTCTGGGTATTGAAGTCTGCAAGTCATAAAAGAGCCAAGGTTGCCTAGCCCTGGTACAGACCAATGAATCTTTGAGATAGTACAGTCCTGCAAAAATCAAACCAGTCAATTAATTTTCTACCTATAAATCAGATTAGACAATTAGACAGATCTCATTTGCTCACAGCTCCAGTTTAATGTGGACTTATTGTAATAAATTGTACATAGACAAACCTTAGTTCCCAGCTTGGCTGTTACCAAGCTCCCTGAATTGTCAGAAACAGAAGCAAAATCTTCTGATTTCATTTTGCACATAGTTTTTTTTTAAAGAACTAGAAATGTAATGTTAAAACATACACCTTCAGACTTGTTCACCTAACAGTAAATTGCATAGTGCTGGAAGCAAAACAACTGTTAAAAACGATTCAGATTGTATCCCTTCAGGAAGTCCCCCCCCCCACGATGTTTGTGTGTGTGTGTATACACATACACATATTCATCCTTTCTACAAGTATGGACGTAGACATGATCTTCTTTAGGGTGACAAGAATGGTTAGGGAAGCCATCACAGCTGCCAACTCCTGAATCAACCTATTGGTAGCTGCCAAACCTTCTGTTCTTCTGTGGCAAAATAAGCAGGTTGAATTAAACGATCCCTAAAGAGATTCTTATTTGGGCATAATGACTTACATTACCGAACTTCTGTTAAGAGTTTCTCCACGGAGCAATTATATGAAGAACTTTGAACAAGTTAAAAATGTGCCATGCAAACCAATTATTGGAATTATGCATTCTAGAAATAACCTTCTCGGAGCTTTTCTTTCTTCTTCTTCTTTTTTTCTTTTTTCTTTTCTTTCCCTCCAACTGCACCCAGATTTTTGAGAAGATTATTTCTGAGCCGTTTGAGCTGCATCGGTGTTTTGTGCC
Organism: Vipera berus; assembly: GCF_964194415.1. NCBI lineage: Eukaryota > Metazoa > Chordata > Lepidosauria > Squamata > Viperidae > Vipera > Vipera berus. Next base: position 6,926,971 of record NC_138214.1, on the reverse strand, counting down.
TTCAAGTGCAGACTCCCTGGGGGAAAATCTCTGCAAGATGAAAGTGGGTGGTGGGGGGTTATAGGTTAGAGAATGGAATGTATAGAATACTCTGAATTCCTCAGGGAACCGTGTAAGATAATTGTTAGGAGGCTTTTTTAAAAAAATAAAACAAAACATATTCTGATGATAAAAATGCAAGCTTTGCCTTTGATGCAGAAATCTTGAAATAACATTCCCAGGTATAATAGGCATTCTGTTATTGTAATTGCATGGGTCAATTGACTTTTTTGGAACAGTGGTCATCTCAAAAGTGTGTTTACTACATTGTCAGATAGGCAACTTCTACAAGTGTACAAGTCCTGTGACTGACCTTCATTTTTCAATTAACACCTGGAAGACAGGTGGCTAAGAGAAGCTAGTTCAATCTACTCCCTATCTAAGCAAGTGGTGAAGTCCAATCAGATGGTCAGTTCCATTTTGTTTTTGCTGTAGCAGGCAACCAGGGCCTGCTTAATCTTCATTCGTATCTAACCTTCTTTTGCTGATGGCCTAAACTAAACAACCTTGCGGGATGGAGGGAGAACGAGAGGTAGTAAGTCTCTAAAATTTGCCCATTGAACGCATGTGAGTCAAATTCTGGAGACCATCCTGGCAATTTGAGCTGATCCAGCAGATTATGGATGCCCCCCCCCCCCGGCACTGTAGGTATACAAGATGTCCTCCATTTGCAACATTCGTTTAGTGACAGAAGTTGAAACAGCACTGAAAAAAAGGTGACTGACTTATGAACATTTTCAACCTGTCTGTTTGCAACATCCCCATGGTCATGTGATCAAAATTCGGGCGCTTGGCAACCAGCGTATTTGTGACAGTTGCAGTTGCCCCTGGGTCATGCGATCACCATTTATAAACTTCCCAGCCACCTTCCCACAAGGAAGGTCAAAGGCTTGGTGGAGCAGTGGGCTAATGCCTCCTTAAGTAACACCAGCTGCCTGCAATTAGTGCAGGTTCGCGTCCCACCAGGCTCAAGGTTGACTCAGCCTTCCATCCTTCCGAGGTAGGTAAAATGAGGACCCAGATTGTTGGGGGCAATTAAGCTGACTTTGTAAAAATGCCACTTGGGGGGGGGAAAGCCCTAATAAGCAGGCATATACATAGAATGAAGGCTACTGCTAAGCTTGTAAGCTGCTCTGAGTCTTCGGAGAAGGGCGGGATATCAATGGAATTAAAATAAAAATAAATTAAATAAATAAATAAATAAGTCCCTTAACAATTGCAGGGATTCACTTAACAACTATGGCAAAAAGGTCATAAAATGCATAAAATGCACTGAACAACTGCCTTACTTAGCAACAGAAATTTTAGGCTTGGCTGTAGTCCTAAGCCAAGGATTATCTGTATTTGAATACAAATGTAATTTCTACATTTTTAAAGTGTGTCGCCTTCCTGGCATCTTCATTGGTGCTCTGGTTCTTTGTCCTGCAAATCTTGAAATTAAGTGTCGCTGCACAAAGGAGCAGCAACGGCAGCTTCCCACCCTCTTTTCCCCTGCTGAAACTACGCTGAATTGCAGATCGTTACTATATTTAGTTAGGAGATATCTTTTTGGAAACACTGATGCTATTTTGATCTCCGACGGCATCTATCTGGATGACCAACACAGCTTTTCTAAAAAGTTCCTGAATGGGAGAAATGCAATCGATACATTTCTTTCATTTTCTTTTTTAGCATTTTTTGTTTAAGCTAGCTCTTGTAAAACTGTAACTGGGTACATTACTCATTCCATCCTCAACCCCTCTCTCATGGCTAACCACTAATGTCAGAAATTGCTTTGACTCACCTCAGAAAGAGACCAGGCATCATTTTATTGCTCCTCTCGAATGCTCCGAGTTTCCTGGAAAATTGTCAGTGTCGACATAATAGGATTTCCACTGATCCACAGACCCTAGCTAGCCTTTATGGATAGAGTTTCTTTTCAGCTCAAGGTGGGCTCAAGTTATTTTGCTAATGGAGGCAAAGAAACCCTTTTGTGCGCCCATTCTAAGGGTGGCAATCCCATTTTCTTCCGTAGAGTTGGATGGAGAGAATTGAAGAATATCAGAAAGATATATATATATATATATTCAATCTTTGAGAATATATTGAGACAACATACTCTGCCTCTGAGAGGTAGAATTCTTTTCCGAATTGGAGTCTTTGGGTTCTCATAATTGCTTCCAAATACTTGCCCTTAATATTTTGTGTGTTGCAAAGGGGAATGAATGAATGAATGAGTAAATGGATGGATGGATGGATGGATGGGTGGATGGATGGATGAGATAAGGTACGTATTTAATTAAATGACAATTTAGAATAGCATAGCTCAGGGGGCTTCAAACTTGGCCCTTTTATGACTCATGGACTTCAACTCCCAGAATTCCTCAGCTAGGCACCCTGGACCCCAAGGCTGAGTGGCTTCTTACTATCACTTTAATTTTCTTACAGGAGGTGTTTTATGAGGAGCACCTCTTGCTGAGTAGGTATCTCACATCTCCTTTGCCTGGTAGGTGTTGGGCACAGTTTAGTATTTAATGCAAATATGTGCTTATACATTCCACCAAATATGTTCTCCTGGAGAAAGATGATTCTGTATTGATGCAAATTTAGACTTATGTCTTAGTGAGGGATTTCTGAGCAAAGGGGCTAACTCAATTTCTGCAACCAACTCTTTGCAATTGCATATGCTTTGCCCTTTGCTTAGTGAGGAGCCTCATTGAAAAACATTGCTTTGCTCGCTTCTGGATTCATGTAGACTTGGGGCCCGAGGGTGGGTGGGTTGTGCCTCATTCTCTGACTGCTCCAGTTGAACAGCTAATACCTATGGCTGATCAGCCATCATTGAATCCTACCTTCCTGATTCCTGAGGTTGACCATCTTTTAGTCCAAGATCAACATGGTCAGATTTCAAGTCAGACTCTGAATCATAGTTTACATTGGTTTTACCACACAAAGTTTTCAAGGAGCAGAGAAGTCACACTGCCCTCATCCAGCTCCCAATACAGGTCACCCACTAGAATGGTCAACAATGTCTCCATCAATGATTTATATGACATTCATGCATGTTAGAGCCTAGACACGCTTCTTATGCATCGAGTTATACTTGCATAAGGCTTTTTTTTGTTTTTCTTCATCTTGTTTTTTATTTTATTTTTTACTTTGTCCTTAAGTGATCCAAGACAAATACCTTGAATGGGAAGAAATAATGTGTGTTGCCAGAATCAATAAGAGCTTCCGAAGTCTTTTGTCTTTACCGTGACGTGGGGATTCAGAAGTCTGGAGTTTCATTAGTTGAACCAACAGAAATGCTAATGACTTAGTTATCTTGTTTGAGAAATGGAATTGTTCAGTAATGTGACCATGTCTTGACAATAGAAAATAATTGCTTCATGGACCCCCTGCACAGTTTGAACAGGACTTATAAATGACAGGCATTCTGTGAAGATCCAACAAAATGAATTTTCTGGCTGAAAAGTAAGATCAAACTTTTTTAAAAAAATAAAGAAAGCAGTCTTTCTCGTAGGTAATGGTGACTCTTCAAAGCACATCAGCTTGCATAGCCATGACAATATTTGTTAAGAATATTGGTTTATTTGTGGAGCTAAAAGGAGACCAAGTGTGCATCAGAGGCTGGTTCATTTTGTGCTGGGCTATTGATTGAGTATACTGTTTACAGGCTAGACAATCACCTTAGGAGCCATGGTGACATAGTGTTTAAAATGCAGTATTGCAGGCTAACTCTGCCCACAGCCTGGAATTCAATCCTGACTGGCTCAAGGTTGACTCAGCCTTCCATCTTTCCAAGGTCAGTGAAACGAGGATCCAGATTGTTGGGGGCAATTTTCTGAGCACCCAGAGAATGCTGTAAAGCATTATAGGGTGGTATCAAAGTCTAAGTGCTATTACTAATGCTATTGCTTGCATGGAGTTCAGGTCCCAGAATTCTCTAGATAATATGTGGGTTTTAGAGAATTCTGAAAGTTGAAGTGTACATCTGGAATTTGTGTGGACTCACAATAGCCGTCCAAGGCTTTAAACCAGAGTCTTGTTTTGCCTCAGTGACAAATGAACGTAAGACAATTTGCACGGGGTATGCTAGTGAATTTGTTTCTGGTTCTCTGAGGACAAGAATTGGATTTTTGATACTGAGAACAGCAATCATAAGCTATATCAAAGCTTTTCGGAGTCCTTTGAATGCTGTACTGTCCACAAGTCATAAAAGGGCCAAGTTTGAAGACCCCTGCTATAGCACAATGGATAGAAAGAGAATTACTCTGGACACCAACCTCTTGGTTCATATCTGATGCTACCCCATAATGTGGTTTGTCTTGGTTTGCGATTAGTAGGCATTCTGATTGGGAAAAGACAGGTTTGTGCACAATGTTCTGAATATATACCAATTTCACATGGTAGGAACTCATTTATCTGAATTTGAAATGTATATTCAAGCCTGAGGGCCAGCATGTGTTCAATTTATAAGTGTGAGCCTATTTTTCGTGTTATTATTCTAAAACATGGAAAAAAGACAAATATTGCACATGCTGTATTTGTCCTTTAACACATTTCATGCCTTCCCACTGAGAGGTGCCTTGGAATAAAGTCACCCCCATGCAACTATATTCAATTATGGGGAGAAAAAATATTTGTTTAGGCAGCTGTAGCATAAAACCCACCTATCCTTCAAAAGCTATTGTGGGTCCCCACTGCTGTTAACCACACCAAGCACTAGATGGCAGTATTCCACTAGCTACAATGGCAGCCAGAGGGAGGTTAATAGATTATAGAGACATTTTAGTGTAAGGAAATACAGAATTTAGAGCAGCGGAAAAATGTTGTTAAAATAAGGAATGAGAGATTTTAATAGAGTAGTTAAGGGAATCTCTGATGGCTTTAAATTTTGCAAACTGACTTGGTGAAAAGTATCTCTCTCTCTCTTTAGAAGCTGGTTCTAATGAAGACTCTCTTTGTCTCACCTACCAAGTCCTTTTGGCCAGCCATTATGGACTTCATTTACATTCAAACAAACTTATCATACCTTTTCAGTCTTTCCTAGAAAAAGCTTTGTTACAGCTACCATACCTGTGCTGCAAAAATGTCAGTGGTCACAAGATGGCAGCACAAAGCTACACGGATCTGCTTGTGACTGCCATCTACTGGTCTTTTAGAATTTTTCAGTCCTAATTGTTTCAAGAAGTACATACAAATTCCTTGAAGGCGAGAAGACATGAAAGGAATACCTTTCTGAGATCCCTCCAGATGCCTTCTCTCTCCTTGTTAATCATGCTTCTAGAAAGGAATCATATCCTACAGGAATTTGGAGAAATTCTCCCTGCCCTAGAGGAATTCAGGGAAAAAACTCTCCACTCAGTAATTTGGGCACACAAATTGTTCTGCTTTCAAATTCAGTGAGAAATTTTTAAATACCATTTGTTCCCATCTGTAGTGACAAGATCTAGGGAACTGTGTGGCTGAAACTGATTAGAATTTTGTATGAAACCCTCTTGATCTACATGGAAAATCAATCCCCTCCTTACTTAACTGTTTCTCCCTTTTGTCCTGATAACAGGAGAACAAAAGAGTAAAGGCTTAATTCATTCACTCACATCAGCTGCTGTTCCTGTGAATAAGCTAAAAATAATCAATGGGAGCAATTGATAGCAGCAACTATAAACACAGTTATGAGATGAGAAAAGTGTCAGTTCAAAATAAGGGGGTTTGTTTTGTTTTGGGGTGAATGCTGGTGTCTTCAATCTGCTATTGTTTCTGCATGGTGATCATAATGCTAATAACACTCTGTGATTTTTGACATCTTGTGAAAGAAAGACCAGGAAAGATTCACATTCATCTAAACTGTGTTGGTGGAAAGCTTAATTGCTATTGTAACACTGGGAATTCCCATCTGTGTCCAAGTTTCTTATTCACTATATAGCTGAGACTAAAGTAGTGTTATGTATAGGAGAATGCCACGACTCAAAGGTTGAAAGCATGATGGATATGCAGAAGAGATGGGCATGTGCAGGAGAACGAAACAAGTAATGGGAAATCCTTTTGCCTGAAACACTAAAACTGATTTTATGAGCACATTCTAATATAGATGGACAAATGCCGTAACTCTTGTATAATGTATGTGTTGTTACGAAATCCCCAACCTGAATTCAAAACCTTGTCTTCAAGATAAATCTGGATTCCAAAGCCATCCGTAGTGATGACGTGCACTCTACATGAAATGCTTTGTTGGGAAACTCCCAGCTAGGCAGAGGAGGGGTCAAGTGGGGAACTAGCCTTGAATCCTTGTGCTGCCACACGAGGCATAAGCCTAACCTCTCCTAAGTTGCATAGGACCTTATCTGGTTATTCCCAAGAGAAGGAAAGCAGTCTGGGGAGATTCTTTTAGATTCTTGAATCTTTCACGAGTGGAACTGGTTGCTTACACCGGATAGTTGTACATCAATCCTGCAACCCTGATGCATATACGTATAGATGTGAACCATGGGTACCAGGGCTTTTATAGTCCAAAACAGCCCTTGAATGTATAAGAAGTAGAAAAGAAATAACTTCCATTGAGCCTAAGCAACTCAAGCCACCCAAAGAGGAGACAAGTTTTATCCACTGTGTGTCTATGTACCTCCAAACCATGGTTTTCCAAGGTTACCTCCCTACTTTTGTCCTGAGAGTCCCTGTCAGGACTGTCCAAATAAATTTCCTTGCCACTTGATCATCAAGACTTATAAGCAGTGATTGAGGAAACTGAAAACTTTTATCATTTGGGAAAAAATGACAGTGAGGTGTTACAGCAGTTTTCAAATATTAAAGGATCTGTTATACAGAAGATCCAGACCTATTTCCTCTCATCGGAGTGCAGAATACAAATTAATGCCTTAAGTTAAGGAAGGTGTTAAATGTAAAGAAAGCCTTCCTAATGGTGAGATTATTCTATCATATCTGAGTTGCAAAACTCATCAAAGGAATGCAGCTCCCCTTCCCAGATGATCATTTTCTAATTTTGTTTTAGATTTATTGTTGTAACATACAAAAGAAGAAAAGGAAATGGTGCATAAGAAAAAAACAACAATGTTATGAGAAAAAGAGAGAATGTTGTTATGTAGCTTATAAAAATAATTCCATTTAGTTTTAAAATGTTTAAATAAAGCTTGACCACATGAAATGGTATTATCAATCTTCAATCTTGGATAATGATATTATCAAAATGATACTATCAATAATATCAACCTTGATAAAAACTTTTCAAACAGAATCTATCTATTCATCCATCCATCCATCCATCCATCCATCCATCCAACCAACCATCCATATCTATCTCTTTAGCTAGCTATCATCTATCCATATCTATCTATCTATCTATCTATCTATCTATCTATCTATCTATCTATCCATCCATCCATCCATATCTATCTCTTTAGCTAGCTATCATCTATCCATATCTATCTATCTATCTATCTATCTATCTATCTATCTATCTATCTATCTATCTATCTATCTATCCATCCATCCATCTATCCATATCTATCTCTTTAGCTAGCTATCATCTATCCATATCTATCTATCTATCTATCTATCTATCTATCTATCTATCTATCTATCTATCATCTATCTATCTATCCATCCATCCATCCATCCATCCATCCATCCATCTCTCAATCATCCAAGATTGTAAAACTGGAGTTAGAGAATGTTCTTGTCCCTTACCTCATGATCAGATCTTCATATAATAAGGTCCAACTATTACTTAAAATAAATCCAATACATTAACAGGAATTAAGTCAGCCATGAGTGACTACTAGTCCCTTTAGATTATTTCCCCAAGTATGAAACCAACTTCTCATGTTTTGACAAGAACCAGAAAATTGGTGTGCCTAATGTTCTCCCTCTCTTTTTCTTTATATTAGATGTGTAACAGATACTGACTTCTAATTGTTCATTGTATCCTGAATTTAGTGGGGTGTTTTTTTTAAAAAAAGGACTTTCTGCAGGGTTTTTTTCCAGTCAGTTCAGGAAACTGTAGTACCCTGAAAGGTGGGGGTGGGGGGTGGGGAGAAAGAAACAAAAAAAAAATCAAATCCTGAATAACTTATTGCTGGCAAACCAAACATCCAGATAAAAACCTGCCATTAATCTCTGCTTTTAGATACAGGTGAATGATTCATTTCTGAAAATTACAAATCCAAAAAGTTGGGTTACCGACAGAAAACAGCTTCCTTTCACTTTTAGTGCAATTAGGCTGTGGAGACTTGGGTGATTGTTGTTGTTGTTGTTGTTGTTTTGCTTTTTTCTTTAATGACAACGTGGTTTTGACTTTCAGAACCTGTAATTTTGAGGCTCGTCATTTGAAAGCTGGGAACAGCTGGGAGGGATCACTTTGAAAGTGCTCTTGTCACTTTGCTTGTTTGGCACATTGTGCTGCTAAATGTCATCGGTTTTAGAAAGAAATTTATTCAGCAAGAAAAGCAGCCAAATTCAGGATGAGCCAAACCTTTTGCCAACTTTCTCCTCTGGGAGAAAAAAAAATAGTTGAAGAAGGGCAGAAGGAAACGCTGGATTGATATTCCCTTTGTTGCAGTCCACCCTATGATTGAACGAACTTGCAAGACAATAAAAAGCAATGCAAGCCTGTGTTCCTCTAAACCAGGGGTCTTCAGACTTGGCCCTTTGATGACTTGTGGACTTCAACTCCCAGAATTCCTCAGCCAGGCACACGTGCCTGGCTGAGGAATTCTGGGAGTTGAAGTCCACAAGTCATTAAAGGGCCAAGTTTGAAAACCCCTGATCTAAACAACCACAAAATTGACAGCCACAGCTGTCAATTCTGGCTTTATTTTTGTTGTTGTTGTTGTTGGTGGTGTGGGGCCTTGTTTAGGTACTTGTAGCACTAAGGAGTCCAGTCTTTATAGGCTATGGAGTCCAAATATAACCTCTAGGAGAGAAGCGTACAATATTCATTGTATTGCATTGTATTTTTCAATTAGGTGGATTACTTGAGTCTGCTTCATATTTGGTTAGTTTTCCCACTGTTTAGAAGAGGTGGTGGCCGGGATTTACACCAGAACACAAGGGAGCCACTCACCAAGTTTTCAGAAATGGAATGCAGGTAGAGCACTTTTCAGGTGATCCAAATTCAGATGCTTCAGACTCAGATTTATGACGGTGTCGCAGGGTACCCAGGCTCACGTGACCCCCTTTTGCGATCTTCTGACAAGTAAAGTCCATGGGGAAGCCAGAGTCATTTTACAACCTGGTTATACTAGCTTAACAGCTGCAGTGATTCACTTAACAACTGGGCCAAGAAAGGTTGTAAAAGGAGAAATATTCCTTTAACAATGGTCTCACTTAACAACAGAAACTTTGGGGGCTCCCTTGTGGTCGTAGGTTAAGGACTATCTGTGCAAGTGTCTGCCAGAAGTTAGTACTGCCCTAGTATCACTGCCCTAGTGTGGGCAGAGCTTGGACTAGATGACCTGCAAGGTCCCTTCCAACTTGGCTATTCTATTCTATTCTATTCTATTCTATTCTATTCTATTCTATTCTATTCTATTCTATTCTATTCTATTCTATTCTATTCTATTCTATTCTATTCTATTCTATTCTATTCTATTCTATTCTATTCTATTCTATCCTAGGGCAATCAACCAGTGAAACAGCTTGCCTTCAGAAATCGTGGGTGCTCCATCACTGGAGATTTTCAAGAAGAGGCTAGACAGTCAATTGTCTGAGATGGTATAGGTTCTCCTGCTTGAGCAGGGGCTGGACTAGAAGACCTCCAAGGTCCCTTCCATATTCTATTCTATTCTATTCTATTCTATTCTATTCTATTCTATTCTATTCTATTCTATTCTATTCTATTCTATTCTATTCTATTCTATTCTATTCTATTCTATTCTATTCTATTCTATTCTATTCTATTCTATTCTATTCTATTCTATTCTATTCTATTCTATTCTATTCTCACTTAAATGTTCAGGATCTATGCCTCTCCTATTACATCTTTTCCTTGGGATACTAATAAGATCTTAACACAGAGTATGCACATTCTTCCTCTTCCTGGGCAAGCCTTGGGGAATCTACCTGTTGCTACTGGCTTAAATAGCAACGTTTGGACTTCATCTTGGAACGTGAGAATGATGGTGATTAGGAGTGACTCCAAGAACATTGTTCTCTTCCAGCCTACGACCGGCCCTGTTGGAATGTCATGGACAACCCCTTTTTTATATTCAATAGGCTGGAATTAAGCCAACCAAATTTATGTGCAAAAACTAAACGAAACAGTTCAAAACAGAGTTAAACAAATACAGACCTAGACTATATCAGAAGCTCTTCAAACGGTTGCCTTCAGCAACCAGCACCTCCCACACATTCCCCTTTCAAACAGCAGTCTCAAGGCGTGGCTTCTCTTTGCCTTCTCCCGAGGTGCCTCATTGCTTTTCTTTGTTCACTTCTGCTTGTCTGCCTCCTGCTTCTAGCGTCCCTGAACAAAGCCAGCTGTGGATCATCTTCTTCCAATCTTTCAGGCTCACACAGCTGGGTCTGAGGAGGAACAAGATGGGAGGGGCCTGGCTGAGAGCTCTGCGGTGCATCAGAACTTTCCTCTGCAACCAAAGGCTCTCCAAACCCCTCCTCCTCCTCCTCCTCTTCAGAATTGTCCAACTCAGCATCACAACAAACATTAAGTCACTTAACTTGGCAAAGTAGCCATATTAATCATTTTCTGGAATGAACCAGTACTAGAAAGATCAATACCACTTGGTCCCAATATGTTCCCAGCTTGGCTGAGAACTCCAGAAAGTCAGCAAAGGGAAAGGTGCTCAGAATGAATGGTCTGGATTCTGGCACAACAAAGGACTATCAGGATCTGCCTAAATAAATGATAAGCTGGTTTAATTCACTGTATAAGAGCTATTCCACTGCTCCATTGTATTCCACAGAGCTATAAAAAGCACCTTGCTGATGGTTTTAATAGTTCCTGAAGCCTGAGACTCCTAAATATTGAACCTCTGTTAGAGTCCGAATCTGATCTTTCCAATGATGGGAGAATTACATTCCCCACGTTCTTCTTTATTTGTGTCAGAAGCACCTTCAAATTATAGGCAAACAGCATTTGTCTAAGGGTGGTCTATGGTGGCTACTTGTGTGTGTGGGGGGGGGGTTTAGAAATTTTGAGGAAGATATAAAAATTGATGCTGAGAACTTCTTTGGAATTGTCCTGCAGTTCTTCCCACTTTGAATTCTCCTTAGTGTCCATTGTAGCTCTGAGCCAAAGTCACACAAAACTGAATCAAATGTGTACCTGAGTTTGACACTTGACACTTGACTTTCCTCGCTTGACACGTTCTCCTTTTGCATATGGAACTTGTACCGTGCTGAGAATTGATCTCCTATCTTGACTGCAAACATTCCCAAAGTTTCAGAGCAAATTCGTGTATTTCTGAATGGATTACCTTCTCTGATCCAGTTGATAACAACAAAAGAACTCCCCCCCAACACACAAATGATGTAACTTCTAAGATTATACAATATGCAGCCTGAGACAAATCTGTGTTTGTGACTCATTCCCAAGGCTGCCCGCAATCTGGTTGGCGGCACATAAATTGCACTGTCTTCTTCAGAAAGCTCTTTTGAGACGACAGAGCAATACTGACAAGCTGTATAAAGAGAAATTGCATTGTCTACTTAGCAGGAGCTTCTGACAGCAGCAAATAAATATCTACCGCTTTTAGGAAGCGAAGCATCACTAACTTCAGATATAAAACTCCTCAAGCAATTATGGCTTTGGGAATGCCTGCCTATAGATGTTGAGAAAAAATGGGTGGAAGGAAACTCGCCCCAGTCCTCAACTGCTGCCAAATCCAGGCAGGATTAAGGAAAGCATCTTAGAGAAAATCTGTAAAGTTACTGTTTGAAATGCTACAACATGACTTTCTTAAAATTATGTTTGGACTCGTTAAGATTGCAGAGCGGTGACCTCGAGGGAGCAAGTCATATTTGATTTTCTCTATCAGAATTCCAGCTCTAGATTTCACCGCAATCACTCGTGCAAACAACATTTCCTATGATTTCTGTTGTTTCACCAGTAAGATTTTCCTGCAACTAAGTGATTAATAGAAGAGATGGCACCTCATAAACCGGGAAGCTAAAAGATTTGTGGAAAGTACGGTGTGGTCTTTAAGATAAAGAGGCAGAGGCTGGACAATCTGTGAATTTGTCACTTTAGACCCCTGTATTAATCACTTTTCAATGTTTAAGTTCAAATCTATAGATGACCAAGAAGGCATGGCTCTAAGATATATGCATGTATGTATTTTTTTTAAATAAATAAATAAATAAATAATATAGCCTTCCATCTTGAATCAAACTCCGAACATCTCACAATCCCCAAATAAAAAAATATCTATCTACAATAAAATAAAAACATTAAAAGAAAATTGATTCTTACAAGTATTGATATGATTTAATTTCTCCAACATCCAAACAGAAGTTGGATGGTGAGGAGGAGGAGGAGGAGGAGGAGGAGGAGGAGGAGGAGGAGGAGGAGGAGGAGGAGGAGGAGGAGGAGGAAGAGGAGAAGGAGCAGGAGCAGGAGGAGGTAGTTAATACGATGGCCAAATCTGAACACCCCTTGATGGTTTACCTATAATTTTGTAAAGATGAAAATAATACAATAAGAACAACAACAAAGAAAAAAAGGGTAAAGATGGCAAAATAACAAGCAGATGGAAACGACGGAATAAAACCTTGATGAATAATACTTCTGAAATACTAGGTGATCGTTATAATTTTCTCTCCATGTTGTAAAGAATCTTTTAGAAGAGAGTTTAGTGCTGCAACTTGTGCCATATATTCCTTGGTTAAAGGAAAGGAAGGACATCTATATTTAATAGTGTGCGCTCAATACAAAATTGAATCCAAATCAGTGAAGAATTAAGGCCTAGCGGCTTATGTGGTAATATGTACAAATCCTGATTTTTAATTTGTTTTTAAAGGTGATTGCTTTTGCAAGGATACCAATGAATTGGAAAGCTTCGTGTGTCAAGGAGTCAATCGTTCTGCAATGTTATGGTGAAACTACCACCACAGCAGTCTTATGGACTCCAGGAAATAACATTGCATTAAGGACACATTTAGAAGGAGATGGGTTTCAAGCAAATATTGCCAGCATTTAAAATTGTTTAATTTGCATCCATTTTCCCAGCTGAGTGATACATAAATATTCATTATTCTACAGCTATTGTTTACATTATAAGATGACATCAGAGATATGAAAGGGAGATGAATAGAGTAGACTGGAGTGCATATTTTCAGCGACTTCTCCAAATGTTGTGCTTAATACCGCTCTGATCTCATATTCAGGGTACTATTAGGGGGAGAAACTAATTTTGTAAAATTTTTATTAATAGCAGTAATGACTTGAGCGGTTGAAATAAATGTACTAAACTCTCTGGAAAGACAAAATGATTGAGCATGAATGCAGTTTGCCAGAATCGGCAAAGTTTAAATATGCATATTTTAAATTCTGCTTTCTAGCCTTTATCAAGGATGCTTAAAGCATGGGAACTGGGAGCTACCATCTGAAATTTTAACATCTTTATGCAGATGATACCAGTCAGATGGAATGCATTTGGTGTGTGCATCTAAAAATGTCAAAGTGACATTTCAGATATTTGATAATGTATACACCAGGCACTCATTAGGGACCATTTGTTCTTTCTTCCTAAGTCCAATTGAAGCCTGTGCATATGTTGTTATAGTGGCAGCCCTATGGAGTAGGCCAAGTCAGAAAATAGACATGGCAAGGGTTTCAGGAATGCAACCACCTTGTTGTAGGTATAGTAACTGAATCTTGCAAATCTGCCAGAGTTTCTTTTTGGCCCTGTTATATGAAACAGAATTAAGATGAGGTTATGCTGAGTGTCTTTCTAACCCTTTCTCCTTTCCTGGGACTAAGTTGTCATTTCACCTTCCTTAATTGCTTCTGCATTCTTCATCAAGGTTCTCTCTCTCTCTCTAAATATATATATATATATATATATATATATATATATATATATATATATATATATATATATATATATATATATATATATATATATGGATCTTTGGTTATTCGGGTTTTTCCCCGCGTATAACTAAAGGTGTAGGAGCGACGTTTCGACGGAATCCTACACCTTTAGCTCCTACACCTTTAGTTCTACGCGGGGAAAAACCCGAATAACCAAAGATCCACATACGAACACCCGCGAAAACCTCAGAAAACAAATATATATATATATATATAATATACATTGTTCTAACGCAGCAGTTCCCAACCTTTTCTATACCCCGCACCCCTAGAACGCTTGTGATATATTCTCACCCCCCCCTTACAAAAGTTCAAAATAACAGCAACGAATTATGCGTATACGCTACAATTTTAAAAACCCAAGATTTTGCACCCCCTGGAATATCGTCTTGCACCCCCAGCAGGCGCAAGCAGCCCCAGTTGGGAACCCCTGTTCTATCAGATAAAGGATAAAATTTGTAGTTCACAGTTGAAACTGTCCTGGGTGCTCTCACCAAGCTCATAGAGCACCCAGGAGCCCACATTGTTCTTTGAATTACTGAATGAGCATAGTTAGGAGCTCTGAATTGGCAACTCCTGAGCACCAAAAGAGAAAGATGGTGGAAAGAAAGCAGTTGTGGTAGAAAGATAAGAATACATATCATATATGTAGCGTGTGTGTATTCCTATTGTGTTCAATGTGTAGGAGGAGCATTCGGCCCTAATCAAATGTTGTAGTTGCTTTTAGACTAAAAAGTCATTTTGTTTTCCATCTTTCATCCTCCTGAGCAATCCAGAATCTAACTTATCTCCATGTGTAATAATGTCATTCTAGTAGGGCACCAAGGCAGGTTGTGTGCCATGTCTGTTTCCATCACAAATATGACATTGTAGAAATTTTACTTACACTGTCTTCCAAGAAGCCCTTACTGTGGTCATTTAGCAAGTTGAACTCATGGGGGCAAGAATTATCCCTTAATATTTCTGAAAATAAGTCCACCTTAATTATTTCAGCCTAGCCTCATGATTTTGCAGATGGTGCCAATTGACGCAGTCTGTTGGAGGGGGAAAAAAAACCCAACTTAGTTCAGTCATTGGATGACCTGTGACAGCACGTTGCAATCTCTTTATTAATTATGACACTTAATGTAGAGAAAATGACATTGCTACATGCTTGACTCTTGTCCTTGCACAGTTAATTGCTTCTCAAGAGATGCCGATCCTAAGCAAGCTGGGAGTATGAAAGCAAGGAAAAGCCACTGACTTTGCAGTCTCAGTTTTCAGTTAGGTAATATTCCCCCCCACCCCAATATAATTAGCCCTAATGTTCTTCCCAGATAGACACTCAACCCGTAATAGGTTACATTGTATGCTGAAAGACGGTTCAGTTTATGATGCTAATCTTGGTGATAAAACCAACACGATTCAGCTTTAGAACTTCATTCTCACATTTACATTTTGAAATCATAGCTCGTCACTCATCTGCTCTCTTCATTTGCTCCAGTAACTAATCTAAACGTCTTTGCTTTTTTTTTCTTCCTCCCAATGACACACTCCAATAACATTTCAAGGGCTCTTTCGTACAGTACAATATGTTCATCTTTCCAGATACGCCAAAATCAATAACTTCCAGGTACTTTTTGATGTTTTGTGTTGAACCTCAATATTCAAGCAGGATGAGACTGTCAGGAATGCTTCAAAGAGTCCCATGTCTCTTGAAGTCTAGGAAACCCTCTTTCACATAAAAGTTTCATAGGAGCTTCGAAAAGAATCATCTGATTTATTTTCTAACATGTTACTGGATTTCTTATTGACTTATCAATGAGTTTTTCTACACATGCCCCTTGAAAAATCATCTTCATGATAATTGTTCCTGCTAATCTTGACAATTCTAGTAAAGTCAAGGAGCCATCTTAACCCCATCACATCAACCTCTCTCACCTGATCAGCAAGAAAGGTATGTTATAGCTGTCATTGGTTAGAGAATTTTGACCAGGAAGAGACTCTTCTCTGCCATTGGCCCCACCCTGTGGAACATTGTTTCCACAGAGACTAGATGGCCTTTCAGAAGAATGAGGAGACTTGGCTTTGCCAACTGCATGTGGCTCAAAATGGCACTTGTAAATCTGAGGGTGGTTAGTGCCCTGTAGGACTTTTTCTGCATTTTGATTTTTTACTTGACTCCCATTTGACTGAACTTGATATGCCTGAAAATAGAACTAACCTATAGATTTGCTAGTTGCTTTATAGGTCTTGCTTCTTTAGATAACAGAAGCTGAAACAGGAAAAAATTCTACTCTGGATTCTGGTTCACGGAATCAGTCTTACTAATGCTGTGGAGATGCCGGCAGTAAAGTTGTACAGGACATTTTAATTATTGAGCTTATTAGCTCAACTTCCAACAAGCTTACATGGATTCCAGATCATATCACACTGGCAATTTATCCTACATTTTCTTTTTCAGAATGGGAGGGGTGGGTGGGAAGCCAAAGAGGGTTTTTTCAGTATCGTGGCCAAATGTGAAAACAGTAATTCCAACAGTCACAAAGTCAGTTCTAAAACACTGGGAAAAGAAATGCTCAAGGAGCTTCAGACTTAATGTAGAAAAAGCATAAGGGTCTTTAGCAAGCAATAAAATTTCTGAGAAATTGCTTAGGCTGGCACCTTGCAGTAGAGCAAGATTTCAAGGCACCTGTTTTTGAGGAGGCCACCAAAAAGGTGAGAGTGATTAGATTTCACTTATTCGCAAGCAGCATTATTTTTTAAAACGTATAAAGCAAATGCAAATGTTTTAAAGAGGTCAAAAATCTTTACGAAGCTGCTACAGTACGTAGCACATGTTTTTTTTTTAAAAAAAACATAAAACAAAGCCACCTAGTAAACTCAGAAAGAGAACTTTCCCCACCCCCCAGAAAAAAACCACAACCAACTGATTTCCAATGTAATTCCATGAGTGACCAAAATGACATTGTGTGTTGTTTGTGCTTATTCATCAACAGAGCTGGACGTAGACATTAATTTCCAGTTATAATGGATCTCCTGGTCTCTGTACTTCCCCTCCCACAATTCCAAAGAAAATGCAAGCAAAAATGTTAATGAAATGTTGCACAGCTACAGCCCAGGGACCAGCATAGGTCACAGAACATCAAAGCCTTGACTAGCAAGAGCATTGTGGGTAGCTGGAACCATCAGTCCCTGCAGTTGGCCTCTTTAATATTTCAGAATATTTAATGTTCTCATTCTCTTATTTTGGTTATGCTGACTACATTGGCTAGGATGACTTTCTTGTTTGCAGGGAAACCTTGATGAGTCTCAATTAAAGCAGAATATAATTTTAAACGGTAACAAGTCTTAAAGGGTAGAAGAGCAGCTGTTTTATAGTCTAACTAAGCTGTTACGTTCTTGGTAAGATTAGCTTGGGTATAATTTCTGACAGGAAGATGGAGACCTATCATGTCCCCTCCTTGTTCTCAAACCTGTAAATCTCCTTCCTGACCTCCTTCCATTCTTTTTAATGCCTTTGATTCATCTGCTTGCTGACATAGTAAGCATGGACAGGCATAGATAATATGATACCTATGTTTGGCCTTGGCTTAGTTCTGATATTATAGAGGGGCAAAGAAATCTTGAGCAGACTGTAATATTTGATGTGTACCATTCGTTAAAAAATCTACACATATTGTCATGGAATTCCAAATGATACAGGGTGGAAATCAGTTATGCCCCTAGAAATAAAAGCCAAGCTGATGATGGATATTGCTTCAAGTATCAAAGGTGGGAAAGAGCCTTCTTAAAGATGTCCCTCTGGTCTACTATTGGATAAATGAAATATTTTTCTCCTCCTCCTCTTTTCAGAAATGCTCATTTCAGTTGTTCATTGGGGGGAAAAAAGTAAGACAGAATTAATTAAGCATGAGCTACAAGCCAGCCATAGAGTTTCTGTAGAACATTGGAAGATTTGTGTGCAATAACATAGTATTTAGTTCTTCTAGACCTAAAGTGTTGACTGTTAAAGAAGAATGTAAGTGTGTCTCTCTCTCTGTGTGTGTGTGTGTGTTACTTACACCCATACATACATACTCATCCATCTGCCCATCCATCTATCAATTGATCCCTCCCTCCATCCTTGTCTGCTTCTTACATGAAATATGCATTTTATTCAGGATCAAATCTGATGTGCCACAAATGCAAATCTAAGCCATAGCATCCACCTTTTACTCAAACAGATTTCACATTATTTTAAAAATTCATTATTTACAAACTATCAGTGTTTCATCCAATTGCAAAATAAGCACTAAGCACAGACGCAATCCATAATTGATGTTTTGTGTTTCAAAATTAGCACTTAAAAGCATTTTGCATTATTGGCCGATTAAAACCCGGCATGGCTTGGCTTTGAAACGTTGCATCTAGACACAGCATAAGCTTGTCCAGCTTGTGTTGCCTAACATTTTGTGATGAGAGGAGGAAGGGGCAGGTTGCAAACATTTTTTTTTAGCTACTACCAAATGCTGTATAAAACAAAGTCAAAGACACGGTTAGAGGATAGCACAAATTTTAAGAAGTTTGAAAAGAATGGATAACATGTCAAACCTGTTGGCTATTTCTTAAACTTCGATTACTTATCTAAGACACACACACTCTTTAGCCAGTATATCAAACATCATATGGCTGTAGTCAACCAGACCTGTCTTCCGTGTTCGTGAAGATGAAGTAATCTAGCATCTTAGCTCAAGACCTGGGCAGAAATAGAATTCAAAGCTTTCTGGGAAGCTAAATTGGTCACAGCCATCTTAGCCTTGGGAGGAGGATAATTCAAAAGGAACTTCCTTAGAAGGTTAGGTTGCTAGAAAGCTGTATAGAACTTCAGATCAGCTCAACAAAGGAAAGAACCTATCTCCTTAAATCGGTCCGTGTCAACATAGAAAGAGATTTTGGAACCTTGCCCTTATTTTAGATTTCTTTAGATACTTTTTTTTAAAAAATTCCTTCCTTCCTTCCTTCCTTCCTTCCTTCCTTCCTTCCTTCCTTCCTTCCTTCCTTCCTTCCTTCCTTCCTTCCTGTCATTCTTCTGAAACCCCTATACCTTCATAAAAAGTCTCAAGTAATAAAAATAGTTGATAAGTGCAGCCCAATTATTTTTTTAACCTAATTTATTTTTTAACTGTAGCCCTTAATCTGAGGTAAAAGAGAGGGGGGGGGGAAATAGAGGAGAAAAAAATATTCTGATGTAGTAGAACGTTGAATATCCATTCTGGAGAAGCAGTTCAAAGACGGTTCACTTACCCTCCAAAACTGGATGGCATTTTCAATTGGCAAGTCAAATTGGATTGAATCAGCCACCCCAGAATCCATTCAGATGACTGAAGCATTTTTCCCCCCTTAACTCAATTTGGAGCTCTGAGTAGAATCAATTTGATCTGATGTTTCAACTTAATTTGGATGTCCAAATCGAATTAGATTGATTTTCTGAAGTCCAAATTGGATCACAGGTCTGAATCAAATCAATGATTAGAATTGAATTTTGCCCGATTCATACACTGCAGCTGAGTAGAGAGGTGGTAGAGGTGTCACCAGGCATGGAAAAGTCCTCGGAGACAAGCAGCCATGTAGTATATGAAGCTTGGACTCACCCACTACAATCTGCTGATAAATGCTGGTTGCCTCTTTCTGATTAATAACAGGGCTAGCCTTATTATTTTCTCATACATAGTTATCATTCCCACACAATCTCTAGTGATACGGTAGAGGAGGACAGGGTGTGCCATTTAGCTACACAAACCTGCATATGCAACTGTCACTAGAATTATCCTACAGCAGACATGTCAAACACAAGGCCCGGGGGCCGGATCCGGCCTGCGAAGTGGTTTCATGTGGCCTGCGAAGCCATCCTGGAAACAGTGAGGGAATGGCCCCCACTGCCTTGGCCCTGGCCCAGAGACCCTCCTTCTGCCAGAGACCCTCAGATCTGTCCCACTCCTGCCCAGGCCCCCATAGGCACCCTTGATGCGAACGATGTAGAGCTGGCCACGCCCACCCAGTAGTCCATACCCACTCTAGCCGCACCTACCCAGTAGGCCACGCCTACCCTGGCCATACCCACCCAGCCCCTTGAGGGCAACCGCAATTCTGATGCGGCCCTCAATGAAATTGAGTTTGACACTCCTGTCCTACAGCATATCCAAGAAGAAATTTGGCAGATAGATTTTTGGTTGAGCATCTGGAAAACCTATTTGAAAACCTGGCCTCCTCCCCCTAGTCCTGGTTTTCTATTTCTTAGGGCGAGTTCATAGATATGAATCAAATATTCATAGTGCCTTCCTGTCGCCAGTACACCACAGATATACTGTCACTATTCCAAGCTACCTTACATTGCTAGAAACACCCAGCCATCAAAAAGCTTTCTTTTCTGCCTATTGTCATGTTCTCCCTTCTGCAGTATGGGATAAGGTGAAAAATAGAGGAGTTCCTGTAGATTTTGTTCTGCCTGTCCTTGCTGACTAGGGTGGTGCTCATCTCCGTTTCAAGGCCACTGAGCCAGTGTGGTTCAAAGACGTTCCCATGCTCATGTGGCCAGCATGATGTCACAGAGTGCTGTTACCTTCCCACTGAAGTGGTACCTATTTGTCTGCTTGCATTTGTATGCTTTTGAGGAAGGGAGCTCAGCCCATCGCATGGCACTTGGGTCTCAAATCTGGGCTGCTGACTTTCCAGGCAACAAGCCCAGCATCTTAAGTGCTGAGTTACTGTGCCACCTGTGCAGTATTGGATGGTAAATAGAAAACCACAGAATATATTCTTCTTTGTTGCTCCTTTTATGGTAACATCCGAACCAGATTTATACTATCTCTGGTTAGTAGATATGCTGGTTATCCAGATTTGGCCCAGATGCTGCTCATAGATGAAATATCGTTTGTTACATTGCATATAGCTACATTTTGTGCAACCTCATGGGAAAAAAAAAATCTGTGGGATCTGATGAGCCAATCTTTCACAATGCACTCTGTGCAAGTATAATTCATTTAAATTTTTGATATTATTACTTTGTGGTAATTTTAGATGTTATCGCATTTAATATACTATTAGGGCTTTCATTGTAATTTAGTGCATCCTGGACCTCTTATAGATACTGTAACAATTGTGCAGTATAGTGTTTTGACATTGTCTTAAACTTTATTTTGTTTATCGTAGGACATAGAATAGCAGAGTTGTAAAGTCCCTTGGAGGTCATTTACTCCAACCACTAGCTTGAACAGGAGAACCTATATACCATTTCAAAGAAATGGCTGTCCAATCTTTTCTTGAAAACCTCCAGTATTGAAGCACCCACAACTGCTGAAGGCAAGCTATTCCATTGGTTGATTGCTCTCACTGTTAGGAAATTTCTCCTTACTTCTGGGTTGCTTCTCTCCTTGGTTAGTTTTCATCCATTGTTTGTTGTCTTGCCTCCCAGTCCTTTGGAAAAAGAGTGTAGGAGCCCCTCAAATATTGGAGCCCCTTAAATATCATGTACTAAGGTAGATGATAGATGGATGGATGGATGGATGGATGGATAGATAGATAGATAGATAGATGATAGATAGATAGATAGATAGATAGATAGATAGATGATAGATAGATAGATAGATAGATAGATAGATAGATAGATAGATAGATAGATAGATAGATAGATGATATCAATAGATGAGAGAGACAGAGAGACTACAGAACACTCTGCTTTTACTGGTCTATGGTTGCAATAAACCGAATTGAATTGTATTGTTATTCACATATTTTTCTACAGAAATACTGGATTCCTAGGTGCAGGGCTTTTTTTGTCATAGAACGCTCAGAACAGAGTTCCGGCACCTTTTTTGGATAGAACCTTGTAGGGTAGGCAAGGCGGGTTGTATGACATGTGTGAGTTCCGGCACCTTTTTCTTTTACAAAAAAAGCACTGCCTAGGTGTTTAGGTTCCTGGCTATATTCTTAATCAGCATGTTTAATGGAATCATCAGTGTACATATGACCTCCCAGGAAATAAAGAACATTTGTACTTAGTTGCTTGTATTCATGTGTCCAAAATAAAATGAGAGTAAATTCTGTGCACTGATTGATTTGTGTGGTTATGTTGTCAGTGAAATCCAGTATTTCTGTACAATTCAGGGTATATAGCAATGCTGCAATGATTCAGGAAAACTGTAAAACAGTCATGATGGCTTCTGTTAGTGCATCTGAAGAATGGTTACATTGGACTTGCTACATCATTCATGATGAACCCTCCCATCACAAATCAATGGTTGACCTTCTAAAGCTATTTTCATGTTATGCGTTGTGCTTTTATAGGGTTTTATGTCGTATCATGGCCTTTAAATTGCAAGAGGCTACAAAACCTTGTAACCAAGATTACAATCCAGCGGAGGTTGTTAATTTTACAAATGCATGCAGAATGTAATGACATTCCAAAGCTTCAGAAACACACACACACACACACACACACACACACACACACACAAAAGTGGGTGCATAAATACTTTATTAAAGTGCAATGGTGAACTTTTCCAGTAATTTAAAATCCAGGTTTCACAGGCAAATTTCATGCAATGAATGTCTCAATAAGGTTTATATGGTAATCTGTCACATGCACAGGCCATCTGTGGTTCTATTCAAATGGAATTTCACAGACCTGAAACCTATGAATGTTAAACTCTTGCTAATTTTGCTAAAAGATTGCAAGAAGTTTTAAAAATGAAATATTACGTACCTGGGAACTTTCCCAAAACTATTTGCATCATCTGTACCAGTTGTACAGTTTTCCTAACAATATTTAAAGCTGTGGATTGATACTGGTAGCCAAGTGATTAAAGGCTTGCAATAATGCATATTTAAGGTCTAGGGTCCTTTATGCTCTTTGAGGTTGGCAGTTGTCTTGCAGAGGTTTTATTACCCAACTAGGTAACATCAAAAAGGGACGCGGTGGCTCAGTGGGTTAGGACGCTGAGCTTGTCGATCAGAAGGTCAGCAGTTTGACGGGTTGAATCCCGAGTGCCGCTTAACAGAGTGAGCAGCTGTTACTCGTCCCAGCTTCTGCCAACCTAGCAGTTCGAAAGCACATAAAAATGCAAGTAGAAAAATAGGGACCACTACGGTGGGAAGGTAACAGTGTTCCGTGCACCTTTGGCGTCTAGTCATGCCGGCCACATGACCACGGAGACGTCCTCGGACAAGCGCTGGCTCTTCGGCTTTGAAACGGAGATGAGCACCGCCCCCTAGAGTCGGAAATGACTAGCACGCATGTGCGGGGGAACCTTTACCTTTATTGCATTTTACTATGCTTGTTCACCATGGGTGACGTTTGCTCTCGAAAAATCACCAAGTGCAAATGGAACGGGGGAAGTGAAGAAGAAGAATGGGTCTGAGTTGGTTCCCCTATTCATTTAATTGAATAGAGGATGAACTTCCTAGCCTCAGACAGTATTTAAGAGGGGAAAAGAAATTACTTCGCAGTAGAACTTGGGAGAAAGTTAATAGCTGATGCTGCCTTATTGCCTTGCACATTGAATACGCTTGAGTATTAATGGGCCTCTTTTATTTTTCAAACAGACCAACCAGCCAGGGATCAAAGAAGGCAAAACATATTAATTCAGGCCTAGTACAGATAACAAAATTGGGTTATTTTCTCCCCAGAAAAAAAATTATTATAATTTACCTGCGTTTGATATATTCACACCATCCTATGCATATAGAAGGGATGCGGTGGCTCAGTGGGTTAGGACGCTGAGCTTGTCGATCAGAAGGTCGGCAGTTTGGCGGGTCGAATCCTGAGTGCCGCATAGCAGAGTGAGCGCCTGTTACTCGTCCCAGCTTCTGTCAACCTAGCAGTTCGAAAGCACGTAAAAATGCAAGTAGAAAAATAGGGACCACTACGGTGGGAAGGTAACAGCGTTCCGTGCGCCTTTGGCGTCTAGTCATGCCAGCCACATGACCACGGAGACATCCTTGGACAAGCGCTGGCTCTTCGGCTTTGAAACGGAGATGAGCACCGGCCCCTAGAGTCGGAAACGACTAGCATGCATGTGTGGGGGGAACCTTTACCTAGGTAACATCAATGTCAGAAATTGGGCAATAAAATGTCTTCAAGCAAACAACCAAGGACCCCACAATCCTGAGCTACAAATATTCTCTTCTATTGGTATTTAAACTCTGGAATAATTAGCTCACGGCAAAGTATAATCTATATCATACCACATCGTATTTTACTTAAGACACAAATATTTTGTGATTAAAGCAAACTTGTGGATTCTTCCCTACCCCTTTTCCCCTTTTAAATATGATCACCTTATTTATTTCCTTCCAGAGGGGAAAAAAGTCGTTAAGACAATGCTGGTACACAAATAAATATTTTCTTTCATGTTGAAACAAAAACGAAATCACACAACCAGAACCAGAACTGAAACACAGAAAATCCATACTGAAGATCAGAGGAGACTCATTTCACTTTGAAAGTTGTTTCAAAACAAGCCAAAGAGAAATAAGGAGCAATAACTATGGGTGATATACTTCAAAGTGGGGGAACAGTGGGAAAGATATAGCCTCCTTTAATCTGCCACTGTTGCTTGATCCTTCAAGCCAACTCCAACCCAAATATTAACGACACAAAGTAGATAACTAAAATAAAATGTTCACAGTGGTCTAATCCAGGAAGCAAATTTTACCAGTTGTTTTTAGCATGGAATTCAAAATGTTGGTTGTCATCATTAAAGCCCTACATGGCTCGTGGCTTGTCTACTGTATATAGAGCAGGGGTCTTCAAACTTGGCCCTTTTATGACTTGTAGACTTCAACTCCCAGAATCCCTCAGCCAGCATGCCTGGCTGATAAATTCTGGGAGTTGAAGTCCACAAGCCATAACAGGGCCAAGTTTGAAGACCCCTGATATAGAGGATCAGCTTTCTCAAGTTGTCTCACTTTATATAATAAGCTATAAAGTGGGTATGTTCAGATCCCCATCACCTAACAGTGCTGCCCTGTGGAACTCTAAAGCCATGGATTCTTTGCCAGAATCTAGAGGAACATGTGACCTTGCAATGGTTGATGATGAGTGGCTGGACCTTTCTGGTTTTATGTTTCCCCAAATTTCATATTTTTATGAAGATGCCACTTTGAGTCTTCTGACGTGGCAGCCATATCTTTTGATATGAATCTAATACATCATTATGCTCCTCCTCCTTCTCCTCCTCCTCCTTCTCCTCCTCATTTTTATCATCATCATCATCATCATCATCATCATCATCATCATCATCTCCTACACTTTATGGAGCAAGCACATGTGGTCAGATTTGTGGACCTCCATCTGCACATTTAAGTTTGCTGGATGGAGTGTTTGGCCAAATTTGATATGCCTTGGAAAACTCAGGAAAATTAATTCCCCTATATTTTGGTCCATTAATTTCCAGCTTCTTCAGACAGGAGAAAAAGATGTGCACCTGCCACTGAAGCGCAGTCAGGCTCATAGTTGGGTCAGGAGAGCCTGGCCGTAGCATTTCTGCAAGCACCCAACCATTCATTAAAGTGTATTGCCCAGAAGAGATGAATATTTATGCTGCAGTGTAAGAGCGACATAGCTGAACACGATGCCTCAAACATTTTCTGCTTTTCATGTACAGATGTGTGGAATTTTACCAGCCTCAGCACTATTCCAAAGTCTCTTGGGGAACTGTTAAACTGTTTGTTCCATATTCAGATGTCCCTTTGGCAGATTATAATAAAGAGCCTTGGAAAACATACTGTTTTACTGGCAATAAAGAGGCAATAACATCTTAATACAATCAGAAAGAATAACTTAGCAGTCTAAAGGGATAATTGAAATTACTTTGGGTATAAGCCTCAGCACTTTGTAATATTCCAGGTGATCATTTATACTTAATGAAATGCAATGAAACAATAGAATGTTATTGATTTAGAACTTTAAAAAGTTTGGTTTGCCTCTGCAGCAGGCCTCTCCAATGTGCCTTAGATTCACAAAAGAAACAAATGGCCTACATTATATCTCATTATAGACAGCAGAAATCAATAACTTGCTTGCATGGAACATATATCTCTTTTAGCTTTGCAAATCACATTGATGGGCAAGTTAAATTAATAGCAAAGTCTCTTTGTAGTCTGAAGCCAGTACTAACAAACTAGCTTTCTAGTGTATCTATCTAGTAGTCTCTATATCTTACTAAAACTGATTCTAAACACATGTAACTAAAATATGTGCCTGAGCCTTTGCTCGCCTTATCCCCTTTACTGAAGCTGAGAATGAGTTTAAGTCTGTGCATTAAGTCCAAACGACATTTATTACTGTAAGGCAGCAATAACAAGATCTTACTGGCACGAACCTAATTCTTAGATTCACACAATTTGTAGAGAAAATATCAAATAATCTGTTCGGTTTAAAAGATTGGTCTGATTTAATAGTTCACTTGGACATTAATCTAAATTAGATGTTTATCATGCATCAATTTAGTTAATATGGCCTATTGATTCAGTTCAGTTGGGGAAAGCCGTTTTTGCACATGTTCCAACCCATCTGAATTGACAAGAAAGCATTTGATTCAGTGATTATTTACACTGACTTCTTCATTTCAAGCAGACAAACAAATCCTAAGGGAGTGAAGTCCTTTAGGCAATCATCTGCCATAACTTGAAATATGACTCTGTGCCTTACCAGTCTCCAATTTTCATAAAGTTGTTGTCAATGCTACTAACATTGGATGTTTTTGCTTTGACAACAGATTGAGATGCAACCATTTTCTTCTTATGTTTTACTTTTAGAGTTAGAATTAGATGATGCTGGGGTGGGGGGAGGAATGGGCATGAGAGTTTAGCTAGACATAACAGTACTGAAACTAGTGTGAGAACCAAGGTTATTGAAATAAGAGATGATAAGAATTGGCAGACTGGAGAACTGGAGGAGAATTGGAGAATGTGATTTATGACTGTTAATTGGAGGAGGGAATTGTGCTTTGATACTATGTGCTCAGAGGAGGGGAACTCAGATTTTGCCTTCAACTATGTTAGTGCCAATGCTATGCTACTCAAATAAAGATTCTTTAAGGTAAACAATGCCTCAAAGTTCTTTGAAGAGTTTCATCTGTCGGAACCATGACAGTTGTTTCTATAGGACCAAAGGGTAGCCTATGGATCACCTGAAATGTGATTGACTGCTATAAATTTGAATATTAAATATACTGTATTTATGTGAGTATCTCTGACTTCATCTGGACAGCTGCTGCTCAATTCATTAACATCACCACATTGGTGACCATAACAATCTCATCCTCTCCTGTCTCCTCCTCCTTTTGTCTTCAATCATTTCCAACATAAGGGTCTTTTCCAATGAGTTCTGTCTTCTTATTAAGTGGCCAAAGTATTTGAGCCTCAGCTTCAGGTTGGGGTGTCTACTCTTGTTCATTACAACGACACCTGTAATTAAGTCACTGTTCTGTTCAACCTAACTCATGTGTGCTTTATTCATTTTTTTAATTGAAAAACCACCCCCATGCATTTAAAACATTGGTGTCTTTCTTGTAACTACTGTATAATCATGGATCTTGATGCAGAGACTTTTGCATTTTTAAAATCTATCTTTACTTATATATTGGACTATTTATTGATTCTGATTTTCCTTATATCTAATCTGGTGATTGGTTGATGACACAGGTAGGTGATGAGTGTGACTATTTCTAGAGTAGTTTTCACTGTTGAAGGTTTTAGTCTACCTCTTATCTAATCAGATCTGATTGTTAGGAATAGAATAGAATAGAATACTGTAGAATAGAATAGAATAGAATAGAATAGAATAGAATAGAATAGAATAGAATAGAATAGAATAGAATAGAATAGAATAGAATAGAATAGAATTTGGAAGGGACCTTGCAACTCATCTAGTCCAACCCCCACCCCAGCAGGAGACCCTACACCATTTCTGACAGATGGCACTCCAGTCTCTTTTTGAAAGCCTCCAGTGATGAAGCTTCCACAACTTCATAAGGCAAGCTGTTCCATTGGTTGATTGTTCTCACTGTCAGAAAATTCTCCTTATTTCTAGGTTGAACGTCTCCTTGACCAGTTTCCATCCATTATTCCTTGTCAGGCCTTCAGGGGCTTTGGGAAAAAGGTTGATCCTCTCCTCTCTGTGACAACCCCTCAAATATTGGAACACTGCTATCATGTCTCCCCTGGTCCTTCTCTTCGCTAGACTAGCCATGCCCTGTTCCTGTAACTGTTCTTCATGTTTTAGCCTCCAGTCCCTTAATCATCTTTGTTACTCTTCTCTGCACTCTTTCTAGAATCTCAACATCTTTTTTATAGCGTGGAGACCAAAACTGGAGGCAGTATTCTAGGTGTGGTCTTACTAAGGCTTTATAGAGGGGTACGTTGTGAAGTCATTTCACAATGTAGTCACTTAATGTCTCGGATGCCTGGATAGCTATTATTAGGAAGAAGAAAATTTGATGAATATCATGGAAAGCCAAAACGAAGTAGCAGCTCATTAAAGAACAAATGGGACCCCAAAACAAAGAGGGGAAGAGAGTGATGTTCTTTTTTTAATTGAAGCACTTTGGTCCTGGAAATAGGAATGTATGAATATTTGATGCTATCATGGGTGTTACATAAAAGCACTGGCAGGCTTGACAGTTAGAAATAACAAATAATTTGTACTTTGTGGGGCAAATATAACCCATTCTCCCATTTTGTATAAATTGTGGAGGAAACTGTTCCTTTGCCAGCAAAAAATGTTTGCTTGTCTTCCGAGTAGGAGGAAAAGTGTCTAGACGGCTTCTGGGTCTGTAAGGAGCATCTGAAAAGATGGAGGTGGGTGGGTGTGGAAGAATCCACATAGCGTGGCGTGAAATATTACTGTGAAGTGATAGATTTTGGAAACATGTTACCTAACCTTGAACCTCCCACGCAATTCCTTGGTACCAGCTGGAAGCTTCTGTAGTAGATTTATTCCCTTTGTATCTTGTGTTCAGCTCTTCTTCTGAAGCAAAGAGAAAGCCATGCCTTTGGAGGTAAATGCTGGGCTTATAAATCTTTACAGGAGAAACAAACATTTGAACAAACGTATTGAGATTTCCCAGGGAGGAAATCTATGGCAAACTTAGACAGCATTTTTAAAAAGCAGGGACATCACCTTGCCAACAATAGTCCGTAAAGTCAAAGCTATGGTTTTCCCAGTAGTAATGTATGGCTGTCAGAGATGGACCATAAGTAAGACTCAGCGCCAAAGAATTGATGCTTTGAAATTGTGCTGTTAGAGAAGACTCTTGAGACTTTTCTTGGACTGCAAGGAGATCAACTCCATGAGTCCTAAAGGAAACCAACCCTGACTGTCCTTTGGAAGGACCGATGCTGAAATTCAAATACTTTGGCCACCAAATGAGAAGAGAGGGCTCCTTGGCAAAGATCTCAAAGTTGGGAAAGATGAAAGGCAAAAGGAGAAGGAGATAGCTAGATAGTGTGATGGTTGAATGAGATGGTTAGATAGTGTCATCAATGCAATGAGCATGAATTGGGCAAAGTCTGGGAAACAGTGCTGGGCATGGGAGGGCTGGGTTAACAAATCACAAAGAAGGAAAGTGCACCAAGACTTAGTGAAAGGTGTAACTCCAACCACTGTTTTCAGTCAACTGTAAAGACATACTAAGTATGAAACTGTTTAGCTATCCTATGGCTCTGCAGTTAGCTGTATATCATAGTCTGGAGTTTCTGAATTCTTACTTTCTTGCAGAAGAAAGACCATGCTCTGAGAATGATTGCCTTCGTAGCAAAGTAGATATACACGACCCATTTTAAGATGGCAGTGTCAAACCTTCAGAGTATTATTGGCAGATCAAATTAATTCATCTTCCCTCCGCCCAGTACGCTCCCACAGAGAGGGCCTCCTCAGGGTGCCGCCAGTCAAAGAATGCCGACTGGTGACCCCCAGGGGGAGAGCGTTCTCTGTGGGTGCACCGGATTTATGGAACCATCTTCCGGTAGAGCTCCGGATGGCGCCCGATCTCCGCTCCTTCCGGCGCAACCTTAAAACCCATCTCTTTAAGGAAGCGGGCCTAGCCTGATGGGACGGGGTGGGATTGTTATTATGACTTTAATTTTAAATTTGTATTATGGGCACTGTTTAATCATGTTTTTAATAATTTTAATTTTTTTGTATCTGTTTTTATGTATTGCCCTGTTAACCGCCCTGAGTCTCTTGAGAGAAGGGCGGTATATAAATTAAATTAATAAATAAATAATAAATAATAATTCTCATCCAGATCAATTTTAGCTGCATGCAAGCAAGCAAGGAAGGCTTTCTAAGTAAATATGCTTACAATCCCAAAATCTTATTCTGCTGCTATTGTTATCTAACCATATTTCCCACTCTCCTCAACATCACAGCAGTCATACATAGCTGTGGGTTTAAATGGCCATTTGCAATCGAGAGAGTATTGTATGTCACTTTATTTACAACTGGGGAAAAACCAACATCCAGATTCTGATGCAATCCCACCAAGTACAACCTCACAATTGCTCTTCTTTAAAAAGGTAAAGGTAAAGGTTCCCCCGCACATGCGTGCTAGTCGTTTTACTAATCCATAATAAGGAAAAGGGGCAAAGATTTGGTTCTGACAGAAGATAATATTTGTAGCTTAGGGTTGAACTGTGGGTCCTTGGTGCTTTCTGAGCTTGCCTGTTTTCTGGTAAACATTTCATTACCCAAGAAATACTTTTTTTACCTACAAGGGCAAGCTACCACTCCCTTCTAGCACTGATGATGTTACTTATTGGGTAATGTGATATTTGTAAGAAAAGAACCAAGCTCAGAGAACACCAAGGAACACAAAGGGATTTGGTTCTCTTCCATGATACTTGTGTAATAAAACAACATTAAAAGGTAAAGGTAAAGGTTCCCCCGCACATGCGTGCTTGTCATTTCCAACTCTAGGGGCCGGTGCTCATCTCCGTTTCAAAGCCGAAGAGCCAGCGCTTGTCCGAGGATGTCTCCGTGGTCATGTGGCCGGCATGACTAGACGCCAAAGGCGCACGGAGCGCTGTTACCTTCCCACCATAGTGGACCCTATTTTACTACTTGCATTTTTACGTGCTTTCGAACTGCTAGGTTGGCAGAAGCTGGGACGAGTAACAGGCGCTCACTCTGTTATATATATATATAATATATATATATATAATAGGGACGCGGTGGCTCAGTGGGTTAAGACGCTGAGCTTGTCGATCAGAAGGTCGGCAGTTTGGCGGGTCGAATCCCGAGTGCCGCGTAGCAGAGTGAGCGCCTGCTACTCGTCCCAGCTTCTGCCAACCTAGCAGTTCGAAAGCATGTAAAAATGCAAGTAGAAAAATAGGGACCACTACGGTGGGAAGGTAACAGCGTTCCGTGCGCCTTTGGCGTCCAGTCATGCCGGCCACATGACCACGGAGACGTCCTTGGACAAGCGCTGGCTCTTCGGCTTTGAAACGGAGATGAGCACCGGCCCCTAGAGTCGGAAACGACTAGCACGCATGTGCGGGGGAACCTTTACCTTTACCTTATATATATATATATATATATATATATATATATATATATATATATATATATATATATATATATATATATATATATATATATATATATATATATATATATATATATATATATATATATGTAGATCTAGAGTCTCGGGTTTCTTCCCGCGTTCCTTTCATCTTCAGAAAGTTGTGGCGACGTTTCGACGAAATCCCATCCGTCATCATCAGGCCGGAGTGTTCCTCCTGCTGCTTCCAGGAGCAATGCGTGGTCTGGCTGTTCCTTTCCTTCCAACTGCCGGTGGGGCTGTGTTCTGACTGGGTGGAGGCGTGGCTGCTTTCTGATTGGGTGGGGGTGTCCTCCGATTGGGTGGAGGCGTGGTTGTCTTCTGATTGAGTGGAGGCGTGGCTGTCTTCTGATTGGGTGGATGCGTGGTTGTCTTCTGATTGGTTGGAGGCGTGGCTGTCTTCTGATTGGGTGGGGTATGTT
Organism: Vipera berus; assembly: GCF_964194415.1. Lineage (NCBI taxonomy): Eukaryota > Metazoa > Chordata > Lepidosauria > Squamata > Viperidae > Vipera > Vipera berus. The sequence goes on along the minus strand of NC_138214.1, from coordinate 6,894,878 downwards.
CTGAATGGGTGGGGTTTTTTGTTGTGTTGTAATATCCTGAGTGTTGTGATTTGGTATCCTGAGGAGTGGGCTGTGTAGTGGCCTCCAGAGCTTTGGTTTGGCTCCGAGTTCGAGGACCTGCTATGTATCTCTGGTATGGGTCAGTCAGGTTCGTGTGTGCGTTCTTCTGCTTGGGTGATGGCACTTTTGCTTGACTTGTTCTGTCTTCTGTGTGGGAGAGTTTTTGTTCTGGGTGTGGATGAGTCTTGCTGGGGCTGGTGGCATTTGGGGTTGTTTGTTGGTTTTTTAAATCCTTGTTTGCTGAAATTCGTTTCTCTATCAATGCTGGTTTCCAAATGGCATGTAGGCGGGAGGTGTCGTCTCGCTTGTTCATACTGTCTGGGTGTTTTTCTATTTCAATGGCTTCTCTGATTATTCTGCTATTGAGATGTTCTATTTTGGCGATTGTTTTTGTACCTTCAAAATTGATGTTGTGTCCCGTAGTGTTTATGTGTTGTACTAGTGAAGATGTGTGATCTTTCTTCTGTACTGAGTTCTTATGTTCTTCTACACGTACCTCTATTCTTCTGTTAGTCTGTCCGATGTATGTTGCTGGACAGGAGGCGCATGGGATTTGGTATATGCCCTGGTTTTCCAGTTCTATTTTGTCTTTGGGATTTCTCAGGATGGTTGATATCTTTCTGTCAGTATTAAAAGCGGTTTTGATGTTATGTTTGCGTAGTACTTTACTGATTTTGTCGGTTGTTCCTTTTATGTAGGGCAAGATGGCTCGTCCGTTGTTCTGTTCTTCTTCTTGGATGTTTTTCTGTTTTGGAGTCCCCTGCTGAATCATATTGGTGATTTTGTTTTTTTGGAACTTGTTTGCTGTCAATATGTCTGTCAGGGTGTGTAGTTCTGTTTGTATATGTGTTTCATCTGCAAGGCGTCTGGTTCTTGTTATTAGTGTTTTGGCTACTGAATTTATTTGTGCTGGGTGATGATGTGATTGCGCATTGAGGTAACGGTTGGTGTGTGTTTTCTTTCGGTAGACTGTGTGTCCTAGGGTGCCGTTTTGTTTTTTGTATATAAGTACATCCAGGAAAGGTAACTGGTTGTTTGTTTCAATCTCCATGGTGAATTTTATTTTGGGATGTAGGCTGTTCAGGTGTGTTAGGAAGTTTTCTAGCTCCTTTCTTCCGTGGGGCCAGATCACGAAGGTGTCATCCACATATCTGAGCCACAGTTTCGGTTTGTTTGTAGTCTTTTCCAGAGCGTTAGTTTCAAATTCTTCCATGAAAAGGTTGGCGATAACTGGTGAAAGAGGGGATCCCATTGGTGCGCCTTCTATTTGTTTGTATCTCTGGCCTCTGTGTATGAAGTATGTGTTTGATAAGCAGTGTTCTGCTAGTTCTATAATATGGTTTGGTGGTTGGTATTTGCTTCTTATTGTTGATAGAGCTTCTTGGACTGGCACCTGGGTGAATAGTGATACCACATCGAAGCTGACTAGCAAGTCTTTTTGGTCTATATGTAGATTTTTCACTAATTCTATAAAGTGGTATGAGTTTTGGACATATGAAGCTGCCATTTCTGCTTGAGGTTGTAATTGTTTTGCTAGGTATTTAGCTAAGTTTTGTAGTGGTGAGCCTATAGAACTTACTATGGGTCTTAGTGGGATTCCATCTTTGTGTATTTTGGGGAGGCCATATAGTTTTGGGCATCTGGATGACTTCTCCCTAGGAATGATTGTTTGTTGGATTTCTTGGCTTATAGAAGTTGATTTTATCTTTTTCTTGGTGGTCTTTTCTAGATAGGTTGTGGGATCTCTATATATAGGTTTGTATGTAGTTTCTTTGAGTAAGTTGGACAGTTTCTCTTCATAGTCTGATGTGTCCATTACCACTGTAGCATTGCCTTTATCTGCTGGTAGTATGATTATGCTGTTGTCTTTTCTTAGGTTTTGCAATGCTACTTGTTCTTCTTTTGTTAGGTTGCTTTTGGGTGGTTTGCTTGTGCATAGGATGTGGGTGACTTCATGTCTGACTTGGTCTGCTTCATCTGCATTGAGTTTAGTTAAGCTGGTTTCAACTCCACATATGATGGTTTCTGTGGGAATTTTATTTGGTGCAACAGCGAAGTTGAAACCTTTTGCTAGGACGTTCGTTTCTGCTGTTGTTAGTCTTCTGTGGGAGATGTTATGCACTACTTGTTGTAGATGTTGTGATGTGGTTGTTTGGTTGTTGTAGTTCTCTAATTGTTTGAGTTTCTTTGAATGTCTGTTGTTTTTATAGATGGTCTCTGTTTCTGCTCTCCAAACCGCCAGTTGTTTCACTTTGTCCCATAGTATCGGGTGAATAATGTTGCTGAGTTTGAGATGTAATGTTAGTAGGTCCTTGTTTGTTTGGTCTAATTGAAATCTTTTATTGTGGAGTTCATTTCTTAGTAATGCCATTTCTGTTCTTCTTAGAATGCGTTTGGTTGAAGTGGTATTGATGTGGAATTTCAATTTGAAACAATTTGGTCTTATATTTTGGTCTCGACATTGGCATAGGAAAGGTATGTCACTTAGTATTCTTGCTCTTCGTACTTCTGACTTTTCGTAAGTCCTGGTTAGTTGGTAGATGTCCTCCCCGTAGAGGTATGATATTTGTTTTCGTAGATTCTCGCGGGTGTCTGTATGTGTAGATCTAGAGTCTCGGGTTTCTTCCCGCGTTCCTTTCATCTTCAGAAAGTTGTGGCGACGTTTCGACGAAATCCCATCCGTCATCATCAGGCCGGAGTGTTCCTCCTGCTGCTTCCAGGAGCAATGCGTGGTCTGGCTGTTCCTTTCCTTCCAACTGCCGGTGGGGCTGTGTTCTGACTGGGTGGAGGCGTGGCTGCTTTCTGATTGGGTGGGGGTGTCCTCCGATTGGGTGGAGGCGTGGTTGTCTTCTGATTGAGTGGAGGCGTGGCTGTCTTCTGATTGGGTGGATGCGTGGTTGTCTTCTGATTGGTTGGAGGCGTGGCTGTCTTCTGATTGGGTGGGGTATGTTCTGAATGGGTGGGGTTTTTTGTTGTGTTGTAATATCCTGAGTGTTGTGATTTGGTATCCTGAGGAGTGGGCTGTGTAGTGGCCTCCAGAGCTTTGGTTTGGCTCCGAGTTCGAGGACCTGCTATGTATCTCTGGTATGGGTCAGTCAGGTTCGTGTGTGCGTTCTTCTGCTTGGGTGATGGCACTTTTGCTTGACTTGTTCTGTCTTCTGTGTGGGAGAGTTTTTGTTCTGGGTGTGGATGAGTCTTGCTGGGGCTGGTGGCATTTGGGGTTGTTTGTTGGTTTTTTAAATCCTTGTTTGCTGAAATTCGTTTCTCTATCAATGCTGGTTTCCAAATGGCATGTAGGCGGGAGGTGTCGTCTCGCTTGTTCATACTGTCTGGGTGTTTTTCTATTTCAATGGCTTCTCTGATTATTCTGCTATTGAGATGTTCTATTTTGGCGATTGTTTTTGTACCTTCAAAATTGATGTTGTGTCCCGTAGTGTTTATGTGTTGTACTAGTGAAGATGTGTGATCTTTCTTCTGTACTGAGTTCTTATGTTCTTCTACACGTACCTCTATTCTTCTGTTAGTCTGTCCGATGTATGTTGCTGGACAGGAGGCGCATGGGATTTGGTATATGCCCTGGTTTTCCAGTTCTATTTTGTCTTTGGGATTTCTCAGGATGGTTGATATCTTTCTGTCAGTATTAAAAGCGGTTTTGATGTTATGTTTGCGTAGTACTTTACTGATTTTGTCGGTTGTTCCTTTTATGTAGGGCAAGATGGCTCGTCCGTTGTTCTGTTCTTCTTCTTGGATGTTTTTCTGTTTTGGAGTCCCCTGCTGAATCATATTGGTGATTTTGTTTTTTTGGAACTTGTTTGCTGTCAATATGTCTGTCAGGGTGTGTAGTTCTGTTTGTATATGTGTTTCATCTGCAAGGCGTCTGGTTCTTGTTATTAGTGTTTTGGCTACTGAATTTATTTGTGCTGGGTGATGATGTGATTGCGCATTGAGGTAACGGTTGGTGTGTGTTTTCTTTCGGTAGACTGTGTGTCCTAGGGTGCCGTTTTGTTTTTTGTATATAAGTACATCCAGGAAAGGTAACTGGTTGTTTGTTTCAATCTCCATGGTGAATTTTATTTTGGGATGTAGGCTGTTCAGGTGTGTTAGGAAGTTTTCTAGCTCCTTTCTTCCGTGGGGCCAGATCACGAAGGTGTCATCCACATATCTGAGCCACAGTTTCGGTTTGTTTGTAGTCTTTTCCAGAGCGTTAGTTTCAAATTCTTCCATGAAAAGGTTGGCGATAACTGGTGAAAGAGGGGATCCCATTGGTGCGCCTTCTATTTGTTTGTATCTCTGGCCTCTGTGTATGAAGTATGTGTTTGATAAGCAGTGTTCTGCTAGTTCTATAATATGGTTTGGTGGTTGGTATTTGCTTCTTATTGTTGATAGAGCTTCTTGGACTGGCATTGCTCCTGGAAGCAGCAGGAGGAACACTCCGGCCTGATGATGACGGATGGGATTTCGTCGAAACGTCGCCACAACTTTCTGAAGATGAAAGGAACGCGGGAAGAAACCCGAGACTCTAGATCTACACATACAGACACCCGCGAGAATCTACGAAAACAAATATCATACCTCTACGGGGAGGACATCTACCAACTAACCAGGACTTACGAAAAGTCAGAAGTACGAAGAGCAAGAATACTAAGTGACATACCTTTCCTATGCCAATGTCGAGACCAAAATATAAGACCAAATTGTTTCAAATTGAAATTCCACATCAATACCACTTCAACCAAACGCATTCTAAGAAGAACAGAAATGGCATTACTAAGAAATGAACTCCACAATAAAAGATTTCAATTAGACCAAACAAACAAGGACCTACTAACATTACATCTCAAACTCAGCAACATTATTCACCCGATACTATGGGACAAAGTGAAACAACTGGCGGTTTGGAGAGCAGAAACAGAGACCATCTATAAAAACAACAGACATTCAAAGAAACTCAAACAATTAGAGAACTACAACAACCAAACAACCACATCACAACATCTACAACAAGTAGTGCATAACATCTCCCACAGAAGACTAACAACAGCAGAAACGAACGTCCTAGCAAAAGGTTTCAACTTCGCTGTTGCACCAAATAAAATTCCCACAGAAACCATCATATGTGGAGTTGAAACCAGCTTAACTAAACTCAATGCAGATGAAGCAGACCAAGTCAGACATGAAGTCACCCACATCCTATGCACAAGCAAACCACCCAAAAGCAACCTAACAAAAGAAGAACAAGTAGCATTGCAAAACCTAAGAAAAGACAACAGCATAATCATACTACCAGCAGATAAAGGCAATGCTACAGTGGTAATGGACACATCAGACTATGAAGAGAAACTGTCCAACTTACTCAAAGAAACTACATACAAACCTATATATAGAGATCCCACAACCTATCTAGAAAAGACCACCAAGAAAAAGATAAAATCAACTTCTATAAGCCAAGAAATCCAACAAACAATCATTCCTAGGGAGAAGTCATCCAGATGCCCAAAACTATATGGCCTCCCCAAAATACACAAAGATGGAATCCCACTAAGACCCATAGTAAGTTCTATAGGCTCACCACTACAAAACTTAGCTAAATACCTAGCAAAACAATTACAACCTCAAGCAGAAATGGCAGCTTCATATGTCCAAAACTCATACCACTTTATAGAATTAGTGAAAAATCTACATATAGACCAAAAAGACTTGCTAGTCAGCTTCGATGTGGTATCACTATTCACCCAGGTGCCAGTCCAAGAAGCTCTATCAACAATAAGAAGCAAATACCAACCACCAAACCATATTATAGAACTAGCAGAACACTGCTTATCAAACACATACTTCATACACAGAGGCCAGAGATACAAACAAATAGAAGGCGCACCAATGGGATCCCCTCTTTCACCAGTTATCGCCAACCTTTTCATGGAAGAATTTGAAACTAACGCTCTGGAAAAGACTACAAACAAACCGAAACTGTGGCTCAGATATGTGGATGACACCTTCGTGATCTGGCCCCACGGAAGAAAGGAGCTAGAAAACTTCCTAACACACCTGAACAGCCTACATCCCAAAATAAAATTCACCATGGAGATTGAAACAAACAACCAGTTACCTTTCCTGGATGTACTTATATACAAAAAACAAAACGGCACCCTAGGACACACAGTCTACCGAAAGAAAACACACACCAACCGTTACCTCAATGCGCAATCACATCATCACCCAGCACAAATAAATTCAGTAGCCAAAACACTAATAACAAGAACCAGACGCCTTGCAGATGAAACACATATACAAACAGAACTACACACCCTGACAGACATATTGACAGCAAACAAGTTCCAAAAAAACAAAATCACCAATATGATTCAGCAGGGGACTCCAAAACAGAAAAACATCCAAGAAGAAGAACAGAACAACGGACGAGCCATCTTGCCCTACATAAAAGGAACAACCGACAAAATCAGTAAAGTACTACGCAAACATAACATCAAAACCGCTTTTAATACTGACAGAAAGATATCAACCATCCTGAGAAATCCCAAAGACAAAATAGAACTGGAAAACCAGGGCATATACCAAATCCCATGCGCCTCCTGTCCAGCAACATACATCGGACAGACTAACAGAAGAATAGAGGTACGTGTAGAAGAACATAAGAACTCAGTACAGAAGAAAGATCACACATCTTCACTAGTACAACACATAAACACTACGGGACACAACATCAATTTTGAAGGTACAAAAACAATCGCCAAAATAGAACATCTCAATAGCAGAATAATCAGAGAAGCCATTGAAATAGAAAAACACCCAGACAGTATGAACAAGCGAGACGACACCTCCCGCCTACATGCCATTTGGAAACCAGCATTGATAGAGAAACGAATTTCAGCAAACAAGGATTTAAAAAACCAACAAACAACCCCAAATGCCACCAGCCCCAGCAAGACTCATCCACACCCAGAACAAAAACTCTCCCACACAGAAGACAGAACAAGTCAAGCAAAAGTGCCATCACCCAAGCAGAAGAACGCACACACGAACCTGACTGACCCATACCAGAGATACATAGCAGGTCCTCGAACTCGGAGCCAAACCAAAGCTCTGGAGGCCACTACACAGCCCACTCCTCAAGATACCAAATCACAACACTCAGGATATTACAACACAACAAAAAACCCCACCCATTCAGAACATACCCCACCCAATCAGAAGACAGCCACGCCTCCAACCAATCAGAAGACAACCACGCATCCACCCAATCAGAAGACAGCCACGCCTCCACTCAATCAGAAGACAACCACGCCTCCACCCAATCGGAGGACACCCCCACCCAATCAGAAAGCAGCCACGCCTCCACCCAGTCAGAACACAGCCCCACCGGCAGTTGGAAGGAAAGGAACAGCCAGACCACGCATTGCTCCTGGAAGCAGCAGGAGGAACACTCCGGCCTGATGATGACGGATGGGATTTCGTCGAAACGTCGCCACAACTTTCTGAAGATGAAAGGAACGCGGGAAGAAACCCGAGACTCTAGATCTACACATACAGACACCCGCGAGAATCTACGAAAACATATATATATATATATATATATATATATATATATATATATATATATATATATGTGTGTGTGTGTGTGTGTGTGTGTGTATGTATATATATATATATATATATATATATATATATATATATATATATATATATATATATATATATATATATATTTACTGCAAATCATTGGGCTTATTGGACAATAATACATTATCTGTCCTTGACTGGCACAACTAAATGCCTCTGTGCACAGAAACATCTGCACTGAAGAGCATTGTGTACAGAAACATCTGCACAATGTATGGACTGAACCTTCCCAGCTCCCGATGGTGGATTTGACAGAGAACTGATTTGTGGAGAATCAGAAAGCTAAGATCCTATGGGACTTCCAGATCCAGATGGACAGGCAGGTATTGGCCAGTCAACCAGAATTGTGGCAGTAGACAAAGATCACACTGTTTCCTTCCCACAAATGTGTAGAATCATGTTCGCAGCTACACATATTGGGAGCAGGCAGAGTGAAAAAAAATTGTTTCAGAATATTTGTCAGCTCCCACCTGGTGCTCCACTAACCAAATGGAAGTCTTTTCACAAGATAAAGAAGAGATGGAATTATAATTTGCAACCAGCAAAAATATTTGACTTTTGCCCAGTTATAATGATGGCAACAGCCATCCGTGAGAATTCTCTGAGCATTTTTTTTTCTTGACACTTAGTTCATCAGATCATTGTGGTGGGGAACTGAAATGTTTTAGTTATTTATGGTTACTTGCTTTAGACTTTTGCTATAGTTCTCATCGCTTTCTTACCACAGTTTTCCTAAGTTTTGAAACAGTGTTTGACGAAGCTTTGAAGGAAGCACCTTATCAAAGCTAATATAGAAAGCAAGAGTGATCACTTCTAAATTGAAAGCAAAATACCCATATAATATTGACTCTGTTTGTTGTGTTTTCCTACTCTAGAGTCCACCTTAGATTTCCAATATGGGACAAGGCTGAGAAGATCCTTCTACTGGCTTTTCCTACTGGCTAAAGACTATCCATTGCTAGGTGATCTAAGTGATGACTTTCCAGAATACGACAAAAGGTAAGAAAGCAATCAGTTTGAAACTTTCTTGGCACAGGCGAAGAAACCCCTTTAAAGAAGTTTGATTGCGGGCTTCAAAGAAACTTATTTGAATCGCTTTCCTTATTGAAATAGGTCAGTGGCTTGCAAAAGCTCTTTCCTCAATGTTGGTGTCTTCTCATTGGCTAATGAGAAGTTGAGAAGGTGACAAGAAAGGACTTATCACTTTGCCTCTGTGCCCCCCACCCTCCCTTCTGAAGGAATCAGCGATGGGAAAGGATCAAAAGGCCTGAACATCTTTAGAGAAAGGTTGAGAAGAAACTCAACCACGTGTTCAGTGCTTCCAGGTTGAGTGTCACTAAAAATGCCATTGTAGCTTAGAATGTCGAGCAAACCAGTACAATTATGATTTATGTAAAAACATTGGTTAAACACACTTTGAGCTAGCTAATGCAATATGTCAACCTGCCCTGTAGCTCATGCAAAACATCCATTAACTTGGTGAAGTAGATAATATAGATCTAAACTGCCATTATTTTTTAAGATAAGCTTGTTAGTGGAAGGGCATTACCTATTTCAGGAAGAAAAAAAACTATTTCTGGTTGTCTTTTCAGTTGAGAAATTAACTGGTTTCATCTTTGCAGGTATTACCTGTGTCGTTTCCATCATAATAATGAAAAAAAACACCAACCATTGACCTCTGTCTTTTAAATTTTGTGGATATTGATAAAACATGCAGCATGGTTTTAGTTAACAGCTCACTGCTATTTCCATCTGCGAAACTGTCTATAAATACTCTAAAACTGTCGTATTGTCTGCAGTCAAAGTCTGCAATAAAGTCCTGGTGTCTCTAAAGATTTATTCCTTATGGTTAAACCCTAGGCCTTCTTCAGTACTGCTGAGTCTCAAGCTGACCAGGATCAGGATCTCTGGAACTGTACTTAAATACAGATCATTCAGCTATTGGAGCTAAACGTTTGCTAGGTAGTTTTGACCAAGTCATTTCAAGTAAGATCTGGTGGCTCTGAATGAGATGAGCGACTGAGCATCTATGTGTACTTACACATATATTGTGACTGTATGGTTATTATTATTTGCCCTTATTATCTTCTTTATTCCCCCTTTTTATTAGTGTTTTCATTACTATTCTGTTGCTTGGCATGTACACTGAGAGCTTCTGTATCAGAAACAAATTCCTTGTGTGTCTAATCACACACTTGGCCAAATAAAACAGTCAGTTCAATTGAGGAGCCTTGGTGGAGCAGTGGGCTAATGCCTCCTTAAGTAACACCAGCTGCCTGCAATCAGTGCAGGTTCACATCCCACCAGGCTCAAGGTTGACTCAGCCTTCCATCCTTCCCAGGTAGGTAAAATGAGGACCCAGATTGTTGGGGGCAATTAAGCTGACTTTGTAATAATGCCGCTTGGGGTGTGTGTGTGAAAGCCCTAATAAGCAGGCATATACATAGAATGAAGGCTACTGCTAAGTTTGTAAGCCGCCCTGAGTCTTCGGAGAAGGGCGGGATATAAATGGAATTAAAATAAAAAATAAAATAAAAAAAATTAATGACCAAGTGCAGAAATGACTAGGTGAATATCAATGTGTAGAGAAATCGTGGATGTTTCTTTTTCCTCTGACTTGTTAAATCACTCAGGTGGATTTATTATTGGGGGTGAGGAAAGAGCTATGGGTATTTTTGCACTGGCTTTACTAAGTATAAAAGATGGTCAGTTCTGCTTTCAAAATGTCTGAATATGCTTGCAATAAAATTGAGCTTTTGCTTGGGGGACCCTGTAAGAGCTTCACCATATCTCCAGAAAGCCATAGTCAAATGGGTCCAAAAAGTGGTCCAAGAGGAAAAGGGCATCTCTGTGTGTGATACATGCATGAACACACACACACACACACAACACACACATCATCATCATCCAACTGATGTACTGTGTAAGATTCTTGCAGTGAGATGCTTCTTCAAAATTCTGTCTTTTCCTGGAGAAGCAAAGGGAGCAAGAATCTCTCAGTGAGTGAAGAATTTCTTGAAAGTCTAGGGCAATACTAGAGTCATAGTCCCAAAATACATTCCTACATTTCCATGGTGCGTATTGCAGATTTGAAGAAGGATGGGACTGGTTAACGATAAAATCCATGCAAATAAATAAATTTAATGCTTCCAATGGATTCCTTTTGTGAATGATTTATTATCGTCTAAAAGTCATATTGGATTTCCTAACTCACAGCTAATATAATTTGTTCTTTTCTTTTCTATACTGTTCCTTCTAGTCATAGTGGGTCTACATCATTAACCCCACAGGAATGCTAATAAACAAAAAAAATATTTCAAAAGCTTTATTAAGTTCAATTAATTGGTTGTAACAGTTTAATTTTGTCATGCATTGGTAGCCAGTGTATTGTAAGTAATTCTGATGATTTTCATTTCAGTTGCTCAAACAAGTTTGTGTACCAAAGCAAAAAATTGAGTTGTTTTGATAATTATAAAAATCATTGGCTTGTTTGGTGTATTGTGATAAATGGGTTAATTAATCTCCTTTTTTATTGCTTCTAAAGTTATTTTCTTTTATTTTATTGCAACAGAACAATTATAATTTATCCAGCAGTGAGCACTGATAGATTGAAATCACAAACTTTTTTTCATTGTTTACGGCAATTCACTGGATGCAGAGGAGATGGAATGGGTGAATATTTAGGAAAGATAAAGTCAAGGACACTAAAGAGTTGACCTAATGCAGTTCCAAAACAATATAGAGATAGTCTCATAGTGTCCTTTTTAAGTATTTCTTCCTGCTTCTTCTAGCCCCTTAGATGCATATACGTATAATAGTTGTAAACGTCTCCGAGAAACTGCGTACTGAGTAAAACAACAAAAGATGTATGTTTTCTGCACCACTAACCAAGAGATGTGCAATTATGCTGATGAAACGCATACTAATTTTTCTAATCCTATTTATAAAATAAGCCTTATCCTTTAAAAACAGAGACACTGATCTCTGCAAGGCCTAATTGCTAATGGGCAAACCTCTGCTATCCTTTCTTTGATTCTTCATCTTCAAACCAGGTGGTACCAAGTCATCAACTGCAGATTTGTCTTTTGGTAAGTCCTACAAAGGGGCCATCCTGAAGACATATGAGCTCATAATTAAGCCTTTAGACTTGAAATAGGAATCCAAAATCGGGTCCTAGAACTGACAGGGTGACTTTCACTAAGATCTGAAGATTTTGTTGCTGTGGGGATAAAATGGAGCAGCCTTGAGGATCCAAAGACAAGTTAGACATAATCCATAAACATGTGAAGAGGAGAAGGAAGAGAAAGAAGGTGGATATTCTGGGATAGTTTCCTGTTTCTCCATGGCCATTTGTAGGAGAAGAACAGGCAGAGCTGGGTGGTGGTGGTGGTGGTGGAGTTAAATGCATCATCAGTCTACAGCAGGGGACCCCAACCTCGGGGTCGTGGCCCACTATTGGGCCATGGCCTGCTGGCCACTGGGCCGTGGAACAGGCTGGCCAGTGTGCGCACATGTGTGCATGCACTCACCCCCAACTTACACTAGTGCCGCTGCTGCTATGCAAATGGGGCACTGCATGGCAAAAATGGGACATTCCTAGCACCGGCATGGTGAAAACAGGGACGGTGCTAGTGAGTGTCATGCGGGTGGTAGCTTCGCTCCATTTGCATCACACATGCTCGTGGCCCCGTTTGTGTGTGCGCGCACTCCCTTTCCTTCCGGTCCACCAACTGAGAAAGGTTGTAGACCTCTGATCTACAGTCCTTGCATTGCCACAAGACAACCAAGTTCAGCCACCTTTGAATTCCATTGATCCTTAACTAGTGCCATTTTAATGATGACTATTAGTTGACTGGATACTTTTGTATAGGCTTGAGTAATAAATCTTTCTGAACTGTAACTTAACCTATAGTCCTGATCCTTTGCACCTGACACTATTTGAATTATTTTGCACCTTCTGCAAATCAGGTCAAATCCACAGCACCCCGAGATTCATAGATGGAAAACAGTAAAGCTATATATTTATTATTTATTAAATTTGGATGCTGCCCATTTCTCTACCTCGTGACTCTGGGAAGCCTTACCATCAGTCTAGAATTACAGTCTTACAGTCTGTATGCCTGCCTGTCCATCCATCTATTGGTCTGTCCATCTCTCTCTCTATGTCCATCTGTCATTAAGCAAGTTACCACATGTCCAGACCAGAATTTATAACTTTTTTCAAGCGGTTATTAAAGAAATGCCACAGTCATTAAGCAAATTACCTACATTAAAGGGCCAGGTTTCTCTCAAAGGTTTGCTGCAAAATTAGAAGGAGGAGGAGGAGGAGGAGGAGGAGGAGGAGGAGGAGGAGGAGGAGGAGGAGGAGGAGGAGGAGGAGGAGGAGACTCAGTATTATTACTACTTAGGGATAGGAGACAGTATCACCTCTCTAGGGGAATTTTTTCATGATTTCTGAGATTGATAATCCATAGGCCTACAGCCTATTTCATCAACCAGAATGTCCAATGCACTGCAGAAGGATCTCATTGTTTCAGGTGGTTTGTGCATATCCCAGGTAGCAGATGTTGAGCAATAGCCATAGCAATAGAATCAGATTGGTGTCCTAGCAACATCCATCTTTCTGTTTAGCAAAATAGCATTGAAATCATCGCAGATAGAAGCACAGATACAATATCCTCAAATGATCGATCAAACTGGTCACGGTGGGACTTTAGAATTCTGACATCAAATTTCCTGACATTTGAGTTAGTAGGTCCATATCTATCCAGAATAGCTCCATCCGACATTCTCGTCATTTAGATAGATGCAAGCATTAAGCAATCTGAAAATTCCCTGCCACCCTCTTTATAAAAATATTACAATTTTAAATGCTTTACAGCTCTTACAGATGCTGAACTATATGGGACATATGTTAATGGGATCGCTAAGAGCTCAGCTAGCATGTGTTTGAAATCCCCCTTCACAGTTTTATTATATAAAGTCATAATTCCCATTTCAGTCAGATTGCGTAGTTATGTCTAAAGGCAGGCATTGGGAAACTAGATAAATTCAACTTTACATGCCTGGTCTAGTTATTGCAAATTTTTAATATTTCCAATGTAGTTCTAAATTTTGATGAAACTTCTGTTAAGAAATTCAGGGTATCCATGAAGTCCATCTGTCACTTGAAGGCCGAGCAGCACATGGAAGCCATATAAGTATGCTCTTGTTGGTATTTTATATATTCCACTCCACTTTTTGGACCAATCATCTTATTCCAGTGCAGTCTGAATTAAAAGCCACTGAAAGCAGATCGTGATAATTGTCATAGAATTGCCTACAGTTCAAAAAATGGGTGCCTAAAAATTTGGCAAGGAGCCAGTAGTTTGCCTCAAGAAGGTACAACGTGGTGTGATTGATCTCACTGAAGTGTTTTGTGGTGCTGCTGAGGTCTTCTCCAGCAGGCATGGTTGATATCTTCTGCCAGACCTTGATGACGTTGGAGAAAGTGTCAGAAAGAACAAGAAGGGAGTCACTGCAGTTGTTAAGTTAGCAACACGGTTGTTACGTGACTCTGGCTTCCCCATTGACTTTGCTTGTCAGAAGGTCGCAGAAACTGATCCCGTCACCCCAAGGCACTGTGACCATCATAAATGTCAGTCAGTTGCCAAGCATCTGAATTCTGATCACGTGACCATGGAGATGCTGCAATGGTCAAAAGTATGAAAAATGGTCACAAGTCACTTTTTCAGTGCCATTGTAACTTTGAATGATCACTAAATGAACTGTTGTAAGTTGAGGACTAGCTGAAGTTGCCCAAGGCAATAGGGTCCTCAGTGGGATGAAGCCGAAGCATTTATTGCATCAACGTTCATGGAATCTTAGCGGCATTCTGTTGTGCTTGTTTCTGTGCCCCATAACAGTATACACAAAGTGAGATGGAAAAGATAGGATGGCAAATGAACTGGAAGACAGAAGACCAGTGGCCTCATTTCTTCTGAAGTGTAGTATCGCCCGTTAACTTTGACTGATACACGAACCTTGGGAGAAAAGCACTAAATAGGTCCTTGGAAAACGAATGGATCATAGTAGTTAAGGAATGCTATTTCTGAGGGGACCAATTTTTTTTGGGGGGGGGGTTCTGTGTGAAACAGCTTTCCGTATTCCTACATAAAGAAACCTGATACATTTCAGAGGGTATTTTGAAGCAGTTTTTTTTTTTAAAAAAAGTTCATTGACAAAGCACACAGATGACCAGATCAGGTAACAAATGAAGATTTTCCGTGTGTGACAGCTTGGATAACTTCTGCCATTCAAAAGATGTAATACTAACCTAGTTTCCCCCCCCCACACACACACCCCTTAATCTGATATGGAATAAGACATACTTCCCTTCCCTGCCCTGTTAGCCTCCTTCAACTAAACATAAAGGTAAAGGTAAAGGTTCCCCTGCACATGTGTGCTAGTCGTTTCCGACTCTAGGGGCCGGTGCTCATCTCCGTTTCAAAGCCAAAGAGCCAGCGCTTGTCCGAGGACGTCTCCGTGGTCATGTGGCCGGCATGACTAGACGCCAAAGGCACACGGAACGCTGTTACCTTCCCACCGTAGTGGTCCCTATTTTTCTGCCCTGTTAGCCTCCTTCAACTAAACATAGCACTTAACAAAGTCCATTCTTCCCCGGGCATTTATGCCTCCTCAATTATTGCCATCTTTTCTTCTTTTTCCCCCCCTGTAAAGAGTACCTTTTAAAATCATTCTTCAGCATCGGAGAACGTCTCTGAATTGCTCAATTTTCCTCACACCTGCCAACTGCAGTCACTTTAGAAGTTTCTTGATTTCACAATATTTCAGGATATAAATGCCACACTTACCGTGCAGAGGTACCTGTGGAAGGAATGTGTGTGGTAATAACCTCCCTTTAATTATTACCCCCAGACTATTTTTAAGCATTCTGAGTGAAGTGTTTCTCAACTGTGTGTGCAGGGAAGGTGTGTGTGCATGTGTTTTAAAGAATACAAATCTGGGATTTGATTTAAATAAGACGACATATCGCTGGGGTCGCAAATCCCCTCTATTCTTTCTCACTCAAAAGACTCAATAGCTGCTTAGTGTTTGCAAGGCTTAATGCATCCCACACATCGTAGTTAGGACTGAGATGGCATAATATGTTATCATTGTTTATTTTGGAATGTGACAGTTCACTTCAAGTTTGAACCAAGGTAAGAGCGGGTGGCCCCTATTTCTTTCCAGGAGTATGTACTAAAATCTGGCCTATTCATCTCATTTCTTCTCTGGCCACCATTATTCTCTTGAAGATAACAAACACTTTAGCATTGACTTGCAAAGCAGAGTTGGTTTTAGTAATTCTTTCCCACTGAATTCCAGGACCAAGGGAATTCTTCATTTCTAAAGTAGGGAATCAACAGAACATTAGGATATTCTACACCATGATTCTCTGTCTTCAGACCTACATACTCCTTGATAAACCTGGTGATTATAACAAGCAACAGTGATGGTTCGTAAATGAATGAGTGAATGAACTCGTTCCTTCAAACCAATATTAAGATAGCATGTTTTATCTTTGTAGTTGCTCTCCAAGGTCCCGTGTTTCTTCCTTACTTCTATCAGCCATCTTGCATTGCTGCCTTTCTCTTAGATTGTTATCAGCTTGGATTACCAGATACGTGATGGGAATAAGTCATCAGTTGTAGCAGCAGATATATATCTAGGAAAAGAAGAAGAAGAAAAAAAAACCTCATGGCACATAATTGGGGGTGGATTGAGTCTTAAGAGAAGCTGAAGGGATATTCTATCTTCTCATCTATCTCCTTCTGTATCAAAGAAGGGGGGAAGGAAGAAGAAGGAAGGAAGGAAGGAAGGAAGGAAGGAAGGAAGGAAGGAAGGAAGGAAGGAAGGAAGCAAGGAAGCAAGGAAGGAAGGAAGGATGGATGCTGGAACTGAAAGGATTATGATTTCCTGGTGCACAACTGAACACTGCTCTCATTCTCAAACTTTGAATACAGCTATAACCATTTATGTTTCCTCAGGTTCTGTATACAGGGTCTATATACAGAACACAATAAAAGTGTGCAGGTCAGAGTACTGTATGGTTGCTGTGAGACGATCTACTATGTGCACTCAGTTCTTATTTCTGCCATTTTAAATAAATTAAAAAAAACAGCTTTGCAGGGGTGTTAGCAAGCAGAATGCAGGGGGGGGAATTACAAAAGCACTTTGCATAGGGATAAGTGCTAGAACAAATATATATAGAGTCATCCTTGCGAAGTTGCAACAACATGCTTTAGCTACTCAGTCTGTCTCTATTGTAATTATAGATCAACGTTTTTCCCTACAAGGACTGCATGTACTTTTTTTTTTTCTAAAGCACATTATGTTCCAATCTCTGTATAACAGCAACCATCATTTTAATGTGGAGTAATATGATTTTTTTTTTATTTTCCTTCAGGGCTTTTTGGGTAAGGGAGGTGACTGAAGTCCTTTAAAAATCACCAGCAAATTGAGCTGAACAATATATGTCATATTAAAGAGAGGGAAAAAATAAGAAGCAATCATTCTACTTGACAAAGAGTTTCTCAGTGACATTCAAATAAAAGACAGGCTACTCTGCAAATCTAGCATTTGTTTAGGTAAAGACAGAGGCATTAAAGCTCTCCAGGCCTAAGGAAATGAGAGAGGAGAAATAGACTATCTACAGGGCAGGGAAGCAAGTTGCAAATTGTGCTGGGAAGACGATGGAAAAATAAGAATTATTTGTTATTATGCCGATGAATCTAAGCCAGTTTGGTCTGGTGGTTAAAGCACTAGGCTAGATAGTCTGAGGCTGTGAGTTCTAGGCCTACTAAGCCATGAAAGCTGGCTGGATGACTTTTGGCCAATCACCAGGAGACACTGAGTTCTAGTCCCACCTTAGGTATGAAAGCCAGCTGGGGACTTTGGGCCAATCACCAGGAGACACTGAGATCTAGTCCCACCTTAGGTATGAAAGCCAGCTGGGGACTTTGGGCCAATCACCAGGAGACACTGAGTTCTAGTCCCACCTTAGGTATGAAAGCCGGCTGGGTGACTTTGGGCCAATCACCAGGAGACACTGAGATCTAGTCCCACCTTAGGTATGAAAGCCAGCTGGGGACTTTGGGCCAATCACCAGGAGACACTGAGATCTAGTCCCACCTTAGGTATGAAAGCCAGCTGGGGACTTTGGGCCAATCACCAGGAGACACTGAGTTCTAGTCCCACCTTAGGTATGAAAGCCGGCTGGGTGACTTTGGGCAAGTATCTTCTCTCAGTTCAACCCATCTTACAAAAATGCTGTTGTGGGGAAAAGAGGAGGAGGTAGGTGTGTTGGGCATGCTTGCCACCTGAGTTATTTGAAAAATAATAATAAAAGTGGGATAGAAATGAATGAATAAACAAATAAATATTGACACCAGTTCCATGATCCCTAGGCATTTCTGGATTGAAGGGTTTATTGTACCCCCAAATATCTGGAGCACACCAAATGACTTGAACAAAAAAGAAGGAGACCTATTTAAACTTCAGAAGAAAGTCCTGATTTTTGGTTTGAAAAAGGACCCTGGTGTCTTTGAAACCAGAAACAACATGCTGCCTAAATCAGAAGAGACTGTGCTTTGTAAAGAGTCTGAGCTTTGTAAAATGTTCGTTACATGTTTAAGCAGGTCAGAGGAAAACCTAGCATCTATCTTCAGACATGTTAGATTCAGTTAGATTCCTCCTCCTCCTCCTCCTCCTCCCTCTTCTTCTTCTTCTTCTTCTTCTTCTTCTTCTTCTTCTTCTTCTTCTTCTTCTCCTCCCTCTTCTTCTTCTTCTTCTTCTTCTTCTTCTTCTTCTTCTTCTTCTTCTTCTTCTTCTTCTTCTTCTTCTTCTTCTTCTTCTTCTTCTTCTTCTTCTTCTTCTCCTCCTCCTCCTCCTCCTCCTCCTCCTCCTCCTCCCTCTTCTTCTTCTTCTTCTTCTTCTTCTTCTTCTTCTTCTTCTTCTTCTTCTTCTTCTTCTTCTTCTTCTTCTTCTTCTTCTTCTTCTTCATTTGGTTCATATATAATTTATCTGTTTGTGGAAACTTGGGAAAAATGTTCTCACGCAGGAACCAAGGACGTCTGCCATGGAAACTCAGCGGTTAAATATTGGGAGAGGCATGGCCCTGTGGCTAGACATTCAAACTCCCTCCAAAGTCTTTCTCCTCTTTCTTAGTTTTCAAAGTTTTCTCCCCTGTTCCTGTTTGAGGTCCCTTCACTCCTCTTGTTTGTAGATCATCAATTTTTGAGCTGCTCTCTGCTCACAGCCTCCTATCAGGCAGTGCAGGCACATCCTGTTAATCTCCAAATCCTGCAAAGTGCTGGTTAGCAATCAATAGCTGCCTGCCCTCTCTATTTGCTTTCCTTTGCTTGCATATTTTAAGGGAGTCGAAGCAGACTCTCCAATTTTCTCTCTGTGTGCAATGCAAACGGTGGCTTACAGAAATATACATAATTGCTATCTCTCCCCGTTTTCCCTCTATAGAGTTTAGGGGGCGCCATCTTCTCTCTGCTTTTTTTTTATTATTATTACACCAGAGGATCTACCTGTTTGTTTTCCAGGAGGACTTTTTTAAGGGAGCAAAATAACCCAAAGAAATATGTTGGTTGCAAGAAGGCCCTTTCAAGAAAATGGATATATAGGTAGTCTCCCACTTACGGCCATCATTGAGCCCAAAACTGTGCCCTTGCTTGCCACAGTTGTTAAGTAAGTCACTGCACTTGTTAAGTTGGTAACACAGTTGTTAAGTCAAGCTGGCTTTCTCATTGACTTTGCTTCTCAGAAGGTTGCAAAAAGTGATTACGTGACTCCAGGACATTAAATGCAGGCTACTTGCCAAGCGTCCAAATTTTGATCACATCACCATGGAGATGCTACAATGGTCTTAAGTGTGAAAAATGGTCAGAAGCCACTTATGTAGGTTTACTAGGATGCAGGCCGGAATCTGGCAGGTATTTGTAAATGCTTTGGTGGCACAACTAGGGTTTAAGTCAAGGCTTATATTCAGGTTTCTCCAACCTAAGGCATCCTAGAAGGTACCGTTGTGAAAGAAGCTCTCACAGCTTCTTTTCTTTCCTGCGTTTCAAAATAGTTTCTTATAAGAAAAGGTAGCAAAGAATATAGAGAATTATGGGTATTTCTACTCTCATGTTTAGCCAACCTATTGTTTGTCTATCATCAAGGCATTACAAGCAAATTCCATCTTATGTGAGTTTTTGGATAGGTCTTACTTACCATTTATTTTATTATTATTTTTTTTCACCTTTCACATGTTTGAACTATTTCTCTCCCTGAGAAAGGGACTCCTTGTGATACTTAGGGGGAAGGAAGGGAGGAAGGAAGGAAGGAAGGAAGGAAGGGAGGAAGGGAGGAAGGAGAGGGAGGAAGGAAAGAAGGGAGGGAGGGAGGAAGGAAGGAAGGAAGGAAAGTTTTGGAAAACTGGAAAACACACTGCGGTGAATTGTTTATTCCAGCCTCTTTGCATTCTCTCTTTCTAGAAAGAGAAGCAACTAAATTAATTGCTTAGTTCTCTTTCTTCCTGGTAGCCTATTGATCTCCCTGTGATTCAATCTCCTAAAATGTAGATGGTGACAGCAACGAGATAAAGAAAAATGGGGAGGCAGACTCATCTTAAGCCAAAGCCCTTCCCCAGGACCCAATCTCCAGATATGATCTCGGTTAGTGATTTCTAGGAGAAGAGTAAGCAATAACTCCAAGGTGGCATCTGCCCATGAGTCACTTTTTTTGCAGTCATCGGAACCCCATACTGCTTTCTCTGCAGGGCTATGGTTGTCAGAATCTGTTGTTTATGTCTTCCAGATGTTTCCTTCCTGTATCATTTGTATTTCTATTGTATTGCTTAAAATTACTTTATATTGAACATTGTCCAGAATTATGATGGAGTCAGATGGCCTATAAACATGAATAATAAATGCTGAAATCAATAACATGATGCCTTGTTCTTTGAAAATGGCAAACAGACAAAATGTGTAGTATAAAATAGATCAGAGCTGTAAAGAAAAAATGGGGGGGGAAGTGGATTAGTGGAGTGAGGTAGAGTGGGGAAACAACACCCATCCTTGTGTGAGATGTGGCCTATAATCTTATATCCTCGGACAGGGCACACATACACCCAACATAAAATGTATCCTTTGGCTACAAATTCATTTCTCAACCTAATCTAGAGTTCACAGTTGAAGCACAAACGACCAGGCTCAATTTAGGATATTTTGGAAACATCATGTGATGACCTAGCTCTCTTGAGAAGGCTCTAATGGTGCACGCCCCCCCCCCCCAAAAAAATAGAAGGAAATAAGAGAATGACCAGCAGTGAAATGGATAAACTCAATTCCATGAAGGATACGCTATTGGCAGACACTACTGGGGACAGACTATCATTGGAGGTTCTCCAGCAGTGGTGGGATTCCGCCGGTTCGTACCATGTCGGTAGAACCAGTAGCTATTTTTTGTTGTCCAGGCCCAGAATGGACTTCCGGAAGTGGCACCCACATAGAGAATGGTTATTTACTTATTTGAATCCCACCACTGTTCTCCAGGCTGGGGATAGATCATCCTGGAGAAGGTCTTTCTGTGTAGTTATTCCCAAAGGTGTTTCTGAAGAAGTCAACACCAGTTGTGAGTGGCTCTTAAACTGTAGTCAAATTGACAGAGATCATATATGGCGTAACTATCTTGTTTGCTTTATTTTGCACTCTTGTTAATCGATAACAACTTTTTGAAACTTTTTTTAAAGGTGTTGTGTTGTTGCCTTGATGACATCTTTCCCCTCGTGCCTTTTCCTGTTTCCTTTTGTTTCTCCCTTGTTAAGATCAGCTTGAAAATTTAATGTGGTATGTTAATATAAATTGCCTTCAGCATCAATTGCTTTAGGAACACCATATAAATAAAACAGTTATTACCTCCATAACAAAATGACAAAAATATACAAGTGATGCTCTCCAATATTAAATTAGACCAAGTAAAGTTTCTCGAAGAATAGCATACAAATAAGGCACCATAATACTTGTTCTTCTAGGATGTATCATAGAGCTGATTATTCAGATATTTTTCCTAAATAAGAGAAAAAAGATCTAAAATCAGAGTTTAAACTGTGAGCTGCCTACACAGCATGCATGACAATGTTTTAATAAGGCAAGAAAGGCTACAGTTGCTTGAAAAATTTAGCAAAGGGTATGAATTTTTTCGCTTGGCTACACTTTGCTTTATTAAGCAGCTACAGAGATTTTTTTTCCCTGATGTGTGCATGGGTTGTACATTATGTGTTATATTTTTATTATTTGAAGCAAATCAAATACCTAACCCAGCCAAAACTAATGTTTGGATGCAGTATGAAATCTCACTTATGAATAACACAAAAATAATCAGAATGGTGAGGAACAGATTCAAGCTAGCAAAACTAAGGGAATGTGAATCTTTGGGGAAAAACAAAACAAAGCCAGACTTTAGGGAATGTCCTTTAGTTCTAAATGGGCTTACATCTCCCTGTTTGGGACCTGTGCAAGAATGTGACCTTCCTTCAGAACTAGCAACTCTAGATAAGAATCAACAGAATTCAAGAGGGGTTTCGATTAAGACCCTTTGTGGGAATGTAACAACTCTAGAAGGGACGCAGTGGCTCAGTGGGTTAGGACGCTGAGCTTGTCGATCAGAAGGTCGGCAGTTTGGCGGGTCGAATCCCGAGTGCCGCATAGCAGAGTGAGTGCCTGTTACCCGTCGCACCTTCTGCCAACCTAGCAGTTCTAAAGCACGTAAAAATGCAAGTAGAAAAATAGGGACCACTACGGTGGGAAGGTAACAGTGCTCCGTGCGCCTTTGGCGTCTAGTCATGCCGGCCACATGACCACGGAGACGTTCTCGGACAAGCTCTGGCTCTTCGGCTTTGAAATGGAGATGAGCACTGGCCCGGCCCCTAGAGTTGGAAACGACTAGCACGCATGTGCGGGGGAACCTTTACCTTTTACCTTTTTAACAGCTCTAGACTGATTACTCATGTGATTCCACCCTGAAGGTTCTGCCTCTCCTTCTCCTAGAAGCTTCTCCTTCCAGAAAATGTGTGTTTTCTTACACCCCCCCCGTAAAAAAATTGTTTCTCAAACATGGCTCTGTTTAATCCATCGTCAGAAGGATAGTTGATTATTCTCGTATTGACATTTTTCCTTCTCCTTGGCCTTCTTTCTGAACCGATATTGGTTTCAATGTCCCTGAGATACTTTCCATTTTGATTTTCTATATGCTTCAAAGCACAATGAATTGCCATGATTTTAATAGGCTTAATTGATATAAAAGTCTAATTTGTCTTCTACAATTTATCATTCTCCCACCAGTATAAATAGTGGAAATCTTTTTCCCCCTCTACCATATGATTGCCAGGTTTTTATTAATATAAAAGGATAAGAAGGCCAGTATAGAAACATTTCCTTTTTTGCATAACTAGAATCATCATCTAGTTTCCCTTTTTCTATCAACATGGTATTGTTAAAATACATGAAAAGTTATGAAATACGCTAAGTATAAGATATACGTGGGAATTCCCCCCCCCCTTGGTAGAGCCTTGATTAGCTGTTGTTCACTGCTTGATTGTTTATCTGAGTTGGTAGTTCCTTGATTGGGATATTTTGTACAACATCCCAACTAGCACTGACAGGTTGAACAATTATATATAAGCAGAGAGCAAAACCCACACCTTTCAAGCATTGAAGATGTTACCTAGTCTGGTAATGAAACGTCTACAACCAAACAACCAAACTCAGAGAACTCCACAGACTTCACAACAAATAAATACTCAGGGGGGAAAAAAGGCAATGACAAATTACTTCCATATTGTCACTAATTTATTTATTTAGCATATGGTATTGTCACTAAGAAAGCTCTATTGTCATGCCCCTGAATTAACCAGGAGCTGTGTCAATTTGAAGTTATATTTATCTTTACATTATATATTTAATAATTTTTCCCCATTGGTGTTTGGTAAGTAATTCTGAAAGTTTATGGAAGCATAATTCTATATTTTCAGGGTCTCCATGTAATTATGGAACTTCAGCTTATATACCTCTAATGCAAACCCCGCTAACAAAAAATAAGGTGGCAGAACTTTTGAAATATTTTAACTGTAGCCATAGGATAATTTTCTGTTCTTGAACTCACAGTGTTCTTTATTTTCTGACATAAAGAAGGCTTTATCCTTAGTCTACTGTGAGCAACACCCAAGAAATGTATTATCTGTCTCACCTGAATATGTTGTCAGATATCTACAGGTAGCAGTTCTCCTATCTGGAAGATATTCAGGGTCCATGTTTGCTTTTCTGTTGGAGGAAGTCAGAAATAAATGGCAGGGGATATTTCAAATGGTGTATATTTGCATTGATTTAAAGTGGCCTCATCGGTCTTGTCTACAAGACTTGGAATAAGCAAGGCAAGGTAATAGCATTTGTTGTAATGAATACAGCTGTACAAACAGAATTTTGGATAAAGAGGGATCCAGGTTTTGTATGCTTTCTTTGAACCGAGTGATTTGTGCCTTCACAAATTTGCCTATTTATTTTTGCTACCTTTTCTCGCAGCTTTATCTCTGTACAAACACGAATCTGCCTGGGTCTGAAATGGCTGTTGTAAGTTACTGTCATCTAGGCTGTGAGAAGTGATGTCTACATTTTAGATGCATCAGGGCTGTCACTCTAAATCAGACAAAGTGACACGCACGTGTTTCATTTCTAATAGGAGCCTTCTGGATGGTTCCAGATGTTTACGGCTCCCAGGGCCCCAAAATTCTGCCCATCCCTTATATTTTATAAAGACAGGTATATATTGCCTTTGACAAAATGTTTTACTTAGTCATGCTGATAAACAGCTTCAGGTAGACTGATAATGACTCATTAATGGCTCCCCCCCTTTCAATTATGGCTAGATTCATACATTGTGCTAAGTTTAGGAGAGGTAATAAGGTGTGGATTAAGTCTTTTTCAAAGAGGCATTGGATATTTACACTACATTTCATAGGTAATAAAAAGTAGGCATTTCTTGAGTTTAGACTCATAAACGACTTGAGCTTAGATCTGTGAAATAAGGATTGAGATTGACCACCAGTGAGAAAGCTGGCCATAATAAAGAACTTAATTATCTCTCTAATCCCTCCTTTTGACCAATTACTCAGGAGAAGAACCAAACTGTAAGCTACAGATTGAGAGGGAACCCAAAGGAGATCTTTCGTTGATGATATAAAGCCATACAAAGGTCAGAAAATATCAGGACTTCCAAGCTGTGGGGTGATGTACTTATACTTGTGTCAAGCCTAGCATAGAATAGCCAAAAGGAATATGAGCATTCATTGTCTAAAACTGAAACAGATGTCATTGAATTGTCTGGATAGTTTATTACAACTTTTCCCTGGGTAGTGTCCCTCCCCAAATGTGTTGACATGCAACTTCAATTTCCAGTGTAGGTTAAATTTGTTAATACAGGTCAAATAGTTGCCTGAGCTCATTCTTTGCCACTGCTTATTAAAGAGAGGGGTTTTTTTAATGAACTAACCGCTCCTCATTCTTTGCATTTATTTTCTCCAAATTAGTATGTCAAAAAATGAAACTTCATGCTGTGCTTCTGAGCTTAATTTAGAAACAGAATATAGATATGTGGCTCTTTAGCCTGATCTTATAGAGATGTCATTTTGCTTTCTATGAGTTGAACAAAGTTTTGAAAAGTTATTCTTCAAAGCATTATTCTTATTATTGCTGAAGTTTATTAACTGTTAATTTATAAACTAAAGAATTTTGCCTCCTTTCTTTCCGTAACCAGTTGGCCATGTGGAGTTGAAAACTTGATCAATCTAGAGTTGATGAAAGTGCAGTGCGTTAGCCTAAAATATTCCCCTGCAGCATTTCTAGTTTACAGTTGACATGTTGTTGACATGAATCAACCAGATGTAAAAGAACAGACATTAACGTGGTGATGATCAGATACACATGGACATTTATTCTGTGTAATGATTTTATTATTCAAGTGTAGTGCGTTGCTGGCACACCAATGTTTTCTACATAGACTTTAGTTTCTAAATCAATATTAAAACAAAATCCCAGTTATATCTAGAGGTACATGAGCATATATGTCAAGGTCATTTTTTTATTACAATCCATTAAAAAAGAAATCGCAAAGTGAAAGAGGGCATAGACCAAAAATGTTAATTCATTTCTTTGCTGGAATAAGAAAAAAACCTTGGGTAAACAGAGACCTATCCTGATTAAATTAGATCCAAGCTTGATGTCAGTGCTGCCTCTACTTAAATCCTAGGAAAGAACAACCCTTCACTAGATTTAGAGAAAAATGTACTTTTACTAGGAAAGAACTACCGGTAACTGCAGACATTTCTTTCCTTTTCTCTAAATCTATGGAGTAAAGGTTTTTCTTTTTCTTTCCTGGGATTTAAGTAGAGGCAGCCCTGACACTTGTGCTGGGTTGGTTCCGATCAACCAAGTCATCTCCCCACCACCACCAAAATATTTATGGGGCAGTTCAGATGGGTGGGTAAGTAGTTGAATGGTGAGAAAGGAATATAATTCTTCCCCAGATCAAATTAAATAAGAGAGCCAGAAAAGAAGTAACAAAACTGTAATGTTCTCCCTGTATTTATAGTAATTTCCACAAACAGCTGACACTTGTATTTCTCCAGTGAGATATAGCTTGAGATTAAAATTCTTAACAAATAGAAAAAAATATTAGGATAATGTAAAGGGTTACCCAGAAAAACCTTCTCATTTGATTCTATTGGTAATTAAGTTCTTCTCATGCATATTGAATTTTTCCAAATTATTTTGTCCATGAAGGCATTGGTATACAGTGTTATAGAAATATTTGTAGCTGGGGTACATAAATGATATGTATTTATTTATTTATTTATTTATTTGTATGCATGTTTACAATCATTTCTATGCTGCCAACTCACCAGACTCTAAAACATATGTATTATCGGTTAAAATGTACACAAAAGACATTTTTGCAGAGAGCTGCAGACAATTTTGTTTCCTTATTTTGTGAAATGAATTAAAAGGATATGCACATTTGAAAATTGGACTAGCAAGAAGTAGAAAGACGTGCAAACCCAACATGGACCGCAAATAGACAATCCCTCTTCCTTGCTCATAAAAACTAATGAGCAAAGACTCTCAAAATAAAAGGAACAGTGTGCATCCAAATCTAAACAACAAAAACATTGAAGTTGTCTCTAGGAACACCAACAAAATTGTAGAGTTTGGAGCAGGTTTGTTCCACTAATATAGAAGGCTTGGTTCTAATGACTGTTCTAAGTTCTGATCTGACTTGGAACTGTTCCTTAGCTTAGACTTTTGAGAAAATTGTGAAAACAAATATGGGAGACAGGCGGAATTTCAGAAATGGACTACGCTGACCTGTCATTCTTACTATATTTCATTTTTTGCCATTGTTCTGAGTTAAGCCCGTAACGTTCTCCTTACAAAATTAGTTGCCTTTTGTAGTGCCTTCTTGTCTGCAATAGAAAGGACAATAATATTTGGCAAGAGAAAATATTGGATCTTATAGAGGGAAAGGCCTTGAGGAACAGGAAGAAGAGCCTCTCTCAAGACAATGACCAGATAAAAGAGGTCTGAATCCAGGGCAGGAATGTAATGTGAGCAACACCTCAGTGAAACTCTCGTGAAGATAAGGGAAGAGGGGGGGGGAGACATTCAGGCTTGCAAGATTATATTGCTATTACCTTAAAAGTAGGATACACCTACATGTTGAGACTCTAGAAAGAGTACAGAGAAGAGCAACAAAGATGATCAGGGGACTGGGGGCTAAAATATACAAGGAACGGTTGCTGGAATGGGGTATGTCTAGTTTAATGAAGAGAAGGGCGAGGGGGGACATGATAGCCGTCTTCCAATATCTCAAGTGTTGCCACAAAGAAGAGGGAGTCAAGCTATTCTCCAAAGCACCTGAAGGCAGGACGAGAAGCAATGGATGGAAACTCATCAAGGAGAGAAGCAACCTGGAACTAAGGAGGAATTTCCTGACAGTGGAACAACCTGCCTCAAGAAGCTGTGAATGCTCCGACACTGAAATTTTTAAAGAAGATACTGGACAGCCACTTATTTGAAATGGTACAGAGTTTCCTGCCTGAGCAGGGGGTTGTAATAGATGACCTCCAAGGTCTATTCCAACTACTGCTACTTCTTCTTCTTCTTCTTCTTCTTCTTCTTCTTCTTCTTCTTCTTCTTCTTCTTCTTCTTCTTCTTCTTCTTCTTATTATTATTATTATTATTATTATTATTATTATTATTATTATTATTATTATTATTATTATTATTATTATTATTATTATTATTATTATTATTTACATGGCATTGAATTTGTAGTCCTATCTAGCTCAAAGGGCTGGCAGATATCTCCTAGGAAGTTCCAAAAACTATTCTGCACATCAGCAATTTTGCATTATTCCTCCTGATTATTCCTGTAGTCAGCTTGCGTTATGGCAGCTTTATGTGGCTTCATTTGGTACACCATTTCAGATAGGAGCTCCATCTTCCCTTCCCTTTGAAAATTTGATGGCTTTGCTGTATCCCCTTCAAGAATGGCCTTCAGCTATTTCTTATCGCCTTCCCACCCAACGTGCTATATACTCAACCTTGTACATTAACTTCCACATAGCCCAATGGCCCACAATCTATTGTCCTTATATTGTTTAGCATAAATGTATTTTGTTAAAAAAATGTAATGGTTACAGTCACTACCCTGCTTATCTGTCAGGACTTAACCATTGAAAAACAAGATAGAATGTTAAAATGTCAGTTTCAAATTTTCTTCTATCCCTGTCTGGAGATGAAGAATCATTTATGTCCTGGCGTTTGTAACATGTCACTAAGACAATTTTCCTGAAATTTCTGGCTCAACCATCAAAGTTTGGTCCCATCGTGTCATACCTGTGCACGTGCATTTGGTTGGTTAGTACATATTTTTCTTTCCATTCCTATACAGATCACCTGTAAGGATTTATTCCTCTCAAAAAGTACATTTCAGTGAATTTATGAATTTCTCCAAGTTCTCTTACCTTAGCAAAGAATAAGCGTGAACATCTTTCCTTGAAGACTTTTTTCCCCCCACAGTGGTCTGCAGTTTCCTTGTAGTGAAATCCCACAGGGACAAAAAAGAAATCCCTTTGAAGTTTTGTGTGTGTGTTTTGTTTTAGTTTTTGACTCTTTTTTTTCCTTCCAGATAATGTATTGAAGCCATCAAAGGAGGTTACAGTAAGATGGAGAGATTTGTAACAATAAAGACCATGGCATTTTCACTATCCTGCATCAATGAAGTCAGTTCAAAAGCATCACCAAAAGCAATTATTGAGCCTTTTGGATTAGAAAATGAAATGCTTTTTACCATTTGCTTGTTTCAAACATGGATTCAGACGCCAGGCATAACTTTAAGATAGATTGCTTATTGTAGGGACCTGTGTTTTGAAATGTAATTGAATCAAGACACATTTGACTGGAAATTGCAGGGGGGGGAGGGACAGAGGGGAATTAACAAGGCCAAAAGCCAGAGTAATTCGGGGAACAGAAAAAAAAAATGTTCTTAATCTTAACTTCTGGTGCACCTGATCATATTCAAATAGGGTGTTGTTTTTTTCTGAAATCAAACTTCTAAGAAAATTGTCTGTCTGTCTCTGTGTGTGTGTGTGTGTGTGTGTGTGTGTGTGTGTGTTTTAAAGTGAGTTCTCCAATGGTAAAGAATAAATTTGGAGGAGGGGCTAAGTCGTCAAACTAGAAACCAGGAGAATGAGAGTTCTAGTTCTGAGAAACCAGCTTTCTCAGCCCAAAAAAAAAAAAGGACAATTGTAAATTATTTCCAAAATCTTGCCAGGAAAACAGCAGGGACACATCCAGGCAGTTACCAGGATTCAAAACTCACTGGGAGGCACCCCTCCTCTTTCCAATAGTATCTGGGCAATAGTAGGCATAATAAGACTTGCTTTAGGATCAATGGTTCAGGTTTCTAAGTTTCACAATAAGCAGAGCAGCCAAACTCTTTGCAGCCAAGGCTATTTATGTGCAGATAGTTGCCTGTGTGTTTGTGCCAATGGTTTGAGTTTTCCTTGAAGCTTAGATTCTCTACGGTCTGGGAGATTAAATTTTGAGTTGCTGGCTCTGTTCCCAACTGGCTTTGTTCACAGCACTGCACCAGACTGTAAACGTTGCCTCTTCTTTTAAAGAGCCTTTGTTATCTTGAAAAAAAACATGCCAGTATTTAAAATAGCTGTACCCCTTGTTAAGTAATCTACCCCCAGGCAACATAGGAAAGTAAAAAACAAACAAAACACATTTGAATCCAGTAAAATCTGAATGGTAAGGAAAAATAATAATAATCGCCCTAAAATACAATGATAAAACACACGACATAATGTAAAAGTACTAGAATTCATAGGCAACCCTATCGAGGTTTATAAAGTGCCAAGGTGAATAAGAAAAAGTAAAGCTCATTGAGGAAAGATACCTAGTTCCTGAAGACAATTCATAATAATATCCATGGAGAGATATCTAAATTTGCAGCGTGCTACCCCATTTGTGTACATGAGGCTAGCTAACAAAAAAGCCAGAAAAATAAAACAAACTTGGAGGAAAAAATGCAACTGTTATGCATGCTCTTGAGTTTTGCACGCAGATCTATAAGAACATCCTTGTAACTTGCTTTTCAAAGATACTGTGCTGCATATCTCATCTCTCTCCTGAAGCTTGCAGGTAGCTTATACAAATTCTTAGCTTGGGCAGGTCGATGATTTATTCCGGTGTTTTGTTTTGTTTTGTTTTCAACTTGGCAACTTTAAAATGTGTGGACTTCAACTCCCAGAACACTCAAGGCAGCAAGAGTCCACATATCTTAAAGCTGCCAGGTTTGGGGGGGGAAAACAAATAAACATCAAGTGTATTCTAACAGGACAGGACAGGAAGGCCTGGAGGAACATTGTCCATGGGGTCGTGATGGGTCGGGCATGACTTCGCAGTTAACAACAACGTATTCTAACAGTCACTCTACTGCATCAATACGAAAATAATAACAGACAGGGTGTGTGTGTGTGTGTGTGTGTGTGTGTGTTACACTGAAGTGGATCAGAGGCATATTTGGATATTCTGAAGCAAAATTCTCAAGGTCTCCCCACCAAGGTTTCCCCCCCTCCCCAAATATAAAATCTGTAAGTGGGGAAGTGGGCAAACCCTTCCCATTTTTTTTACATCTATGTGTAAAGTATATGCGTATTGTTTACTCCAGGTGTATAGTTTACTTCTATATTTTTACATCCCTTCTAAACCCTTCCCATTTTTTTTTACATCTATGTGTAAAGTATATGTGTATTGTTTACTCCAGGTGTATAGTTTACTTCTATATTTTTACATCCCTTCTAACATCTATAGGTAAGAGTGGGGAGTGGGAAAGATTTTCTTATTTCCCAGAAATGTTAAGTTGTAAAGGTTGTGTTTTTTCCCCCTCCCATTCTTTTACATCTGCTTTCTAGCTGCCTTTTGAAGATGTATTTCATGACTAAGCTTTTTAAATATATAATCATTACCTTTGCAATACCCATCTTGCACCAAGATTCTTTCTTTTCTTTTCTTTTTGCCTTCTTGACAGAAGCAAGGGATTTTTTTTGGGGGGGATGAATCATATAATAATAATAATAATAATAATAATAATAATAATAATAATAATAATAATAATAATAATAATAATAATAATAATAATAATAAGTAGTAGTAGTAGTAGTTGGAAGGGACCTTGGAGGTCATCTAGTCCAACCCCCTGCTCAGGCAGGAAACCCTATACCATTTCAGGCAAATGGCTGGCCAGTCTCTTCTTAAAAACTTCCAGTGTTGG
Source organism: Vipera berus (assembly GCF_964194415.1). Taxonomy (NCBI): domain Eukaryota; kingdom Metazoa; phylum Chordata; class Lepidosauria; order Squamata; family Viperidae; genus Vipera; species Vipera berus. The sequence goes on along the minus strand of NC_138214.1, from coordinate 6,863,252 downwards.
AGCATTATCTTTTAGTGTTGGAAAACGGAGGGGGCATGGGGAGGGGCGATGAATTCTAGTGAAGATCTTAACTGGTGGTGATGACCTATAAAGCCCTAAATGGCATGGGCCCGGATTATCTTAGTGAGCACCTGCTGCCAGCATCAACTTCCCATCATCCTGTGCGCTCCCATAGGGAGGGCCTCCTTAGGGTGCCGCCGGTCAGAGAGTGCCGGCGGGTGATCCCCAGAGGAAGGGCGTTCTCTGTGGGCGCTCCTGCCCTATGGAATGACTTACCTGTGGAACTCCGGACTGCCCCCGACCTTTGTTCGTTTCGTCGGGACCTGAAAACTTGGCTCTTTGATCTATCTGGCCTGGACTGAGGGGTTTTAAGTTTTAAACTTTGTTTTAATTTGTTGGGCTAGTAATTAATTTAATTTATTTTAATTCTATTTCTATTTTAACTTTTATATTGTTTTTTAAACTTTGCCCTGTAAACTGCCCTGAGTCCTTCGGGAATAGGGCGGTACATAAAACTAATAAAATAAATAAATAAATAAATAAACAAACAAACTACAATGACCTTAAAATCAGGTGTTGTGCTATTGCTCAGTCTGATTATACTTTTATGAGTAGTTATTTTTAATGCTCCCCTTTTACCAAAAGATGGCAGCAGAAGATTAAAAAGTCGAAAAGAGAAACCTTGTTTGAAAGAGTAATTATGCACCAAGCAGCAGCAGGTAGCACCATCAACATGTTTCTCTCACTCCTGCCGTATGAAATGAATCTTTAAGAGACGTTGTCTTTGAAAGTTTTTGACTACTTTAGGATGGACAAACAAATACACACACACACACACACACACACATACACACACACATACACACACACACACAGAGAGAGAGAGAGAGAGAGAGAGCTAGAAACATACAGAGAGAAGATTCAAGGTACTAACTATGTAGAGAAGCCTTAGAGACAGTCTAACATATAGTGGCAGGGTGTGAGATGCAGGCAGGAACAGCACACACACAACCAAATGTCACTGGGCACAGAATATGAGCTGGATGGGTAGGTGACTCGGGACTTTTCTCTCGGTCAGCCCAGCCCACTTCACACCACTGTGGTTGTGGGGAGAATGGAAGATGGGAGTATTAGGTATGCTCAGCACCTAATATAAAAAGTGGGATGAAAACAATCTCCTCCTCACACCGTCATCATCATCATCCTCCTCCAACAGAGTTGGAAGGGACCTTGGAGGTCTTCCAGTCCAGGCCGCTGCTCAAACAGGAAACTCTCAACCCCTTCTGACAAATGGTTCTTCTTAAAAACCTCCATTATCCCCTCCATGGGATAATACGTAGCTTAAAGAATTGTTCTGTAATCTGAGGTTACTCAGGTGCTGGAATCCATTTGCTTCCTTTGGATTTCGGAGAAGGTGATAACTTTCTAGTGTGACTAAATTAGACGAGTAGACCGAATTGTTGTAATGCACGTTGCTTATCCTCTCTCTCCCCCCCCTCCCTCCAATTTTGGAAACTTCAAGCAGGATACACTGGCAAGAATACTAGAGGGTGTTCAGGAAGCTACATTTCATCATATGGACTGGGTAGTCTTAAATGTGTTTAGAAAGGACTAATTGTGCCTATGCGTTGCATAAGATCAGAGAAGGAGTAGCCATTTATTTTCATTTTATTTATTTCACAGCCTTCTTTTCTCATTTACATTACTCACCAGTGTGTAAGCATTATTAACCCCCTTTAAAAAAATATTTTAAGGGAGCTGGTTTGGAAAATTGTGTTGGGATATTTGAATGTCTGTGCCTTGTTTCAATAAAGTACTCACCTCTTTTCCCTACCACAAAATGCCTCCCTAAACCCCCCCCCCCACCAAAAAATAGGAGAAAGAAAGAAATGAAAACCCAGAAGAATTGACCCTTCAAACTGTGAAGAGAACTTCAAGAGAGAACTTTAGAAGCATTTTCATTGTTGTCTCTGTCAAATCATAAAGAGGCACTTCACCACCTTACAGTATCCATTAGTGTTGCCTTGACATTTTTTTCCTAGTTAGAATCATGCTCAAAATGAATTGATGTGCGATAGATAAAGTTTCACTTGAAGCTCACTTCTAAAGGAGTTAAACAATTAAGAACTTAAGGAAAATACGATTGTGACGTATATTTTTAGCAATTGAAAAAAAAAGCAAACTGTTGCAGTGGAAGTTGGTTCTGCTCTGTAAGTGAAGACCGTCGCCAGAGACATAACCAAACCACACCATATTATATCCTGAAATCTATTTATGTGTTTATCACCACCAGGGAATTTTGACATATGATGTCTTTAATTGGAGACTAGGGACTACAAGTGAAGATGCTTGAGGCTATTTTTCTTTTCCTTTAGTGCCTTGGTTAAACATTTATAAGTTGTGACTTTGAAGGTGACTTTGTGGCCTTATCTGCATCAGGATATTGTCAAGAGTTGACTAAAGGTCTTACCCGATTGCCTGCTCAGAGCAGAAGACAGGAAGGAGAGTACAGAGGAAATGTGAGCCTTGTTGACCTTAGTGAAATAAAGGTCAACACCTAACCACCTTCTGTGTTATCCTTTTTCATACAATTGAACGGTCTCTGCTACCACAAGAAATGTTTACCTAAAAAGTCTTAAAACGTTTCTCATTTCTTTACAGGGAAAGATTCTGCTAAAGGTATAACAGTGCAGAATAGTTTCATTGTCTACCTTCTTCCAAACACCTCATTTATGAAAAGCCACAATCCAATACAATGCAAATAAAGCAATACGTATGAAATGCTTAATGAATCTTGGCATATAGGTCACTGAGCTAGAGCGGTGTGCAGGATCAGATCTCACTCAAGAAAATATCTATTAAATTAATTTTACAAGCTGCTTCCAATAAAAGATTGTCATGTTATATTGTCTTGATCTCTAAAGAAAGATCTTTAAAGAAAAATATCTTTCTCCATGTAGCAAGTTTCCCTTTAGCATCTTTTTTTGTTTGTTTCATTCTTTTTTTAAAATCTAAAATTATTTTTTTTCCCATCCTGCCTTCAAAGAATTAGATATTTTATTTGTTTGCCCTTGATTGAGTTGGCTCTATTGGCTCTAACTGTTGGCAGAATTTTTGGCTTGTTGTGGAATTCATTTCACCTCCACTTATGATAATTTCTACACAAGGCAATGAAGTTGTCAGATATTAACTTGACTAAGTAATGCCCATGACTGATTTGAATAGGGAATTCACTTAGCTAAATGTACAATTGAAGCCTCAGTCTTTCAATAAGGACCTTCAATAAAATGCCTTTGTTCACACCTCAGGTGCTTATTTGATTGGATTAAATTTGCTGGGATCATGCCTCAAACCAGTGTTTCTCAACCTTGACAGCTTTAAGATGTGTGGACTATCCAGAATTCCCTAGCTGGCATTCCAGGAGTTGAAGTCTGCACATCTTAAAGCCACCGTGGTTGAGAAAGACTGTCTTAAACCACAAGCTAAGCAAATGGACTGGATCCAGAAACCAATCCAATGCATTCTAAAATTTAATGATTCATGAAAACCAAGCTGAACATATTCTGCAAACACCGGCTGCTAGGTTAACTCATCAACTTTGTTGTATGAACACAGCTAATGTGTACACTGGTACTCACAAGAACCTTACAATTTGATTTGTCCGCAAGGGTGATGGAATCACCCTTTTGTTGTTAATCACCCTAAGTCTTGATAGCCTTCTTTTTATATCCTTCCCAAAGTATACATGGGTATTGGTGAGATAGAGATGTTGCGTTGCATAAAAGGTGTTGACTATAGCAACCCTCCTTATTTCCAGTTCTGATATCCTTCCCTGTTTCCAATATTGGGGCATTCAGCCATTGTGTCATTTCCTTCTCATACCGGGCAAGGTAATGCAACACTGAGATCCTTAAATGGCAGATTTATTGATATTTTTTTTTAGAAAAAGCAAACATTTGGATGTGATTAGTAATGATGTTCACATAGAAGGCCTAAAGCAGGGGTAGGCAACCTTGGCTCTTTTATTACTCGTGGACTTCAACTCCCAGAATTCCTGAGCCAGCCATGCTGAGGGGAAAGGGAGAGGTTTCCAACCTGAGTCATGCTGGCTCAGGAATTCTGGGAGCTGAAGTCCACGAGTCATAAAGCGGCCTAGGCCTAGGCCAGGGGTAGGCAACCTTGGCTCTTTTATGACTCGTGGTCTTCAACTCCCAGAATTCCTGAGCCAGCCATGCTGAGGGGAAAGGGAGAGGTTTCCAAGCTGAGTCATGCTGGCTCAGGAATTCTGGGAGTTGAAGCCCACGAGTCATAAAGTGGCCTAGGCCTAGGCCAGGGGTAGGCAACCTTGGCTCTTTGATGACTCGTGGACTTCAACTCCCAGAATTCCTGAGCCAGCCACGCTGAGGGGAAAGGGAGAGGTTTCCAAGCTGAGCCATGCTGGCTCAGGAATACTGGGAGCTGAAGTCCAGGAGTCATCAAAGAGCCAAGGTTGCCTACCCCTGTCCTAAAGCAACCTACTTTCTAGTCTGCTTATTTGCCTAAAAGAGTTCCTATTTTAAAAAGGAAGTCTGTGTGTCATTAGCGATGAGCAGTTTACATCTAGGATGGTGGGGGAAAGGAAAAAGCTCTTTTACAGCAGAACATGGGTAAAGTTACTCTGCAGGCATGCATCGCTTAAAATTTTGCATATTCATGTCAGTCTCTATCTTGTCAGACACACTATGAATCCTTTTACTTATTTCAAGATGTTCAAGGAGCCTTTAGCTCATTAAGGAAAGAGAGAAGGATGTGTTGGATAAGCCAGATACAGAAGCGGTCCCAAAGGGAATCTTGGAATGAGTAGAAACTAGTGAAATTAGCATTTTAATAGAATTATTTACTTACTTGCTTCTGTATACAATTGTACCCACTACAATGAATTGGTATCTCAGTGGGTTTTTTTTAAAAAAAAATATGTATAGCAATAGCGTAGTAAAAAAAAGGTAGGATCAAAATGGTAAAATCAGACACAACAATCCAATAAAACCCAGCAATCAATCATTCACTTGTGCCATTCCAATCTTCCATGGTGTTTTCAACATTGCTTGATCTTTGATAAGTTCCTGAAGGTGTATCTTATTGGGCCAAGCTTAAGATACACCACGATGCTGTCCAATGATACAGGAGCAAGTTATTGAAGAACAGTCCCCATGAATCTCATTTCCATGATCTATAAAATCAGTTTCTAGTGGGGTCCAAGAGTGGATCAATTCTGCTTGAAGATGGTGGTCCTACAAGTGCCTTGTGGAGAACAGTGCAGGAAAACCAGCATCCAGAAGCCAGTGCTCACTCATTCTGGACTAACTGAAGCTGTTTTCAAAAGCTGTGTGGAGCAGATTGTAATAATTGTGATAAAGAGGCCTGGTTTTCCAGTTATGTTTAGGTCACAAGTAGCCCATCAAAGAAAGCTAGTCAGAGCCTTCCGTAGGAATCACCTCTACTAAACTATACCTCTGAATTCAGGAAGAGTTCCAACTGATGGACTTGCTACACAACTGACAGGCACCACCAGACCTGTCAGATGATTCTAATATACAAGACACAATTCCTTCATTTGATTTATACAATATATTCTAGATTCCATCATAATTCCATCTCCGGAATTATTTATTTTAAAACTTCATGCAAATGTCTATAGATAATTGAAAATGTTATGAAAGTTTCATAATCAGCTACAGTCTCTCAGCTTAGAAGAGTACTCCCAATATTCCTAAGTGAACTAGGACATCTCTATCTGAAAGGTGTCTTAATCGGATTCAAGCACCCCACAAATAGTATATTACTTACCTATATAAGTTAGTAATTTGTCTTTCAGTCTCAATCCATTGAAGATTGTAGAGGTTCCCTGTGCTACCCACCCACAACCAATAGCAAAACAATATAACAAATAACAAAATTTCAATGTTTTACATATTTTTTTCCTCTGTTCCCACCATCTTCTCCTATACCTGTATTCTTCAAAAAGTTGACTCCTAACCAAAACAACTGATAGATTAGCAAGATAAAATATTTTGCTGGAATATCTTATTTTTTTTAAAAAATAGCATCTGTGTCTTTTCTTGGGGTGGCAAGTGGCTGTGAGGGACAGCAGTATGATTCATAGGATCCTGAAAAGACGTGGCTGCCTTAAAGAGTAGTGGACAGGATTTTTTTTTTCATTTCCCTGCGTGCTTCAAGAGGTGTGTTTGGCACAGAGTGAAAAGCACTGCCCAAACTTATAGATATATAGTTCATTTTGAGCCTATTTAGTGGAGCTATCCTCAGTTGAAAACTTTATAAAGCAACGTGTGCATTATGATTTTGCTGATGGTACATTTGACTATGCCCTTACATTCCTTGATAATCCCCTTAGGTTATTAAGAACAGTTTGCTTCAGATCAAAGAGAGTTAATTTGGAATTTATTAGCTGCTACAAGAATTCTAACTGAAAAGTACATCCTATCCCTTACTAAAAGATTGGTTAAAGAAAATTCAGTAATGTGGAGTAAAAATAAAGACAGGTTTGGGCTCGGGAAAAAAAAAATCAGTAATAATAGCTGAAAGAAAACCTTTCCCCCTTTTCCTTTTCACATTTTGATACAGGTAAGAATCTTTCTTGGTTATAAATATTACAATAATCTGAACTATCATTTTAATTATGATAGCTATGTCAAAATAGTTATGAATATATCAAGTTTTCTTGACGGGATTAAGTCTATGAATATCTCTGACCACATGCTGTATACTGCTTCATGGCTGGCTTGACTACACAGTTACCTGCATGAAAAGTTGTGTTTATGTCAATTATAGAAACTAGTTTTGCATGCTGCAAGATCCAGAGCTAATCTTTGGAAGGCGTCATCCGCAGAAAACATCCTAAGATATAGAATTATGGAGTCCCCAGTGTAGTAAGTGTCCTGGCAAGAAAAAAGTGCTCCAGGCGGAAAGTAACATGCTGTAGAAATGCATCTTCTATCTCTTTACTTGACTTGGTTAAGTACCTTCTGTAAATATTGTACTATGTTTCTTGTAGCATTGTTGGAAAACGGAGGATGACCTGGAAATTAGTAAGGCTTTTCTTCAAATGTGTTGGTTTTCAGCTACCACTGTTGCTGTAACTACTACTTATTCTATTACTATAGCTGTGTTGTGAGCACTGAAGCACTTCCAGGTTGAAAGGATTGAACGGTGACCTCAGTGTTGCCCAGGGTCATGCAATTGGAGACACTTTTCATGTCGCCATTAGGTTGCCCAAAGAAGTGGTACCCATTTATCTACTCACAGTCACTCACTTTTGAACTGCTGGGTCCGCAGAAGCTGGAGCATGTGATGAAAGCTCACCCCGTCCCTCAGCAACAACCAGGTCTCAAAAGTAAGCCTCCTGATGATCAGACCAGCATCCTAACCTCGTGAGCCACCATGCTCCTGTTGCTGTGACTGATTGATTATATCAGTTATGGCTTCTTAGTGACCATATAGGTTGAGTCCTTTGGGAAAGGGCGGTATATAAATTTAATAAAATAAATATAGGTTGATCCCCCTTCATGGATTACTGCCTTGTCGTGGCGAAGGGGCTTGCGTAATTCAATGAAGCTATGAGCTATGCCGTGCAGGGCCACCCAAGACGGACAGGTCATAGCTGAGAGTTCTGACAAAACGTGATCCACTGGAGAAGGAAATGGCAACCCACTCCAGTATCTTTGCCATGAAAACCCTATGGACAGTACCAAAAGGCAAAACGATATGACGCTGGAAGATGAGCCCCTCAGGTCGGAAGGCGTCCAATATGCTACTGGGGAAGAGCAGAGGGCTAGTACTAGTAGCGCCAGAAAGAATGAAGCGACTGGGCCAAAGCCGAAAGGACGCTCAGCTGTGGATGTGTCTGGTGGTGAAAGGAAAGTCCGATGCTGTAAAGATTTTTTCTCCATAGGAACCTGGAATGTAAGATCCATGAATCAAGGAAAGCTGGACGTGGTCAAACAAGAGATGACAAGACTGAACATCGACATCTTAGGTATCAGCGTACTAAAATGGACAGGAATGGGTGAATTTAATTCAGATGACCATCAGGTATACTACTGCGGGCAAGAATCCCTCAGAAGAAATGGAGTAGCCTTCATAGTCAATAAAAGAGTAGGAAAAGCAATACTGGGATACAATCCTCAAAATGACAGAATGATCTCAGTTCGAATCCAAGGCAAACCATTCAATATCACAGTAGTCCAAGTCTATGCCCCAACCACCAGTGCTGAAGAGGATGAAATTGACCAGTTCTATGAAGCCCTACAGCACCTTATAGAACTAACACCAAAAAATGATGTCCTTATCATCATGGGGGATTGGAATGCTAAAGTAGGAAGCCAAAAGATAACTGGAATAACAGGCAAGTTTGGCCTTGGAGTACAAAATGAAGCAGGGCACAGGCTGATAGAATTTTGTCAAGAGAATACGATGGTCATAGCAAACACTCTTTTCCAACAACCCAAGAGACGGCTCTACACATGGACATCACCAGACGGTCAACACAGAAATCAGATTGACTATATGCTCTGCAGCCAAAGATGGAGAAGCTCTATACAGTCAGTAAAAACAAGACCAGGAGCTGACTGTGGCTCAGATCATGAGCTTCTCCTTGCAAAGTTTAAGCTTAAACTGAAGAAAGTAGGGAAAAGCACTAGGCCAGTCAGGTATGAATTAAATCATATCCCTGTTGAATATACAGTAGAGGTGACAAATAGATTTAAGGAATTAGATCTGATAGACAGAGTGCCTGAAGAACTATGGACAGAGGTTCGCGACATTGTACAACAGGTAGCAACCAAAACCATCCCAAAGAAAAAGAAATGCAAGAAAGCAAAATGGCTGTCTGAGGAAGCTTTGCAAATAGCTGAGGAAAGGAGGGAAGCAAAAGGCAAGGGAGAAAAACATAGATATGCCCAATTGAATGCAGAATTCCAGAGAATAGCTAGAAGAGATAAGAATGCCTTCTTAAATGAACAGTGCAAAGAAATAGAAGAAAACAATAGAATAGGGAGGACCAGAGATCTTTTCAAGAAAATTGGAGAGATGAAGGGAACGTTTAATGCAAAAATGGGCATGATAAAGGACCAAAATGGCAGGGACCTAACAGAGGCAGAAGAGATTAAGAAGAGGTGGCAAAATTACACAGAAGGACTATACAAGAATGAGCTTAACGTCCCAGATAATCACAATGAGTTGGTCACTGACCTCGAGCCAGACATCCTAGAATGTGAAGTGAAGTGGGCCTTAGAAAAGCTGAGCAACAACAAAGCTAGTGGAGGTGACAGTATTCCAGCTGAGCTATTCAAAATCTTAAAAGACAGTGCAGTAAAAGTGCTACACTCAATTTGCCAGCAAATTTGGAAAACTCAACAGTGGCCACAGGATTGGAAAAGATCAGTTTACATTCCAATTCCAAAGAAAGGCAGTGCCAAAGAATGTTCAAACTATCGCACCATTGCACTCATTTCTCATGCTAGTAAAGTCATGCTTAAAATCCTACAAGCTAGACTTCAGCAGTATGTGGATCGAGAACTACCAGAAGTACAGGCAGGATTTTGAAGAGGCAGAGGAACTAGAGATCAAATTGCCAACATACGCTGGATCATGGAGAAAGCTAGGGAGTTCCAGAAAAACATCTACTTCTGCTTCATTGACTATGCTAAAGCCTTTGATTGTGTGGATCATAACAAACTGTGGCAAGTTCTTAAAGAGATGGGAGTACCAGACCATCTTATTTGTCTCTTGAGAAACCTATATGCGGGTCAAGAAGCAACAGTGAGAACTGGACACGGAACCACTGATTGGTTCAAAATTGGGAAAGGAGTCCGGCAAGGCTGTATACTGTCACCCTGCCTATTTAACTTATATGCAGAGCACATCATGAGAAAGGCAGGGCTAGATGAATCAAAAGTTGGAATTAAGATTGCCGGAAGAAATATCAACAACCTAAGATACGCAGATGATACCACTCTAATGGCAGAAAGTGAAGAAGAACTAAAGAGCCTCTTGTTGCGGGTGAAGAAGGAGAGTGCAAAACTTGGGTTGAAACTTAACATTAAGAAAACCAAGATCATGGCATCTGGCCCTCTCAATTCCTGGCAAATAGATGGGGAAGAAATGGAGGTAGTGACAGATTTTATTTTCCTGGGCTCCAAGATCACTGCAGATGGGGACTGTAGCCAAGAAATTAAAAGACGCTTGCTCCTGGGGAGGAAAGCCATGGCAAATCTAGACAGCACACTAAAAAGCAGAGACATCACCCTGTCAACAAAAGTGCGTATAGTCAAGGCTATGGTCTTCCCAGTTGCAATGTATGGCAGTGAAAGTTGGACCATAAGAAAGGCTGAGCGCCAAAGAATTGAGGCCTTTGAACTATGGTGCTGGAGAAGACTCCTGCGAGTCCCTTGGACTGCAAGGCGATCAAACCGGTCAGTCCTAGAGGAGATAAACCCTGACTGCTCTTTAGAAGGCCAGATCCTGAAGCTAAAACTCAAATACTTTGGCCACCTAATGAGAAGGAAGGACTCACTGGAGAAGAGCCTAATGCTGGGAAAGATCGAGGGCAATAGAAGAAGGGGACGACAGAGAATGAGGTGGCTGGATGGAGTCACTGAAGCTGTAGGCGTGAGCTTAAATGGACTCCAGAAGATGGTAGAGGACAGGAAGGCCTGGAGGAACATTGTCCATAGGGTCGCGATGGGTCGGACACGACTTCGCAGCTAACAACAAAGGTTGATCAGTCTGGCGCCTGGCAGGTGAAGGCACTTCAACTCTTCATCAAACGATTGCCAATGTAATCGTCTGTATCTAACTTTCTACTTGTCCTGCTCTCTACTTGTCCTTTACTTCTCTTACCTTCCATCTTTCCCAGCATTGTGAACTTCTCAAGGGTCTTTACCTAATGTATCCGAAATACGAGATCATTTGAACCTGCTCATTTATGCCTTAAATAAGAAATCTAATGCAATCCATTTATTTGTTTCTGTGGCTGTTCAGGCTGCCGTCACCAAAGTTAAAGTTCAGAAGCACCAATTATCTTTCTGTCCTGCTTCTTCAAAATTCAGCTTTTACTTCCATAGAGTGTCACAGGGGGTGTGCTGGGAGAAATCTGTAATTTTTGTAAAATATTGCTTAAGTATGCTGTCCAGAGCTATTTTACGGTATGAGCCTGTCTTTGTTTTTCTTTTCCTTCCCCTTTAGTGCTATAGAGTTTCTTTTTAAATAAATAAAGTTAAACACTTAAAAAGAAAGAGAAAGGAGTGTAACTGTAGATGCTACAGATTCAATAGAGAACTTGGGGTAACCATGTGATAAGTGTCATTGACTAAAATAAAATCAAGACAAATTAGCTGCACTGAACAATGTCTTTTCAGATTTTAATCCAATACTAGAGATAGTGGGTGATGCCGGTGATACAATGAAGAGAAAACTTCACTCTGAGATAATAAAAAGTTTCCAACAAAATGAAAATGAAGAGCTAGATAAGGGCTTGAAAGCAAAACATCAACCTTGAGATGTGAAGCACTCTTGGAGAGAGAGGGAAGGGAACTTACCAGGAATAAATAAATTCAAATTGATGAAATGTGAGGGTTTCTTTCTTAGTATTTCACCTTTACGATATGAAGTGGTATTTCAAAACCCAGATCGATGCAATTCCTTTGTTAGGCCAACCGAGAACCACAAAACAATGTGCAGGTTTTTCAACTTTTTAGAGCCTCTTCTTCAGGTAAGGCACTTTAAAAGGGGGGTGGTGGTAAAGGAAGCAGGAAATGCATTAAAAATATTTGAGCTGAATTTATAGAATCCTTTTAAAAAGGGAAATAACTTTTTGTTCAGAATGCAAAACACCTTGTGTAGTGACTCGTGACGCTGTTAGAACTGGTACAATGAAACCTCCTCTTGCCTGGCATATCCACTGATGCTGGCTCTTGAATTCTTTTGAATAGTGATGGATATAAACAGTGGTGGGATTCATATAGGCGAACAACTGGTTCTCTGTGCAGATGCCGCTTCTGTAAGTCCATTCTGGGCCTGAGCAACAAAAAAATTAGCTATCGGTTCTGCTTAAGTGGTTCAAACTGGCTGAATCCCATTACTACCAGATATAAATGTTCATGTCCAGTGAAGGATTCTGCCAATAGTACCTGCTTTTTAAAAATACTTTCTAGCCTATAGCTTAGCCATAATTCCATGGATTGTACTTCACTTTATGTAAGCCTTGGTTGTATCCTCATCTCTCCTACCCACTCTGTGTTGACTGGTTAATGAAGGGGGTGGTTTTTGGTTTCTAGTGAGATTAAGTGCCATGGGGAATCTTGAGTCTCCAGATGATTTAACCATAATCAGATGAATGGAGTTGTAGCTCATTTTTGGATCTCCTTTGTAAAAATGGAGAGGTCAAAGGTAAAGGAGAAAGGCATCCATTCTACTTCCTTACTTAACATTCTGAAGGCCTGAGAACAGGTTTAGTCTAGAAACATCTGGACATATTGAAAAGTCTGATCTGCCTTGAGACTGAATTTATCATCCTTAGAGTAAGCTTTGTATAATACATCACACAAAGCCATGTGATCTCCCTCTTAATTTAATGTACATAGAAAACCATTCAAGGGATCATTTCCCCTTACCTTAAACTTATTAACTAGTCAGGGATAGGCTTTTTTGACCACTAGAACAAAAATATGGAGCGGAGACCAGACTGTTATCTGTTGGGGATTATTTCATTTGGAATCCTTCCTGCTGCATTGGGTCAGACATGAGACTTAAAATAATCCTTTTGAATTAGAGATGGGATAATGTAACACTGTGTGGGGAAAACCTTAGGAGAGGGATAAAAAGATGCTCCTAGGAATGGTCAGACAAGAGACCACACAGTCTCTGACTGCATAGAATCTCAGAGGGTCAGTAGGGACCCTCCCAAATTCCTCAGGCTATATAGAAGACAGCAGGAGAAATTTATTTTCAGACCTTCAACATTCTGTTAATGTAGCTTTACAGTAAAGTAGAATTATTTTATCTGGTTTGTGTTTCCTGTCTGGTCTACCTGATAAGGCTTACAGATAGCTTATTCCATCAGATGTCAAGTTCCAACAGTTTGTGTCTTTCACTTTTACAAAATGCTCCAACTATTCTGACTGTCAACATAAGGCAAAGTCATGCATAATCCATCTGTCTTTGACTAGCATCAGACCACTTCCTATGTGTCACAATGTTACTGTGACAATCTAAAAGCAAGGGAAAGCTAACAATGGTGAGGAGAGCTTTTGTTAAATGTTTATCAGTAGGAAAACAGAAATGCCCAGAGCATTTAATTGCAGAGTGATTATATTATTCAAATGATGGAATTTGCCAAGAACAGCTGCCTTTAGTAATCTAACCAGCACTTTAGTAGTTCTTCTGATTTGTGGGTATTATATGATTTGACTGCAGAAAGCTAACTGCACTCAAATTCTTGGGGGCAGAGTAAGAGTTTAAATTGGGGAACCTGACAATCAATACTGCATCAGGTTTTTGAAAGAGACCTTTGTGTAATTTAATGACCATGGCTCTATTTAGAAAAAATGATTCCCTGCAATAAATCAAGTTTAATGGCTCGTTCTTTCAGGGTGCCAGTACAATGGTGTGTGTGTTTGTGTATACATGTCACACATCTCTCCTTACCTTGTGTAATGGATTGTGTGGATGACCTTGAGTGATGAGGGAAAGAGATGCTGTCTTACAAACCATCAGAGGCTTTACAGTCATAGGAAGAAACTTAAGAAGGATCTGTCCCAATGGCTCAAGCAGTTAAAAGTAGTGATGAGAAGTTTGTACCTTTCCATATCTTTTCTCAATTTATTATAAACTCTGGAAAGAGAACAGTGCCTATTTGTTGGTGATAAAAAAAAGCTTTAGCAAGATATTGAAGTCTCTCTCTCTCTCTCTCTCTCTCTCTCTCTCTCTCTCTCTCTCTCTCTCTCTCTCTCTCTCTCTCTCTCTCTCTCTCTGTTTTTAAATTACATTGGTATACAAATATTTTCTTGCAGAGGCAAAAAGGAATCTATTTGACATTAATTGGTTATTTTTATCTCTACGGGCAATCAGGCCTTCTCCATGCAACTGGGTATATTAGAAGTTTGCTCATTGGTTGATTGTGGTTGTACTGGTGGAAAGGACCTACTTGGAGAGAATAAAACCAGTCTAGAACTATAATTTCACATTTTACATTTCCTCCACTTTGTCTCTGTGAGAGGCATGTAAGGGAGAAAATGCTGGAACTAATTTAGTTCATCATGAATTGTAAAACAAGCAATGGTAACAAATGTTTAAATGATTGGACTTTTTGCCTTAAAAATGGAGTAATTAACAACTCTAAGGATTTTGGTCTGAAGCAGAAACATACTCATTCTTGGACCATAACTGCCAGGCTCCAAAAAGCTTTGCCTTTGTTCTCCCTTTGCGTCTTAGATTCCATCAGTGCAGCTCTTCATTTTAGATAACATGTAGAAATAAACAGAAGTCTAATAATAATGGTATTCATCCATCATTGATCCAGATTTCAGCCCATCTTTTCTTGGATTCACATATTGTTCTATGGCATTATTTATTTTAACCATTGTTTGTTGAACACACTCTAGTGACTTGGCCCATACATAAAAATACACCATAAAGCAGAGCCTACAAAACATATAGCTTGTTTTTCACAACCAGTGATGCAAAACCAAATAGATCAAGGCTTAGTGTAAAATTCATATATTCCATTCCTTTTGAATTGTATGCGTGATCGGTGTAAAGTTGAAGCCAAAGAAATGAAGTCTCAGCCCTTTAAAGAAGTAAATATGCCCATTTTTTCTTTTCTCTTTTCTTTTCTCTTTCTTTTCCTTCCTTCCTTCTGCTCTTCATGAAAAAAATTACTTCATTTTAAAAAGGATCAGAAGTATGAAATCAAACTTACTGTATTCCGAAGGAAGTCCAAGCTTTAAAGTTTTAACCAGCGATGGTGACAGCTTCTTCTGAAGACATTGCCATTATATTATTTGGACATTATGGGATAACATTTATAACTTGTTCTGATTTGAGATATAACCTTAATGTGAGATATAACCTTACCTGCTGGCACCATAAAAGCAGTGAAATGCTGCTTGTATTGCATATATATACTGAGTTCTTCTCTCCAGTTCATAATGGATAACTCTTCTCTCTGAATACATTAGACAGAATATTTTGCTGACCAAAAGAAGGATTTAAACCTGTAAGAAATGTCCAAAATTCACACCGAAATTCATATTAACTAACTTTTCTCTAATAGTGTGCTTAAATTAAGGTCTGTCTGTATTTGAAATCATTTTGTTCTTTCAAAGCAGTTGTAATTTGTATTAGAAGCTGTTTCACTAGTGCCTAAATAGAAAATGTTCAAGATTGGTTCAAAATGATCATTAGGAACTTTTATATATAAGTCCATATGTTATTTTCCCCTAAATTCTAATCTATTACATTGTTGAAGCGGCATATTAATATTCTTTAAAAAAACATTAAATTTATCCCAGGTGACTCAGCAGGTTGATTCTTCATTCTTCATTAATCACAGCTGGCAGTGTTCCATGGAATTTCTGCCAGTTTTATGAAGCTCAGCTTTCTAATGTGATGTTTTAACTTTGAACACAGATATTAATTAAAGTTAAAAACAAGACATCTTAGCTCAAACAGAAATCTAAATTAATTATGAATTGGCTAAGAGTGGAATTGTTTTAAAGGGATTTTATTTTTTATTTTTTTAAAAAATCACTTTTCTCAACTCTCCCCCAACTTATATAGCTTGTGGATTTGGTTGGTGGAACTGCTGAGCTAATTCATGCATGGCTAAAATTGCCTTAAGGAAGAAGTAGCATAAGAAATGGAATTTGATAGCAAGTCATGAGAGGAACATCTCAGTTTTTTGTGGTAAGTAGTAAAATGTGGGATGGTCTACTTTAGGAACCTGAGTTTGTGAAGATGTAAGAAAACTAATTTAAAAATCTATATCTACCTTGTCTATCAAGTCAAATTAAAACTGACCTGGTGTTCTCTGACCTTGGTGGCTTTCTTGCAGATGGTTCATTACCAAACTAGGTAACATCACCAGTGCTAGAAGAGAATGGGGTTTGTTCTTATCTTTATATACAAGTGGTTTGCCCTGTCAGTGTTTGTGGGAGTGTTTTTGGTGGTTCTTTGAATAGGCTGTTCTTTAATATTAGTTTGCTGGTATGAGTTTGTAATTCCTTGATGGGAATATTCTTCATTTGATTTCTGGTTTAGTGTTAATCTAGTCTTTGGAGAAGGGCGGGATATAAATGGAATTAAAATAAAAAAATAAATTGCTGGTGAGGAAGTGTTTTGGAATTTTTCTTTCCTTTGGGCTTTTTTTATTGTTTCTTTTGAATAGTATGTAGATGTTGTTTATCTCTATGTATTTGTTGATGGCCAATTTGTCTGAGTTCTGGACCTCAGGAATTCTCTAACATTTTGGACTGGGCTTGATCTATTGTATGATGCTCATACTTGTGCTGGTATTACCATGGTTGGTTGTGGGGTTTTTTTTGGAAGACACTGTATAGATGCTCCATTTCCTTTTTTTCAGGGTTCAGGGTCGCTGCGTTTATTTTTGTGCTCCTCTAAATAGTGCTTTTACACAGCTTTTCTTGTGGGAAGTTGGGTTTTATTTTAATAGTAGAGCTGACCTAAGGAATCTGACCTTTACCACAGCCATAGTGCTAACAATCACATACAAGTGAATGCATATAAATGAAATCAGAGAAGGCTAAAATGGAAACGAAATTAGTATGAATTTTCAAAACCAAAATATAAGGTTTGAAGCAATACCACCCTAGACAGTTCACCATGAACAATTTCACACGAGTTGTGAAAGTCAGGAAGGGAGCTTGTTCTCCTCCAGTTATGTCTGTTAAACTCTGGTAAACTCCAGAAGCGACAGCTCTGTTTTAGGTTGTGTTGCTGCTGCTAATTGAAATTAATTCTGTCTCGAACTCTTGTGTTAGTTTCATTGCGGCATTTTTCAAGTCCGTCATTTGTAAACCCATCTGTTGTTGGTATTGCAACCATGCTGTAACAAGGAGTTTGGTGGATAGTTGGTGAACCAACAAAAATGAGACCTTCCATCTTTCTTGAAATAGGGTATGAGATTAATCCAGATTAATATCAGTTAGCCATATCAGGAAGTAAAATCTGCAGAAAGAATGAAGCTACCTTCATTAAGATGGGCTATAAGAAGAGAATCTGGCAAATCTGATTGTTCTCTACTTTCTCTCTCTTCTTATTCTTCAGTAAATCAGGGAGGTATCTGCCTGAGTTCACTTCCAAATGTTCTCATTGCTCTAGACTCCAAAAATGCTTCAGCATCCTTTGTATCTCTGTCAAGGTCATTTTCATCACTCTCTACACAAATAAGTGTGGGTAATGCTCATCAGTGTAAGAGCAATAGCTATAGCATTTAGACTAATATACCACTTCACAGTGCCTTACAGCCCTCTCTAAGCACTTTTTACCAAGTCAGCCTATTGCCCCCCACAATCTGGGTCCTCATTTAACTGACCTCAGAAGGATGGAAGTCTGTGTCAACCTTGAGCCGGTCAGAATCAAACTGCTGGCAGTGGGCAGAGTTAGGGAGGGAGGGAGGGAGGGAGGGAAGGAAGGAAGGAAGGAAGGAAGGAAGGAAGGAAGGAAGGAAGGAAGGAAGGGAAATAGCAATATCATAGTGCTTTACAACCCTCTCTAAACTATTTACAGAGTCAGCCTCTTGCCCCCAACAATCTGGGTCCTCATTTTGCCAACTGGGAAGGATGGAAGGCTGAGTCAACCTTGAGCCGGTGAGAATTGAACTGCCAAACTGCTGACTGCTGGCAGTCAGCAGAAGTAGCCTGCAGCACTGCATTCTAACCACTGCATCACCATGGCATCATGGTAAATGGAGTTCATTCTTTTGTTGAGTTGGGGATAGATGTGAATGCAGTTTGTTCCTTTCCCCCAAACATTTCTGGCTTTGCATCTGAACCTGTGAACCAGAGCATAAGATAGAGCTTACCTCCTGGCTTTGCAGATCATTGGTTGAATGAAATCTAGCTGCTATGTGTTTTATTTTATTTTATTTTAAAGAAATGTTGTGTATTTTATGTCCCTCTGGGGCCAAAGACAGCATAACTTTCCCTTCCAAGACCTGTCTCTCACAAACCAGTCATCTGAAACAGCTGCCCCTTCCTTCCCATAATGATGGCACTGGCTGCACAATTAACATCAATTAGGATTTGACCCTGTGAAAATGATAGAGAATTACCTTGTGTCAAGAATTTTGTCTGAGATGTGGAAGCAAACAGGCATAAACATCCAATTACCCTTGCTCCGCTTAAACCTGGTGGAAATTTCCTTCTATGCAACATGGCACAATCATTAAAGAATCATTATCGTACACTACGACTAAAGCCCTTTCAAAAAAGTTGATTTCTTCCAAACAGTGAAGACTATTGACCATATCCAGTATCCTCTTGAGTTTAATCCTGATGGGGTTTTTTCCCCCCTCTTGACCTTTCTATAGCTTAACAGAAACCCAGCATTACACTGCCACACTCTGCACTAAGTAGCAGTTAGGTATTGACATTTTCATCATTTGTACCCTAAAAAATCCTAATTTCTGCCAGAGCTCTCAAAGTAAGCCCTGAAATTTGCAGAAAAAGAAAAAGAAAAAAAGATACTGGCTCATAAGATCTCACACAGAACTTTTTAAAATTGTCATTTTTGCAACAGAGAGAGAGAGAGAGAGCTATTACGGATTGTTCTAAATATGAATGTTGAGTATTCTCTGACTTCTAAGAAAAAGTGACATGGCTTCTATGGGAGACCAAAACTGCCCCAAACTATTGGTTTTTCACACAGAAAGATTGAGATATAGTTTTCCATCTACAAGGAATCTTTTAAACAGTCACTTTGGATGCCGCTTTAGACAGAGACGATGGTCCTTCTGAAGATCTCAGACAGTTGTATCCAAGGCTTTTTTTCTCATAGAACGCTCAGAACGGAGTTCCGGCACCTTTTTTGGATGGAACCTTGTAGGGTAGGCAAGGCGGATTGTATGACATGTGTGAGTTCTGGCACCTTTTTCTTTTACAAAAAAAAAAAAAAAACATTGGTTGTATCTGCTTTGCTAGGGCCCCAAGGGTTTCACGCTGATTTTTGTTTGGATTTGTTGAACTTTTATTACCATTTTGCACCAATGGAAGCCCAGCAGCGGGAAGCCAACTTAATTATGAATAGGAAAAAAAACACGTAAATGTTATGCACAGTTTCAAACCTTGTGGCATGTGCTGAGAAGAGAAATTATTTAACACCCCTTTTTTCCCTTCCAGTAAATATTTGCTCAATAGGGTAATTACATCTTAAAGAGTATGATTTTGTTTTCAACCAAAGGTGTCTACAGAAAGCATTTAAGCAAGCAATACATTGCCTTTCCAGTAATGAAACTTTGAATAAATATGCAAGTTGTGTATAAGAGAAGTGGAGAATTAATAATGAATATCCAATGTATTAAAATCTATTCTTTGGGAAGAAAAAAAAGAATTTGAAAATAATTGAATGTTTAATAAGAGGGGGTGGGGGAAAAACCAAGCTGTCTCCACTCTGTTTTTCCCTTGTGTTATAGTCCTATTTTAGAATTAATTATGAGAAGACAGTAAAGCAGCTGAGATATTAAAATGCATTCCATAGGTTTCTTTTTAACTGTCTAAAAGTGTCATAATGCGGAACATAACTTCGCTTTCTAATTGTGGACCAAAATTGAGAAAAATAGTATAAAACCAGAATTGAATAGTTAAGAGCACTACAGCTCTGTTGTTGTTTTGTTGTTGTTGTTGTTATTGTTTGTAAATCCAAGCAGTATGTGCTAGAGGTGCTTTTTCAAAAGGCAACTTTTGTTTTGATAGCCCTGGAAAGTTAAAACGGAGAAGACCATCATCCATCATTGGCAATGCAAGTTTGCACAGAAGCTCCACAACAGTCATTATTTCTTTTAAAGACTTATTTCCTTTACATAATTATGAGTGGTATCTGGCGAATTTTGAAAAGTGGAAATAAAAATGATTTGATGGGAAAGACTGAAGATATCTGAAAGATACTTGGTGGAAAAAAGAAATAGGTAAAGAGATATTTAATTCACCAGCTTTCAAAGTGTTATCAGCCAAAATCTCGTCAATCATCTTATTTTTTTCCCCCCAGACAATAATTTTCTATGATGGATTCATCATAGGTTATGCAAATTATCTGCTTTGAATTTTGTGGTATATCCGAATCATCAAGCAAACAGCTTTAACATTGCATATTCTTTGTAAATGCCTTAACTTAAATAACACCAATAACTGCCAAGGCGCATAAGCGTTTTGCTGCATCTCAACCTGGAAATTATTGCCCAAGTTGTTTTCCATTTATCAAATTCTTTGAGAGACACAAAATAGCCGTATATAAATGGCCGTCTCCAGGAAGCAAAATGGATGACTTCTGATCCTGCCAAATCCCCATGTATTCAGTGGCTGGAGCACTTTTCTTTCTTCACCTCTAATTCCATAAATAAGTGACCTTGTTCTGAGAAATCCATAAATCAGACATTACACTTAGGGTACTTATGACTGAGTCATCCCTTACTTTCAGTGGCTGAACAACCATCTCCTCAGCAGCCGCAGAGCTTTTGCTGTTCCTCTCACAAAATAGCAGGCAAGTATAAAAAGGAAGAATAAATAAAGATGAATGAATCGAACTATCCAGAGTCACTAAGAATGGGTTGTGCAGCCATATAAATTTTCTTAAATAAATAAATATTTCTATAATGCTGAGAAAGGTTGGCAATTGTGATGAAGTTAATAGAAGCAGGGACCCCGTGTTGGTTGACACAAGTTAAAAATACGGTTTGAAATACGTTACACAGCATTAAAGTACATTATTGGTAGTCCTTGCCTTACAACCACAATTGGGAAAAATTACTGTTGAACAGTGAAGTCATTAAGGGAGGTGTCATGTGAGCAATTTTGCAACTTTTTTTTGCCACAGTTGTTAAGTGAATCACCCATGGCCACTATGTTTTGTGGCCCATATAGTTGAACCAAGCTACTACAAATTGGAAACCTTGATTTCTGACTTAGTATAACACTTGAAGCCCATCAATTGTGGTTTTAAAAGTCTCTCTTAGCTAGAAGCATGAAGCCAATCAAAGCTATTGTAAGTAGCCCTCGTGATCAGTGAACTATTGATCCAGTTAAATCCTCTGTGAATTTCTTAAAGATCTCTAAGGCAAGTAACCATTGTCAAATCTTTTTTCTGAGTTCCCTAAGCTAGTTCTGTGCTAAGTAATGAAGTACTTCCCTTTGTCCTAGATCACTTGAGACTTAAAGCAGTATCCCAAAACCAGAATTGATCTTTCCCGCGGGATCTCACTAACGAGTGCGACTTTACCACTTCTTTTCTTCTAGATACTTTCATTGTCTTTGTTGCTTTCTGTGACCTATTCTTGGTCCTTTAAATCCCATAATGGCCATAGCAATACCCTTTGTTGAACAACTAGTTCTCCTAACGTGCTTAGTTGTTTTTTTTCCCAAGGATTCAATTTGTGCCTTCTCGCTTAGGATTTGCGGCTAAGTCATTTGATGCAGCAGCAAAAATGGGTTTTCCAGAGAAATAAGAAGTCCAGAGATTTCCAGCACAAAAGCAGTTGATCAGTGGATATTGTGGGGATGAAATTGGAGGGAGGGGACCTCATTGTGAATTCTCTTATAGTCCAATCTTGTTGAAAGTGTGTGAACATAGCTTCTTAAACAAATGTCTGTCAAAGCATAGTTCTGTTATTGCTCTTCATGAAAGTTCCCCCATACTGGAGCAAATCCAGTATAATAAAGGCACATTGCCTATTGTAAGAATGTCCTGCCCAGTGAGCATCTTACAGCTTTAATGATAGGGCTGTAAAGAAGACTGGACAGTTGTTGTTTTTTTTAAAGAAACCGAAGAAGATAATAGCAAGTTATTTCTGTATTCATTCAAAAAAACCTAAAAGAATATGACTGTATAATTACCAGGAGTTGAGTTTTAATTATTTTAAATAATTCACTTATTAAATTTATCTGCCACCTGTCTCGCTATCCAAAACAACTTTGTGGGAGGTAGACTTTACTGTTATCTTTACTTTGTCAACAGTAAATTAAACTTATGAATTTATGCCATCCCTATTTTAGTGACTTCTAACTTCAGAGTTGCTGTAATGTATAGCATTTGTAATATATTGTAAATTGATGTATGTATATTTATGCATCATAGGTTTATCCAATCATCAATAAATAGAAATTGATGCAGCAGAATGTATCCATTAATGGTAACTGATACAAAATCCTGCAAATTGTGATTCCCAATATACATGTTCAGTTCCTTTGGTCATCCACTTGCATCCCCATTTTTTCCCCCTACAATTAAATCAGCATGCATTCAAGATTTAAATGTCTTTCAGGCAATTTGGGATGATTTGGATTATGTATTTGCAAGTCAGCATTGATCCAGTACTAATTATCCATGTAAATTAATATAATTCAACTTGAATATTAGTTTTGATTTTCTTAGTAATCAATTAATTGTAGCAAATCAACTCAACTCAACTTTCCTGTGCTGTAAATTAATTTGATCTCCAAATTCAAATTATGTATATATGCTTTTCTCCCCAACCCTATGTCCCTGGGAGGAAGACTAAGTCTGTTAGGGATAGACAGGTAGTTTGTGTTATATTTTAATGTCCTGTGTTCTCTGCCCTTAGTTTTTTCTCACTGGAGCAGACATATATGAAGTTCCATGGGAGGTCTGGTGAAAAATGTTTTTAGTTTATGGACTGTGTTCTTTTACACAGTAGTATTAATCTACATTAATATTGTTTTGTTTTTGCTGGCGAGAGATCCTTAGATTGTTTACAGCCATTGAGTTTCATCTGATTCTTAGTGACTTTATGGACCAATGACTGCCTCACCATCTTATCTGTCTTTCATTCTTGCTTTCCTTAAACTTACTAACGAGAGAGATTCAAGAGAAAGTAGTTATGGTTGGCTCTGCTCAGGGCCAACTGAATTTCCTCTATGGGATGGAAACAAAGAGGGTCAGCATTACAGGAGATTACATTTGAACCTCCTATTTATGCAGGTCTTAAAAAGGTAAAGGTAAAGGTTCCCCTGCACATACGTGCTAGTCGTTTCCAACTCTAGGGGCCGGTTCTCATCTCCGTTTCAAAGCTGAAGAGCCAGCGCTTGTCCGAGGATGTCTCCGTGGTCATGTGGCCAGCATGACTAGACGCCAAAGGCGCATGGAACGCTGTTACCTTCCTACCGTAGTGGTCCCTATTTTTCTACTTGCATTTTTACGTGCTTTCAAACTGCTAGGTTGGCAGAAGCTGGGGCTAGTAACAGGCGCTCACTCTGTTACGCGGCACTCGGGATTCGACCCGCCAAACTGCCGACCTTCTGATTGACAAGCTCAGCATCCCCTTATGCAGGTCTTACTTACCAACAAAGGAGAATATCTGTAGCTCAGGGTTGAAATGAGGAGATCCTTGGTGCTCTTTGAGCTTGGTTGTTTTCTTGCGGATGTTTCATTACCCAAACTAGATAACATCACCACATGGTCACCGAGGATGTTACCTGGTTTGGGTAATGAAACATCCGGAAGAAAACAGCCAAGCTCAGAGAGCACCAAGGATCCCTTCAGACCTTACTTATATGTTTAGATCATGTGCCATTCAAACTTAGAAAATGGGTTAACTAAGTGAATGCATCATTTCAATTTCTGAGGTCCAGATAGATGCCTTCTACCTAATTCAATATAGTTTGTAGTCTCCCCTGATCATTGGTGGCCCTGCAAGGTTTTAGAGCATTTTCTTTTCTTCTTTTTTTTCATTCCCACTAAATTCATTTGATTGTACTGGAGAAATTACAGCAGGAATCAGTTACATGCCACTGTTCTCTATCTTGAGTAACCCTGAGAACACTTTCAGACACCTTGGTAATGCTTTTAAAAATCTTCCTCTGTTGGTTACTAAAGGGAAAAATCAATCTGCAAAGACATATGAAATATTGTGTTACTAATAAAATGGAATTAGACACTAATTGAAGAATGTTCTTTTGTGATCAAAGAGGCTAATTTGCAGGAATGATAATGCCTGATAATATATGAATATCTTCTGATTGTCTACCTTGGATATTACTTAGGGTAGAATGAACTCAATGGTCTTTTTGTAATACGGAAGGAGGAATAAAGCATATGCACAGAATTATAAAGGACCCATTCTCTAGTTGTGTCATTTTCTTCTGTGTAGTTAGATTTACCCATATGTATTTCAGCTAGTACATGTTCTCATACTTCAGGAGGTGTCTAAGCTTTCTAATCTGCTTCATGATTATTATTGTTCTGTTTTCATTTGAATATCTTCTACCTCAGAGGAAATTATTGATACACAAACATGTACACAAAGGCACACACCCACACCCACAAATGGCTAAACTTCCAAATACCCCACAAGTTCATGGAGGATCAGCCAGCTAACTGAAAAAATGAAGAGGGATCCCAAAGAACATTTCTTCTTCTTCTTCTTCTTCTTCTTCTTCTTCTTCTTCTTCTTCTTCTTCTTCTTCTTCTTCTTCTTCTTCTTCTTCTTCTTCTTCTTCTTCTTCTTCTTCTTCTTCTTCTTCTTCTTCTTCTTCTTCTTCTTCTCCTCCTCCTCCTCCTCCTCTTCCTCCTCCTCCTCCTTCTCCTTCTCCTTCTTCTCCTCCTTCTCCTCCTCCTCCTCCTCCTCCTCCTCCTCTTCCTCCTCCTCCTCCTCCTCCTCCTCCCTCCTGATGGAAAAGACCATAGGTCAGTGACACAGAACTTACTTTGTTTCAAGAAGTCTTCAGATTCAGCCAATTTCATATAGGACTGGGGGAACAACAATCTGACTGCCATGCTGAAGAATTTCTGTTGAGAGCCACAATGTCAATAACATTAAATAGATAGACTCAGAATATAGTTTCCTACTTAAGTCTCTTGTTCTGGGCAGAATCTGAACCACAGCACCTCAGTTCATTGACTGTAAAGCCTCGTTGAAATAATTTCACAAAGAATCCCTGGTGTCTCAAAGCATCCCATGGTACTACTGAATGGACCTCAGTCCTAGGAAGTCTCTTCTTGTCTTCAAATCTGTTTTCCTCTTAATCTGCTTTTCTGAAGTTGGCATCCATTGATTCCAGCACTGTCCCCTGGAGCTGTTGAGAATATATTGGGACAGTGCTGCATGACGAACCCTTAGATTTCAAAATAACTATCAATTTATTTTGCTTTTTTTGCCATTGTTCTGCCTTTGCTTTTATTGTGATTGTTTATTTATCAGATTGCTATCCTGCCTTATTGCTGATGGCCTCAAGGCAACACTGCAATAACAAAATCAAAACAAAATATAGACCTCCATAGCAACCATACCCACCTTGAAAATAGCAGAGCAAAACAAACGAGCAAACGAATATACAATGAGACCAGCTGGTAAAAAAACAGTGAAGGCATCATTAAACCACAAAAGGTAATTTAAAGAGTCTTGGGCATCACTAAAATCCATAAATGGATTGAAGAACTGGGTTGTCGTTGCCTAGAGCGTAAGGACTCATGAAAAAGATAGTGGGTGTGCAGGTCTAGGGAGAATTTCCAATGGTTGAGAACCATCACTGGAAAGCTCTTTTTCCTGATAATCACCTGCCAATTGACAAAAGAGTGGAACATCTAGTGAAAAACTAGATTTACAGATTTACATTACAGTGTATTTTTCATATCACATTATGCAAGCAAGAGCAAATGTGTTAAGGGTTCAATTCAAGATGTTTGTCTTGAGGTTGTGATTGGATTTGGGACTGATTGTCTGAAGGACATCTTCTGAAGATGGCCTTCTGCAGAATTGCATTTTTAAGATACAGGAAAACAAGCTCTCATTAATGACAATGCTGGCTTTGGAATTCTGGGATTTGAAGTCCACACACCTGGAAATAGCCAAAAACATGCCTAAACCATCAGGTAAGTCATCTGTCAGGAGGAGAATTTTAACATTTTTTAAGTTTGAAGCAACCAAATATGTATTTTCGAAAAATCATATGCAGATTGCAACAGATCTTTCCTCCCCCCCCCCACTATAAACTTCCCAAATTTGGAACGCAGACATAAATGATCCTATTAAAGATTTTCTTACCTGAGTACAAAAAAGGTTTGCTTATTGATTTCAGACTTTGCCATTTAAAATACAGTAATGAACTAATAATCTTTTTCTTTTTAAATATCTGCACGACATTTTTAAAAATACTTATGCCACCAGGGTAAAACAATGAAACAAATCAGTGCCTTTGATTTGATAAATTCTTGTTGTTGTCCCTGTTATAAATCTGGACTGAAGCTTTAATTGATGCAGAACATTGGGGCTAAATAAAATATAATGAAAACATTGATAGGGCTGGTTAGGCAGAGGTTATTTGCATTCCTTCTAAAATATTAATTGACCTGGCAGGAGCCCTGACAAAATTTGAGAAGAGGGAAGGAGTTAAAGAGTGGAAAAAAATGAGTTTTGAAATGTTCAGTGGCAGATGTGGCTATAAGAGATAGCTTCTACAGGAAAGCTACAGTATGTGAATTTTCTCCTCGCGTGACATGCTAATAAATGACTTCAAAAAGCTGGCTTCTTCATAACACTAAAAATTCTCAGTCTCCTGGGACAAATATATATATATATATATCTAATGAAGACATATTAGGACACTCTAGTAAAAAAAGAGGACTTTAGTATAATATAGAGACATGTATATTAATTGTGACAGATTTTATGCTGGGATTTTAGCCTCTGAATATAACAGAGATTTGTTCTCACACTATCTGGAGCAGCAGAAGTCACTTGGTGACCTCTAGATATGATAATGATGATGATGATGATGATGATGATGATGATGATGATGATGATGATAATGAAGTTGGAAGGGACCTTGGACGACATCTAGTCCAACTCCCTGCTCAGGCAGGAAACTCTATACCATTTCAGACAAATGGCTGTCTAGTCTCTTCTTAAAAACTTCCAGTGTTGGAGCATTCACAGCTTCTAGAGGCAGGTAGTTCCACTGGTTAATTGTTCCCCTTGCCAGGAAGTTTCTCCTTAGTTCTAGGTTGCTTCTCTCCTTGATTAGTTTCCATTTGTTACTTCTTGTCTTGTCTTCAGGCACTTTAGAGAATAGCTTGACTCCGTCTTCTTTGTGGCAATCACTGAGATATTGGAATACTGCTATCATGTCACCCCTAGTCCTTCTCCTCATTAAACTAGACATATCCAATTCAAGCAACTGCTCCTTATATGTTTTAGCCTCCAGCCCGCTGATCATCTTTGTTGCTTTTCTCTGTACTCTTTCTAAAGTCTCAACATCTTTTTTTACATCATGGTGACCAAAACTGGAGGCAGTATTCCAAGTGTGGCCTTACCAAGGCATTGACAAGTAATATTAATACTTCACATGACCTTGATTCTATCCCTCTGTTAATGCAGCCTAGCACTGTGTTGGCTTTTTTGGCAGCTGCAGCACACTGCTGGCTCATATTGAAGTGATTGTCCACTAGGACACAAAGATCCCTCTCACAGTTACTATTATTGAGCAAGGTACCACCTATACTATGCCTGTAGATTTGTTTTTTCTTGCCTAAATGTAGAACCTTACTTTTTTCACCATTGAATTTCATTTTGTTAGATAGCGCCCAGTGTTCAAGTCTGTCCAGATCCTCCTGTATCTTAAGCCTATCTTCTGGAATGTTGGCTATTCCTGCCAGCTTGGTATTGTCTGCCAATTTGATGAGTTCCCCATCTATCCCCTCATCCAAATCATTGATGAAGATGTTGAAGGGCACTGGGCCTAGAACAGAGCCCTGGGGCACCCCTCTACACACTACACACTGTTTTGGATTACAACTGCTGTAAACCTGTGCTTTGGTCAGTCAATCAATTAATCAACTTTATTGCATTCATTGACTAATTCAAAAAAAGAAAAACAGCAGAGAAATTCTGAGGCTGCAAGACCTCCTGCCTGTTTAACATTCTAAAATGCTCTTCCTCTATTGATACAAAGAAGGAAGATCAAGAACTGCTAGTTGGATGACAGCTTAACTGGTGCCAAAACAGAACTGAATTCTTGGATTGAGAAGTGAACATTAATTGATACTATGATTTCCTAAGAGCCTGTCTTCCTGAACTCATGCAAATGCTTTATGTTGCTTTTATAGAGTCAATAGAACTTGGATAACATATGAGACTGGATCCGCTCTATATTTTTTCAAAGCAACTGACCACTTCCTTCCTAGTTTCCTGAAACTTGTGAACAAACCAGGATTGGGTGAAATATTAGATGAAATTGTATATACCCAGGAAAGTGCTGACTAGTCTGATGGTGGGTCACTTTGTTGTAACGCAGACCACCACCAACCCCTTTCAAGTATGGTAGATAGGATTTGAAAAGCTGATCTGAGATGTAAAGGTTTGAGTAATGTTTTCTTTCTGCAGGGCTGTCCACTTCATTTCCTTGGCCCTCTGTCTACATCTTTTTAAAGTCTGAAGTTGCATTCTAAAAAAGGAACTGTCAGACGATATTAAATAAAGCTTTTTTTTGCTATTGGTCACAGTGTTAGGAGCCAATGGGATTAGAATCTAAATCCTATGAAAAATGCCAAGTTACCTTCTTTGAATTCTGTATTACTGCAGAATTAGTGGGTTTTCTTCCAGAAACACCGTGTAATATTAATTTAAGACACATTTTTTCCATTTATGAGACATCCAAGCATCATGTATTATTATCATTATTATCATTACAAAAATGCATTATATTTCTTGAGTAAGAGTTGACTAGGTAGACAAAGTGAGAGTTGCATTCATCGTGAACCATGTTATAAACTCCTATAGAATATATATATATATATATATATATATATAACCATGTTATAAACCCACATAGACTATAAAGTCTATATATATAGTCATAGACCTATAGCCTTTAAAATGAGGATTTTTAAAGAAAATCCATTTTCTTTCAGCAAGCAAACAAGAAAGGGAGTGAGGGAGAGAAGGAAGGAAATGGGAAGGCACTGAAATTGGATTGCACATTTTAATAGCCATTTCCAGCAATCTATTTTGGAATAGATCACTAATGGTTTGGCTTCTAGTTAGTGCCTGATGGATCATCCAATCCATTTGTATATTTATTAGATGTATTTTTCCCCCCAAAATGTGATGTATTAATTTTGAATGGACGCAAGATCTATTCCAACTCTGAAGATACTCAGCCAAACACATGTTATTACTGCAGATACCTGTGAGCAAATTTGACTGGCAAAATATTTTGGCGTGTGCTGATGTTACAGCTGCTCTACTTATTGATTTTACAACAGCTCTGTTATTAGTCAGTTTACAGGGTCCCTGCTTCATTTCTTATAATTATTTATCCATGGTATCTTCCCTCCCCCCACTCCCCCCACCCCACTTTTCCAGTTTTTAACAAATCGTTTCATTTTCTTCTTCTTCTTCTTCTTCTTCTTCTTCTTCTTCTTCTTCTTCTTCTTCTTCTTCTTCTTCTTCTTCTTCTTATTCTTCTTATTCTTATTATTATTATTATTATTATTATTATTATTATTATTATTATTATTATTATTATTATTATTATTATTATTATTATTATTATTAACAATTCCTTTAATGAAAGGGAAGTTTGTTGACATTAGAAAATTCTGGGAAGCCAGAGTAAATGTCCATTTCTAACTGATGCTTGGGATACTCCAGTGCAGGGAACTATGTTAGCTGCAGTATTTTCTGCTAGGAGATATGCCAACCAAGATTCAAATACTACCCAGTTAACATGTATTTTTCTGTAAATCATTGACAGGCAGAAAAGACCAGGTCTACACAAGAAGGTCCAATTAAATTGATTCATTGCTAAAGAACCTATGGATGGGGATCTTCTCAACTGATAGTTAGCACTTTTAGGAGTTAGATAAGGGTCCACAGAATTCAAGAGAGATTGGACTTACTCCACTTGTGGCTACACCGGGATTCTAGGGTGATCGCTCTTTTAACTCCACCCTAGATTCGACCACTCCTTGTCCTATAAACACAAAACTCAGGGTTTCACATTAGAAGAAGACCTCTTTGAGCATCTGCAGAAGAGTGAGTTTCAATTTTTGTCTACTTCCCACCTCCCAAACGAAAGAAAATATGGTTGCAGGTCCTATGTGTGAGTGCTGGCAATGAGCTTATCTGGAGATCCTTAGCTGTTTAGTCTCCTGTCTTTCTTTATTCGCATTGCACCACTGATCTGCAGCATCCTTGGCTTTCTCTAATTAAATTAAATATGGGATTTGAGTATATTTGGAGACTTTGGGATAATGCAAAAAAAGAGAGAAAAGCCTGAAGCAAATATTGTAATAATTCAACAATGATTAAAGTGTTAGAGTTCTGTTGGAATGGACTAAGATATCGTCCCAAAATTTAGCATCACTTTTGCCTAGTTAAAGTACTTTAAAGTTCCCTCCCACTTCCTAACGGGGGAGGCTTCCATCAGAGACTGGAGGATACTCCACTGCTTGTTCACTGATCAATCCTATGTTATTTTTAATTATTTTCCCCTGTTATTTACATTAAATACCACCTAGAGCTCACCTAAATTCTTCTTCCTAATACTTAAAGTCTATAATGCTAGTGGCTTACTGTATTACAGCTTTTACGTTTATGAACGTGTGTGTTTTTTTCTTTTTAGCATTTTGGGGAATTGGTTAAAATGTATAATCCTGCTAGAATTTTCTGTTCTTTCACCAGATGGATATATCATTAAGTGTTGAAATGTCCTGTTAAAAAAAGAAAACAGGAGGGGATGACTTATTTTGGGATCCAGACAGAAGAAATACACATTGCCTGATTTTTGCAAAAGGAAAGCACATTTTTGACCTTTGTTACGAGTGGATCCGTGAATCAAATCTACGTGCTATTTTTTTTTTGAAGAACAAAAGAACTAAAGAAGAGAAAATTAATTTGTCGAGTCCTTGGTGCTTTCCAAGCTGGTTCTTTTGCTTGTAGATATTTCATTAGGTAAAGGTAAAGGTTCCCCCGCACATGCGTGCTAGTCGTTTCCGACTCTAGGGGCCGGTGCTCATCTCCGTTTCAAAGCCAAAGAGCCAGCGCTTGTCCGAGTACGTCTCCGTGGTCATGTGGCCGGCATGACTAGACGCCAAAGGCGCACGAAACGCTGTTACCTTCCCACCGGAGTGGTCCCTATTTTTCTACTTGCATTTTTAGGTGCTTTCGAACTGCTAGGTTGGCAGAAGCTGGGATGAGTAACAGGCGCTCACTCTGTTACGCAGCACTCTGGATTCGACCTGCCAAACTGCCGACCTTCTGATCGACAGGCTCAGCGTCCTAACCCACTGAGCCACGGAGTCCCTTATAGATATTTCATTACCTAACTAGATAATATCAGTGTGATTGAGTGTGTTTATATACCTTTTATAAGCTCTTTAAATGCTTTAGATGCTTTTTTTATAAACTTTGTAAGTTTACCTATCCAAATGGCATCTACGTAGGTAAAATTAGTAGATATATTTTAAAAAAATCCAACATATTGTATTTCTACTTCTTGAAGGGCTGTTTTTTCCCCCAGTTCATTTCTAGTTGTGAAAATAAGAGTCGTTTTTCTTTCTAAAGTTTGCCTTTAAACCTGTGTATTTTTCCATCTTTTTTTGCCTTTGTTTTGAGCTAAGGACGAACTGCAGTTCAATCATGCCTGAGATTTTGATATCCTCAAATGCCATTCTTCATTTAAATAATGGCAAATAGTGATGAAAATAGCGTACAAAAATTGGGGGGGGGAAAGGGGGAGCCTGGATATTTGCACATTTGCGTACGCTTTTTGTTTTGTTTTGTTCTGTTTTGAAAGTCTGAAGCGATCTGGAAATGGGATCAATCTGAGACTGAAATGTTTGTTTTGAAAGTCTGAAGCGATCTGGAAATGGGATCAATCTGAGACTGAAATGTTCAAAAAACAGAAAGTGAAGGTGACCGAGTTCCCTTCATCATCCGAAAGGTTTTCTATAATGAGCAGGTTTGTCATGTATAATCAGAAAATATAGCAACAGATCCCTGGAAGAGAATGCCGGTATTTGCTGCATAATGTATTTTTAAATGAGTTGTGTTCGTTTTGTAGACTTCCCCCCCCACTCTCTCATCTCCCTCCACTGTCAGTTTTTCTTTTGGGTTTTTTTCCCTCTTGTTGTCTGCAAATTGTGAACTGTGTCTTTTCCACCCAGCTAGGCCTGTCTGTTAGAAGTGATTACATGAGTAAACTTCTCTGTGGTGTATTTAATAATGATGTGTCTGATTCTCCTTGCAATTCACGGGAATGTTTTTTGTCCCGAGCTAAGCTCCTTAAAATTTGCATCTCGTCTCTCTCTCTCTCTCTCTTTTTACACAAAGTGTCAACGATGGGTGAGCCTTTCCAGCTAGGCACATCGTGCCTTGCTAAATTAAATTTTGCTTTTCAGCATGAAGTTAATTGGCGCACACTGACACTAAAGACCAATTACGGTCATGATTCCTGTTGTGGTGTTAGTTTCTTATCAGGCTTCCAGAGAGGAAGAGAATATTTGCAATTTTATTTTACAGCTGGCATAGCCCACCTCTACAGCCTTCTTGGTTAAAACTGCAGTTAAACAAACAGGAAGGAGGAGGAGGAGGAGGAGGAGGAGGAGGAGGAGGAGGTGGGTGGAGAAGATCTGTTAAGGAGGTGAAGGGGAGAAGGAGGAAGGGCAGAAGGGAGAAAAAGGAGGAGAAAGGAGGAGGAGAAAGGAAAGGGGGGGAGGAAGAAGGAGGAAACGGAGAAGAACGAGAAAGGAAGAAGAGGAAGGGAAAGGGGGAAGAGAGGAGGAGGGGGAGGAGGACGAGGAGAATCGTTGCATTTCTTCTTGTAAATAAGTGGCATCTCTGCCCCTGTGTTGTTAGTTTGGTCACCTCAAATTAGTATTCCAAAATAAGGGAAATGAGACAGCTAAGTGTCTCTGCACCAGTGATAAACAACAATGATGTATACGACCTCTTGTAGACCTACTCTTGGGAACGGTTAGACACTTGTCATTACTGCAATTTGCTGACTAAGTACCAATATAATATTTTAGAAGGGAGTTAATTTGTACTGTCACATCAGAGATACACACGTGGATGGAATGCTCAATTGGTTGCCACGGACAATTGTAGTGGAAAAACCCAGTTTGCCTGGAGCTCACTGCTCCATCCCAGGCTCTTTTCAACATCACTGCACCTGACAACCCACTGGCCAGGGATCCTGGCCGTCGTAGTCTAATAAATATACACCCCAGATCCCTGCTAAAAGAGAGCTGATCTCAAATAAGTCTTTGAAATAGAAGGAAATGAGAGGAAGGAGCCAGTCGAAAGAAAGGGAAGGAGGAAAAGGCAGAAAGAAAGGAGGACCATAAAAATTAAGACAAGGCTGACAATAATTACAAGGATAACAGAATTAGAAGGAACCTTGGAGGTCTTCAACAATTGAAAAAAAAGTTCAGCTGTATCTCAGGTTCTTGCATATTAGGATATAAGGATTCTACTGCAAATCAGGGCTGTTTCCAGAGGAGGCAGAGGAGGAGAGGACCTGGAGCTTATGGAGCGAAGGAACTGGATGAGGCTGTTGGCAGGCCCAGAGGAAGAGAGAGAGGCTTTTGGAGGAGTTGGTGGCGGCGGCAGCAGCGTGCTCCAGGGGTGAAAAGAAGCAAGGCCTCTTTAAGGAAAGGGTGGAAGAGTCAGGATCAGAAAAAGGAAATAAGGCGAGGTTGTCGGAATACAAGCGAGGGCTAATTTGAGGGCTAATCCACATGGAGCCCCATTTCCATCTGTCCTCTGTTTGCCATCGTTCACTTCCTAGAGACTAAAATGGACAATGTGAAATTTGAGCGGGCCCCGAACAAGGAGTATATATCGGAGGTGGTGACCCTTTGAGAGCTGTATGCAACAAAATTTCATTTTGGTGTATGCCAATTGGTGTACATTCAAAGTGACAATAAAGTTATCATCATCATATGAGTGTACTTTGGGTGCTTTTCAGTATGTTTATCCTGAAGGATATACTGTAGAACAGGGGTGTCAAACTCAATTTCATTGAGGGCCGCATCAGCATTGCGGTTGCCCTGAAGGGGCCGGGTGGGTGTGGCCAGGGTGGGCGTGGCCTACTGGATGGGCGTGGCTAGAGTGCGTATGGCCTACTGGGTGGGCATGGCCAGCTCTACATCATTCACATCAAGGGTGCCTATGGGGGCCTGGGCAGGAGTGGGACAGATCTGAGGGTCTCTGGCGGAAGGAGGGTCTCTGGGCCAGGGCCAAGGCAGTGGGGGCCGTTCCCTCACTGTTTCCAGGAAGGCTTTGCGGGCCACATGAAACCACTTCGCAGGCCGGATCCGGCCCCCGGGCCTTGTATTTGACATGTCTGCTGTAGAAGAATGAGTTGAAGTAACTTATAATATTAAAACATGAAAGCTGGATGTTTGAAGAGAGCGTGAGTGTAGTACTGACCATTCACATGTTATAAGAACATGATTATTTTCACAGTCAGATTTAGGAGGTTTCAGAAAGATTTGGAATAAATACTAAGAAAAAAAACAACACAACACCATAAGGTTCTCTAAGTCAAATGTCTACGGAGATTCTCAGTCATCCAGGTCATGGTTGTCACAAAGGTGCTTTTTTAAAAAAGGCAACTGGACTGACTTGATTTTCTCCCTTGAAGACATTCTGCTTCTCATCCAAGAAGCTTCTTCAGTTTGGGAACTGAAGTGAATTGAGAAAGCTTCTTGGATGAGATGTGAAACATCTTCAAGGGAAACCAACAAGAACAAAGCATCTTTGGTTCCCTAAGCCAGGTGTGTAGAACAAGACTCATGTTTCCTTACAATGAACATTACTGGTTTGTTATTATTTTGCCAGTGACCTCCCAGTGCCAGTCATTCTTCAAACACATTTCGGAGAGAGAACAGCATTGCAGATTATAGAGAAGATGAGAAGAAAAAAGAGCAGTGTGCCAGGCTAGCAGGCCAATCAATCAGAATGTTAATGATGGATCATGAAACACATTTGTTGACAAATATAACACAGGGTGAAATGCCAGCACAACCAAATGTGCTTTTTGCTCTCTTCAATTGCCAGCTGTGAAATGTTGCTTCCAACCTGGAATTTATGGATTGGAATACAATGAGGCTTGCCCTCCATCAAGCATCTGCTTTGCCGCAGGTGTATTTTGCTAGCCACCCAGTCGAAATTCATTTCTATGATAGAATTCATTTTAGCCTTAAATCACTTAGGTTTCTCTGGGCTGGCTCCTACCACTTATAGAACACTTCTGAGCCTGTAAACATGTTTATTATGTTTCTTTTTCTCCTATAGTGAGATCCAGAGTATTTGAAAGTTAGTGCATCAGCTCTGTGTTATAGGCCATTTAAACAATAAAAAAAAAGATGAATTCCCAAGATCACTGACAAGAAGCAATGGATGGAAACTAATCAAGGAGAGAACCAAACTCGAAGTAAGGAGAAATTTCCTAACAGTGAGAACAATTAACCAGTGGAATGAGAGCTGATAACATTCATTGCATGACAAGCAATTCAGCTCTTTCTGATTTCAAAAAGAAAAAAAAATGATGAAACACAGCATCCTGTTTGTATGACATGATCTGCCTCTTTCCCTTTTTGAGATTCGTTCCTCCCCTTTTGTCCTGGATTAACAACCTAGAACTAAGGAGAAATTTAATTAAGCAGTGGAATAGCTTGCTTTCAGAAGTTGTGGGTGCTAATAAATAGGCTAATAAACAGAGGAAGAGGCTCTCTTTTAAAAAAAAAGTGCTTCTTCTTATAGAAGATTTACAAGAGTTTAGAAAAATCTTATATTGCAAAGCCGTGACTCTTTTTCATCCTCTCCTTTGCAAAATGTAACCCATTTCCAACACATTAAAAATGCAGCCTTTTCCGTTGCTGTAATCCTCACCTGCGTTTGCACCTTTGAGTTATGGCTGAATTATATAGAATTTTCTCTCATCTGGCTTTACTTTAAACATGACATTTTCAGGCCAATGTATGGAGAGAACTCCTAGCTCCCCCTTATTTTTCTTCTTCTTCTTCTTCTTCTTTTTAATTTGTACAGAATATATTACATTCTAATTTATATTTAGAAAAAACTCAAAGCTTTCACCAGTCTGTAGACCTCAGCGTTAACCTTGTGTGTGGAGCCAATGGGAGAAATTCCAAGTTGTTGTAAAAAAATGTTTGGTTGGTCCTGTTGGTCTCTTTTCTGGAGAACAGACATAATGAGAAAGGGGTGATTGGTAATCTGTGAGTTTTATGTTAAAACCTTCTCGGCCATTCTGTGGATGAGATGAGAGTTTTTGGAAAGAGAGTTGGAAACCAACCTCATTCCAGTTGTCCTAGATTAGCAACTGCTGGATCCTGATACTCACACCTGCTCCTTTCACTTTGTTGCTCTCCCTTGTGGACACATGGACACATGTTTGTGCTTAGTTCTAATGGACGCTTGCGTTGGGCAGCCCAGCTTGCTTTGCACACATTCTGAAAATTACACAATCAGCTTCTCCCTTTCTCACTTAGAGACTCATCAGCACCATCCAGCAGCTTTGGCTTTTCCAACTGGATTCAGAAAGGGAAGCCAAGTAAAACAATCGTTTGCAGAAAATAAAGCCGGCAACCTGACAAACTTATTAGGCCCGGCAAAAGGACCTCGTCCAAATTCAGAGGCATACCGAAAAGAGCACAATTTAGAGAGCAGAGCTTTATTTTAATTTCAGTTTTAATCTATAGTCCCCTTGAGAAAGGACTCATCTTTAGCTGAGACATGTCAGGAGATGAGAGATTTGGATGGGAAACAGGAACAGTAGGTAAGCTTTTAAAATTTATAATTATTAGGCAGTCTGACTGTTACTGAACATCAAGCAGATGTTGTATGTTATAATATATTCAATTTAAATCTCCATGAAATACTTCTTGCATTTTCCCCCCATAAGTGAGATGGGGCATAATGAGTTAGCATTTCATTTAACAACCACTTTGTTTGCTGGTCCCAGCAGTGGTCTCTAAACAGGACTACAGGACTGTCTGTGTTCTCAGTTGTTTCCAGCTGAATTTTATCGTCTTGCTTCTTTTGGGTTGAAAACTATACTTACAACTCATAGTTAAATATAGAGTTTAGTTAAATGCCAGTGACTTTTGTCTTTTTTAGATAAAGTAAGTTGGAGACTGGAGGGCCAGTTTTGTGTAGTGGTTAAGGCTAGAAACCAGGAGACAGTGAGTTCTAGTCCAGTCTTAGGCACAAAACCAGCAAGGTGACTTTGGGCCAGTCACTTTCTTTCAGCCCTTAGAAGGAAGCATTGGCAAACCACTTGGGAAAAACCATGCCAAGAAAACTGCAGGGTCAGATATGATTGAATGAAAGAAAAAAAAGGCTTCAAAATATATGCACAACTAATGCACACCATAACCAATTTTTCTGATGATTCACATTTTCCCCAAGCAATTGTCCCTCCTATTCTATTAAACTAGGTTGCCTTATTTTGTGAAATATATGCACTATTTCCCCAAATGTACACATTTGCTACTTTTTTTTTTTAAAAAAAGGGAAGCTGTGACATTTAATTGTAACATTTGTAAAACTCTGGCTTTCAGAGATGAACTATGCTACACTTCCTGCATTAGACTATAAATTTATGAAGCCACGTGATTTTATATTTAATGTGAACCAATTTATTTCTCTCTTCCTCTTTATTGTGGAAGTGCATATTCTCTTTTCTCTTTTGAGTTGCAGTTCCTTCTGATACATGAGATCTTTCAGAAATTCCCTGAAATTCAGGAATAATTAGGACTACAACCAGAAAGGAGAATAAGCTGTTTAGTCTTCTGTAGTCCTTAGAGTCTTGGCTGCAGTAGGAGTAATCTAAGAGAAAGCTTTGAAGGGTTGCCTAAATTAAGTATCTAGACATTTCTTCATATTAAATAAGCACTTCTAGCATAAAGAGAAGCAGATTGTCAAGGGGCTGCCCTTTCTTTTGGCAAAGACACTGTCCTCTGTTGGCAAGATGAATTAACATATTGTAAGGACAATCTTATTACATGAAGATCTTCCCTTTTTAGACAGGATCTATTACATCTACTTGTTTTATTGTTCTGTATGGAGATATGCATAAAATGAACTGGGAATCCAAATTTATGAGGGAGAGGGAAAGGAAAGGAAAGGATCAACTCAGAGTTGATCTGGCTATATGAATTGATCTCGGAGTAGCGTTTACTTATTGAGAACTTCCTTCCTTCCTTCCTTCCTTCCTTCCTTCCTTCCTTCCTTCCTTCCTTCCTTCCTTCCTTCCTTCCTTCCTTCCTTCCTTCCTTCCTTCCTTTTTTATTACCAAAAGGCAATTGAAATCTCGAGAAATAGGAATATCTGGTAACATATGTTACCATAGCACTCCAAAATTTTGTTGCGGTTGTTTGAATGCCAGTGTTGACAAATTCCTTTGGGGAGAAGATTTCGTTGTGCGCATCTATTCAGCATTGCAAGCCAGTGAATATCTGAAGAATTTGCTTGATATTCCTTCTTGTTTCTTCCCAGTGTTTCCCTGCCTGTGGTCTTTTGTGCATGGCACTTTCTATGTGTTGCTCGGGAGAATGATGGCTTCATCACTGAGCTAACAGTGATGGCATTTACGCCACACGTCACATCCTGGAAGGATGTCACTGGTGGTGGATTATCAATGAGAATGGAGTTTGCCAGCACACAGCTTTAGTACTAAACAGCTAACTCTGAGCCAGGTCATGTCGATGATATTTGTGCAGTTTGCTAAGCAGATAGCAAAGAAAACCTCACCAACAAATATACATTATCCATATAAAATTACTTTGTCAATTTGGTTGAAAATGAAGCTTCTTCTTATTTGGTTTCCTAGGCTGATGTACTTTGAGGAGCCGACATCAGCCTTGCAAGTCTGAAATCACCTCTCTTTTTTTTCTCTCTCTCCTTATCTTCTGGAGATCTAGAGAGGACAATATCTGAGACTTCAAAAGGCTCTGTTCCTGGGAGAGTAAAGTGGTATTTCTTCCCATGGTTTGGACTCTAAATGTCAGTTCATACAGCCTAAGATAGATTTTGCTTTTTCTGAAGCTGATTGCCTTATACATTTAAACAACAATATCTAAAATGCTTGGTTCAGAAGGAACTCCATATTCAATTGTAGGAAAATAGGAATCAGCTTTCACCCCACTCCCCATAACAAATGTATCTGTGATATTTCAAACCACTTTTTCTTTCACCTGAAGTCTTTCTCTGGGTGTGAGGCTGAGCATACGTATCCCAAAATAAAGCTCTTGCAAACAAGGTAGCATAGAATGGCAATAAAAGATCTCTCAGGACAAAAAAGGACAAAACCTGAAAACTGAGTGAAAGAAAGCCCTCTTATTAGTTTTCAGATGTAAATATCTGAAATTTGATCTAAAGTTAATTTTGAATTTTGTGGCAAGACTAGCCTTGGTAGAATCAAATGAAATTTCCTTCTAGGTCCCTCTGTGTACAGCAGCTTTTTTTGTAGACGCCGTGTGTTAATGATATACAGAGATAAGTTCTTTCCGCATGCAAATGATACATAATGTAGTAGTAGAAATGCAAGGCAGGAACAAAATTCTTTAAATTGACTTTGACAGAATTCAAGGTTGGTTCAAGGGAACATGCTCTCTTAAAAAAAAAAGTTTTCAAAACATGAAAAACCCCAAAGCCCTTGACGATGAACAATGTTGATTCTGCTGGGCCACAAACAGCAATGGAGGTTTCCTTGTATTTTATGAACAGTATTGTATATTTGTGCACATGTACATATATTTATGCATGCACACACACACACATACTCTCACACATGCACAATCCTATGACCTAGATGATCAGGAGACTAGAGGCTAAAATATAGAAGGAACGGTTGCTGGAATTGGAAATGTCTAATCTAATGAAGAGAAGGATGAGTGGGGACATGATAGCAGTGTTCCAATATCTCAGGGGCTGCCCCAAAGAAGAGGGAGTCAAGCTATTCTCCAAAGCACCTGAAGGCAGGACAAGAAGCAACGGGTGGAAACTAGTCAAGGAGAGAAGCAACCTAGAACTAAGGAGAAACTTCCTGACAGTTAGAACAATTAATCAGTGGAACAACCTGCCTCCAGAGGTGGTGAATGCTCCAACACTGGAAGTGTCTAAGAAGCGACTGGACAGCCATTTGTCTGGAATGGTACGGGTTTCCTGCCTGAGCAGGGGGTTGGACTAGATGACCTCCAAGGTCCCTTCCAACTTTATTATTATTATTGTTGTTGTTGTTGTTTTGTTGTTATTGTTGTTATTTTCATACTGCAGAGAATACATATCACTTTTGCAGGATTTGCTGCATATGTATAAATAACAGGTTTTGGGGGAAGCATTATAGCTTAAACAAGGTTAGTCTTTACACACCCACATATGGAGACAGCCAGGAACAATTTCCCAAGCAGCTGTGTATACTTGAAAAAAGAGTCTGATGTTTTAACAGTTCAAGAAAAGACGTGCTCTGATCTATAAAGGAACCTTTTTTCCAGCATCTGATGAAAACACCTTGTTTTTTTTAAGGAGATAATGAAGAGAAGATTGGTCTAAGTAGGGAATAAGGAGCATTAGCTGTGACATCATAATGGAACGTGTTATAAATCAGTCAACATTATCCTGTTTAATCAGAGGATCCTTGTGCCTGCAGATGTTTAAGAGTAGCATGGGTAAATAATTCAAAGGGAGTAATACCTTTTTAAAATAATAATAACAATAATAATAATAATAATTGATCAATACTTTCCTCAAGGACTTTTTTTATCAAGATTAGAGCTTTCCATATCTTTCATTGACTTTCTATGTCATTGCAGCCACATTCTGAGTTGCTTGTAAAAATAATAAAGGTGGGAACAAATCAATAAAAACAAATACAAGAAGTCCCTGACTTACGACCACAATAGAGCCCCATATTTCTGTTGTTAAGTGAGACATTTGTTAATTGAGTTTTGCTCCCTTTTACGACCTTTATTGCATCACTTCCTAAATGAATCATTGCTGTTGATAAGTTGGTAACTTGGTTGTTAAGTGACTCTGGGTTCCCCCATTGACTTTGCTTGTCAGAAGTTTGCCAAAGGGGATCACATGACTTTGGGACACAGAAACCGTCGTAAATATGAGTCAGTTGCCAAACATCTGAATTTTGAACACATGACCCTAGGGATGCCGCTTAGGTTGTAACTGTGAAAAAAAAATCATGACTCACTTTTTTCACTAAATGAACTGTTGTAAATTGAGGATGACCTCTAAATCTACAAAACTGTCTCTGAGGCTTAATCTGATTGCTTTGCATTTTGGTTTGTGTGATCTTCATGTATTGGGTGATAAAAAACTTAAAACATCTACAAATTCGTACACAACCTTAAAGGTAAAGGTAAAGGTTCCCCCGCACATGCATGCTAGTCGTTTCCAATTCTAGGGGCCGGAGCTCATCTCCGTTTCAAAGCCGAAGAGCCAGCACTTGTCCGAGGACGTCTCCGTGGTCATGTGGCCGGCATGACTACACACCAAAGGCGCACGGAACGCTGTTACCTTCCCACCGTAGTGGTCCCTATTTTTCTACTTGCATTTTTATGTGCTTTCGAACTGCTAGGTTGGCAGAAGCTGGGACGAGTAACAGGCGCTCACTCTGTTACGTGGCACTCGGGATTCGACCCGCCAAACTGCTGATCTTCTGATCGACAAGCTCAGCGTCCTAACCCACTGAGCCACCTTAGCTGATAACAAACAGCCAACCTCAGATAATAACATGGTTCAAAACTGAACTACAGATATTTCTTTCATTGGGTTGTTCAAACTATGTTACTTTTCCATTTAGGCAGGAAAATATCTTTTCATGGTCCAATTTCAAAGGTCGAGCTTTTAAACCACAGCTTTATCCTGTTTACACGCACAAGCCTTTTACGATGGAGAACAGTTTCATAGAGGACTCTGAATATTTCCCACTGAAATGAGCTTTTCTGTAATTAGTTCAGCTGTCAGAGCTGCCATGATAAATTAATGACAAAATAAATGAAGGATAAATGATATCCTAACTAAATTATTTCAGTCTCCTTCTTCACATTTATCATTGACCTGTTTGTCATCCTTAATAACTCTCTTCCTTCTAGAACATTATGAAGTACAATCTTATTATCTTAGCCTCTAGATTTATTAAAAAGTAAATCTCTACACACGCACATATACACCCAATGCACATATGATTCTTTTAAAAAATAAATAAAAATAAATTACAGAAAGCTAAATAATTCATTTTTCTAGCTATGTTAGAAAATATAGCTAGAATATTATAACAAGTTTCAGAAGTAATTTTTCACCTTTACTGAAGCTATCTGTTGCCCCTGACCTTTATGCGAAATAGAATTTTGATTTTCAATTAATGCTTTGCTGGGAATTATTATACATTAATGGTATAAGAGAGGTTAGATAACTTTATGAAGTTCTTCTATCATTATGGCTAGATTTTACAAGCAAACAGTTCTTTCTGATATATTTTTATTAATCCTAGAAATAAAGGTGTTGACCTTAGTAAATTTGTAGTATTTGTAAATATCATACAAATCTTATTTTTTTAGTAAAATTGGAGGTCTATATGGTTTCTTTTAGTCTTAAGATTGCATAAAACATCTTTTTCACATATTTAAAGACAGAAATAAATGTCAGCTAGTCAAATCATATTGCAGGATTATAACTTGGATTATAAACCAGACTTTTTTTCTCTAACAAGAAATGATTATGATCTAGTATTAGAGTCTAAAATGTCAAAAACAAAATACAATGCCTATGGAAATAGACTTAAATATTGTGAAGTTTCAAATGCATTGAGAATGCTTGATGGTTGTTCATATTTATTTATTTATTTATTTGATTTGTATACTGCCCTTCTCCCTAAGGACTCAGGGCGGTGAACAGTGACATAAATAATAGAATGTACAAA
This sequence comes from Vipera berus, assembly GCF_964194415.1. Lineage (NCBI taxonomy): Eukaryota > Metazoa > Chordata > Lepidosauria > Squamata > Viperidae > Vipera > Vipera berus. The sequence continues at coordinate 6,820,050 of NC_138214.1, read as the reverse complement.
TATAGATATTGAAAATAAATTAAACCCTAATTTAGCCCAAATGTAGAAGATAGTTACCTTAAGATAATAATTACAAAAGAACCCATCAGACCAGACCGGATTGCTTAAACAGATGTGTTTTTAGGTCGCGTCGGAAGGAGCGAAGGTCGGGAGCCATCCGGAGCTCAACCGGTAAACGGTTCCATAGGTCATATAAGTATATGGGTAGATTTTAGTTGGGACACCATATTTTCTTCTTTTTTTGGGGGGGGGGAGTTCAGCTGTCTTAAGCCTGTCAAAATTTTGGTTTCATTTTATTTATAGTCTATCCTGTTTCTCTATCTTGTCCTTTCCAACTGGGTTTGAAACATCTGTTGGTCAATGAACGTATTATTTTGATGGCTTGTCATAACTTTCTTACCTATATCATCTTTAATATCAACTAGTTCCAACTTTCAAAGAAATACTAGTTACTAATTTACTCTAGTTAGGCTGTGCTCTCTTAAATATTTACCTAGGAAATTTAATTTTTTTCTACAACTGTCTCAGAAGGTCAATAATATAGTACGTTTTATCATGAGCTACTAGGATCACTTTGTGAGATGGGCGGTCTATAAGTTTTCTAAATAAATTAAATAAACATGAGTACGATTGGGCTATTATTAAGCACATTATTATGCAAACATGCTTAAATCTGGACTTCCTGTTACCAAATCTGCTTTACATTTATACTTCTTCCAATATCTTAACTTTCCAACTTAATCAGGAAGATCTGGAAAATGTGAGAAGTGAAAAAAAATAAATTGTTCTCTAAATGTTACCTGTCTTTCTCTGCTCTTTCTCATGGAAGCCCAGAATTGTCCAATTTATCTTCAGTCTTATTTTTGTTTCTATTAAAGAGGAATCTTTTCTTTATTGCCCTCATTTGTAATAATTTATCTTTATACTTTACAGCATTATTGATTTATTAAATTGATCGTTAGAGTTACAAGAAACTAAATCATTCAGTTGGACACCTGAAATTAAGTGACATATATCTCCTTAAACTCATTGGCTGTGAAATGTAATGGAACCAAATATTAAAAATCAATCCCTATTTTAATCCAGGAAATAAATAATATAATTAAATAGCTCATTTTCTTTCTTCATTAGCATCCACAACATTAAGGGAAAATAAATCACTGACATAAAAATCCAGAATTACCTACAAGCTCTGACTTGCATCTCTGTGTATTGAGTATCATACCCTTACTCAAAGATGGCAGTTCTAGCTGTATCAAGGACGAATAGAATAGAATAGAATAGAATAGAATAGAATAGAATAGAATAGAATAGAATAGAATAGTGTAGGGTAGAATGGAATGGAATGGAATGGAATGGAATAGAATAGAATAGAATAGAATAGAATAGAATAGAATAGAATAGAATAGAATAGAATAGAATAGAATAGAATAGAATAGAATAGAATAGAATAGAATAGAATAGAATAGAATAGAATAGAATACTGTAGGGTAGAATGGAATGGAATGGAATGGAATGGAATGGAATGGAATGGAATAGAATAGAATAGAATAGAATAGAATAGAATAGAATAGAATAGAATAGAATAGAATAGAATAGAATAGAATAGAATAGAATAGTGTAGGGTAGAATGGAATGGAATGGAATGGAATGGAATGGAATAGAATAGAATAGAATAGAATAGAATAGAATAGAATAGAATAGAATAGAATAGAATAGAATAGAATAGAATAGAATAGAATAGAATAGAATAGAATAGAATAGAATAGAATAGAATAGAATACTGTAGGGTAGAATGGAATGGAATGGAATGGAATGGAATGGAATGGAATGGAATGGAATGGAATAGAATAGAATAGAATAGAATAGAATAGAATAGAATAGAATAGAATAGAATAGAATAGAATAGAATAGAATAGAATAGAATAGAATAGAATAGTGTAGGGTAGAATGGAATGGAATGGAATGGAATGGAATGGAATGGAATAGAATAGAATAGAATAGAATAGAATAGAATAGAATAGAATAGAATAGAATAGAATAGAATAGAATAGAATAGAATAGAATAGAATAGAATAGAATAGAATAGAATAGAATAGAATAGGTCTTCATCAGTCCTCTTCAAAATGCTGTTGTGCTGACAAATACAACATCGGTGGTGCAGTGGCATGAAGGCGCTACAACCACATAAGCTATTCCAGGAGATATTCTATCTGATGACTTGAGCACCATCATGGGCTCACCTAGCTTTCAGTGCTGTTGTAATGTCTTTCTTTCTGAAAGATGTTCAGCCAGAATGGAATTCACAGCACTTAGCAATGCCTGCAGATAAAGTCATATGTTCCCTTTTCTTCTGATAAGCTTTGTAGAGCCAGAAAAAAAATCAAAAAGTTAATTGCTTATGGAAAAATGATCTGAATCATAGAATAACAATGTCTCTCCAAAGGACTACAGCAGAAAAGGGGATTTTGAGGGTCCCTGTCTCACCTCTCTATAACTGTGTTTTTTTTCCCTTCTCTGATTAGTTGAAGCTGTTCCTTCTCCCCTCTTCAGACTGATACCCTTTCTTGATTCTTTAATTGTCATCATTGTTGACCTTGTTACTCACAGTAGCTATAGCAAAATGCTTTCTGAGCTTGGTGGTTTTCTTGAAGATGTTTCATTAAGCAAACTATGTAGCATCTTCAGTAGTTCCTTGTTTGGGATATTGTTTACCTGATTGTTGGTCTATAGGAAGACCGGTTCTCAGTGATAGTAATTTACTAGAGAAGCCAAGCCATTAATATTGTAACGGCATTTTTGAAACCTACTACAAATCAACTTTTGTAAACCATTTAAATACATTATTATACATTAAATACTGTCAGACATGCATCCTTATACATTAAATAATGATGTATGGGTGTGAGAGTTGGACACTAAGAATGGCTGATCAAAGAAGAATTGGTGCCTTCGAACTGTGGTGCTGTCATAAATTATTGCATATACCATGGAAAGCCAGAATAACTAACAGAAGAGGTGTTAAATCGCCTAAAACCAGACACATCACTGGTAGCCAAAATCATAAGACACCGTCTGATTTACTTTGGACATGTTATTAGGGCAAATTCATTGGAGACGTCAGTGATGCTAGGAATGGTTAGTGGAACAAGAAGAAGGGAGAAGCAAAGAACTCAGTGGCTTAATGCTATCAAAGCTGAAGCAAACCTGAACATTAAACAGCTGGGAGAAGCTGTGCTTGACAAGGTTGCATGGAGAGCACTTGTCTGTAAAGTCGCCACGAGTCGGACAGGACTAAATGGTGAAAACAGCCACAAACCATTTTGAAAGGGCACATTTTCCAAACTATTCTATCCATTAATCTCTTCCACACATATAAAATTTACATAAGAAAAGACTTTTAGGTTGTATTAAGCAGAATCATCCTGTTAGCCCCTTTAGCCTGATAACCAATCGGTTTAAAAAGCAACCGGCCAATGTTTGGCTCAAAATGAATCCTTTCAGATCAGATAACAGCTGTAAGTGCCCTGCCCAAAATTTCTATTCCAATTGCGATAGCGGGCCATTTCGTGATATAGTTAATCTTTGACGATTTGCAAGCAGACAAAAACCAGACAGAAAATAGTTGCTATGCTAGAAGCTGTGAAATGCCCTTTAATCAGTCTGCATCTTACAGTCAGGTAGAAAATATTGTCAGCTTTTCAAGCATATTTCCATAGATTTGGGGAATGAAAAGCATAATAGCACACACAGTAGCATATGCAATATCTTCACTATTCTTTTCCAAATTACCTTGCAAGATCAAAAATAAAAATAAAAATGCAGAATTGCTTCCTGATTATTGTCAAAAGCAAACAGTGAAAAACTCCAGAAGGGAATTACAAAGAGCCACTTTTTTCATTGGTTCCAGAGGTTGTGGCTGCTCCATCACTGGAGATTTTTAAGAAAAGATTTGATAGCTAGTTGTCTGAAATGGTTCAAGGTTTCCTACTGGATCTGGAAGACCTCTAAGGTCCCTTCCAACTTCGTTGCTATGTTATTTTCTTATTCTTCATTCCATCTGTCTCATCATTCACTCTTTTTCTTTATAAAGCCTCTATCACTTCCAGGTTGTATCAGCCAAGGTTGATACATCCATCCCAATATTTGAATAGGCTGATTGTGTTGCATTTCCCCCAGAAAGTGAGACAAATAGTGCTTGAATATAAAATAGAGAGATGGTACTAATAGCCTGTAAAATACAGAGGACAGAGTGAAATGGGGTATAGTCAGCATCGCTTCATTTTCGTTCTCATTCAAAGATGATCAATCATCCTCTTAAAATGCCAAAAAAAGTCAAGCTTTAGAAAGATGTTTTTTTTTTTAAAAAAAAAAGGGGGGGGGCTTGTATTTGGAACTCAAGAACGCTGCCTCAGAAATGTGCCACAGTTTAGGGGGGGGGGGAAACATGCATAAGGCAAAGTTGCTGATGAATGTAAACATCAACAATAATGATTGAATGAAATAAAATGTGAAAAACCAATGATGCACTGCTGGAATTAGAACACAGCATATGGGGTAAGACACACACACCTGTTTTGTGATGATAAAAATAGCCAAGTAACCCGAAGCATGTGGAAACAAACAATGTTTGTGACATGTTCTAATGTTATTTATTTTCTTGTGGCTATGTTAAAGCTTGTGTGGAGGTTTTTCAGGGCATCGCCATCGTCGTCTTCTTGACAGCTATAATGCTATTATTAGGATACACAATAGGGTGCACTGAACTTATCAGAAGACTGAATGCAATATGAACTTCTCATTCTCTGAACGTTGCTAGCACCTTATGTTACTGCAAAAATAACGAGTGCTGAAAGTTTTTATACAAAACAGGCTTATTGCTTTGCTTTGTCTCTCTCTTTCTCTAATGCTGAACATGGCAAAGAAACTTTCATACTGTATGGTTAAATAGGATTTGTGGGAAATTACTTGCTTTGGGGGGCTATGCATGGTTTCCAAACCTGCTGGGATGAATCAAAAATCAGTTTTGCTTTTTTTCCCCCCAGTTGGGTGACACATAGAGTGCTAATTACTTATCATATCCTACTATAGGCCCAAGTATACACATTCTCCATGTCCATCTCTTCTTCTCATATGCAGATCTTCCTCTTGTGATAAAGAGATCTTATCTCTCTTGTGATAAAAGCATCCTCGTCGTTCCAGTTTTGTTTGTTTTTAAGCAGGGTGGCTGTTTACTAAGAATCCAGCCCATTTATTCAAAGAACATATGTTCACAATGAATGCAAGTCATGAACGTTTGAACAGACTCCATCTGGTTCTGATCAGCCCAGTACTACAATACATGAAAAGTGTTAAGTAAGGGAAAACAAATCAGGAAGGGGAAAAAAATGATCAAGGAGCACAGGATGCAAACATTATTTACAGTTTGTCTAAATATGTTTCCATTTTTTTACAAGGTTGTCTTATTTGCTGCAGATTAGGTTAGCTTTCTGGGTTTTGAAGATATCATCTAATTTTAACTTTGTTTGATAGATCTTGGAGAGCTGCCAAATACGTTCTTAGTAGATTACCATCCGGATAACTTGAAAATAAGAGGCAGCCTTGGGTGAGAGCTATTTCAATTATCCTAATGTATCTCAGCACCATCATCACCGCCGCCAAAATCAGGAGCGGGCAGGAACGCTCCCTGGAAAAGAGAACGTGTACCAAGTCCGAATCCATTCTAAGATATATACACTTGATCAATATATCCAACCTGTTCAGTTTTGTTCAAATTAACATAATATGTTAGGTTCATATAATAGGATAATAGGAACTAAGCATTTCTAGTAGCAAGTGCCTGAAATGTTTATCTAGACAGCACATTTTACATAAGTGGAAGAGTAGAACAAGAGACCAAACTACATTTATATTATAAATTCTTTCCCTTAGTAACACTTTGAAAAAGATATCCATCTCTTGTACGGGGAAAAAAAAAGATCATCTAAGGATCCTGTGTTGTCTTTTATTTGCTGCATAATAATAATAATAATAATAATAATAATAATAATAATAATAATAATAATAATAATAATAATAATAATAAGAAGAAGAAGAAGAAGAAGAAGAAGAAGAAGAAGAAGAAGAAGAAGAAGAAGAAGAAGAAGAAGAAGAAGAAGAAGAAGTAGTAGTAGTTGGAAGGGACCTTGGAGGTCATCTAGTCCAACCCCCTGCTAAGGCAGGAAACCCTATACCATTTCAGACAAATGGCTGTCCAGTCTCTTCTTAAAAACTTCCAGTGTTGGAGCATTCACCACTTCTGGAGGCAGGTTGTTCCACTGGTTAGTTGTTCTAACTGTCAGGAAGTTTCTCCTTAGTTCTAGGTTGCTTCTCTCCTTGACTAGTTTCCATCCGTTGCTTCTTGTCCTGCCTTCGGGCGCTTTGAGGATAGCTTGACTCCCTCTTCTTTGGGGCAGCCCCTGAGATATTGGAACACTGCTATCATGTCACCCCTCACCCTTCTCTACGTTAAACTACACATCCCCAATTCCAGCAACCGTTCCCTATAAGCTCTCATAATAGACATTTGCTAGAAACTGAAGACTCAAAAGTGATGAACAAACTTTCCATAGATGTCCTTCCTTGTCTTTTTTTTTAAACATATCATAATTAGGTTAATAAACTATCAAAATAGAGCTGGAAGGGACCTTGGATGTCTTCTAGTTCAACCCCCTGCTCAAGCAGGAGACCCTACGCCATTTCAGAGAAGTGAATGTTCAGTCTCTTCTTAAAAACCTCCAGTGAAGAAGCAGCCACAACTTCTGTAGACAAGCTGTCAGACCGAGCAAGCCAATCTTGACTTGGTGTGAAATGTGAACTCAGTTTTTTATTTTTATTTTTAATCCCATTTATATCCCGCCCTTCTCCGAAGACTCAGGGCGGCTTACAAGCTTAGCAGTAGCCTTCATTCTATGTATATGCCTGCTTATTAGGGCTTTCACACACACACCCCAAGCGGCATTATTACAAAGTCAGCTTAATTGCCCCCAACAATCTGGGTCCTCATTTTACCTACCTCGGAAGGATGGAAGGCTGAGTCAACCTTGAACCTGGTGGGATGCGAACCTGCACTAATTGCAGGCAGCTGGTGTTACTTAAGGAGGCATTAGCCCACTGCTCCACCAAGTTATGGAATATCAGTTCTAAAAGATGTGTTTTCTTATGAATGACCCTTTAGAGCAGGGGTGTCAAACTCGCAACATCACGTGACGTGTCATGACGTATCACAACTTTCCCCCCCCCATTGCCGGCAATGGAGTGGGTGCGGTTTCGCCATGATGCATCCGACCCCAGCTTTAGAGTAATGGAACCAGTTTCCAGAGCCTTGATGGACTCCCCATTGCTAGAAGTGTTCAAATGGAGGATAGACAGTCATTGGTCAGATCTACCATCACACTTCTTCAGCCTTGCCTTGCTTTGATGGCATCCTGCCATAAAAATGGGGAGATGGAGAATGGGAGGGATATAGGAAGGGGGGAATGACAGGAATCAGAAGTGCCATTCAAACACAACGGTTCAGTGATCCAAGGACACAGGCATGAGAATGGGAAAGGAATGAAAGCACCCACCAAAGAGGTCCCAAGCTTTAGAACTGTTACTAAAACACCCAGTTTAAATATCATTGGACATTAACAAGATGACTGGGAGGGAGGGCTGGAACAAGGAAAAGTTATGCGGGAATATTCAGAGCCTAATGCTGGGAAAGGTTGAGGGCAAGAGAAGAAGGGGACGACAGAGAATGAGGTGGCTGGATGGAGTCACTGAAGCAGCAGGCGTGAGCTTAAATGGACTCCAGAAGATGGTAGAGGACAGGAAGGCCTGGAGGAACGTTGTCCATGGGGTTGCGATGGGTCAGACATGACTTTGCAGCTAACAACAACATTCAGATCTGGCTTTGCTTATGCTGTAACCATTTGGCCTTAGTAAAAGTATAACTTTTGCTACAAATGGAGTCGTGGGGCGGGGAGGGGTGTCTTTCTTTCCTAAATGCCCAATTTACTTCAGATTTCTGCAAGAAGCAGGTAGGGATTAGAGGTGACTTTCTCAGGATCTGTAATTCTCTAATTCTCACAATCCTCAACCCCTCCCAAGAAAAGATAGAGGAAAAAGTTTGATATGATACCAGATTAGCCAGCTTGCTTATTCAAAAAGCAACTTCATGAAGATCAAAGGGAGAACGAAGGTGACCCTACTTGCTTCCAATCCCAAATCTGAAAAGTGGTAAAAAGACTTTTTTTAAAAAAAAAAGTTGCCTTATTTAGGCTTATAGGCAGACTCCTCTCCCTTTCCAGCCCACTATCAATATTCTACTTGAGGATACATGTAGGTGCTCTCTTCATTAAGCAGTCACTGCAGCAAGTCTACAGAGAATAACTGCTGGCTTGCAGTATACATGTAAAAAGTGAAGCGTGAAGGATTTTCTTAATTTGGATGCACTGAATGCCTGAGACACTTAGAAATGGTCATTAACAGCCAATATCAAGTATTAAAAATTCTCTTTCAACTCTCTGAAAACCCAACTGTGCAGATAGACAGTATGCAAAAATCAGCTTCTGCAGGGGAGAACTGATGGAAGGATTTGTGGTTTTGTTTAGGAATGAGTTGGGCTTTCTCTTCATTGGTTAGCTGTAAAAAAATGACTTCTTTTGTCAGCTTGCTTGAGAAGTTGGTTGCAAACCATTGCATATCCAGAAAGGGTGGTCTTTTGGTTCTTCTGTTCTTTTGAGGTTTGGGTGAGAGAGTTGCTCATTTTCTCAACTGACTTTAGAAAAGTAAGGTAAAGGTAAAGGTTCCCCCGCACATGCGTGCTAGTCGTTTCCAACTCTAGGGGCCGGTGCTCATCTCCGTTTCAAAGCCAAAGAGCCAGCGCTTGTCCGAGGACGTCTCCGTGGTCATGTGGCCGGCATGACTAGACGCCAAAGGCGCACGGAACGCTGTTACCTTCCCACCGGAGTGGTCCCTATTTTTCTACTTGCATTTTTACGTGCTTTCGAACTGCTAGGTTGGCAGAAGCTGGGACGAGTAGCAGGTGCTCACTCTGCTACGCGGCACTCGGGGTTTGACCCACCAAACTGCTGATCTTCTGATCAACAAGCTCAGCGTCCTAACCCACTGAGCCACCGCGTCCCTTAGAAAAGTAACACATAGTCAAATTGGATTGTCTGTTTCATTGCAATGTCATGCTGAAAGCATTCGAACAATGCATTCAAGTAACTGCTGATTGTCTCATTCTACAGGTAGTAAATAAGACGTATCTTAATCAGTGCTTTTTTTGTAAAAGAAAAAGGTGCTGGAACTCACACATGTCATACAACCCGCATTGCCTATCCTACAAGGTTCCATCCAAAAAAGGTGCCAGAACTCCGTTCTGAGTGTTCTATGACAAAAAAAGCCCTGATCTTAATTCATACACTGCTAAAACTTTTGTTGCCGTGACTTTTACCTAGGGAAAACACTGCACCATAGGGCAACAAATCAGCAGTACATTTGGCTTGGAAAGTGTCAATGATTTTCACAATTACGTTTTCAAATGCATTTCTGATATAACTCAAAACTTTTGTCTGTGCGTTGGGGGGGAAGCATTAATTATATCTTCCCTGTGTTGTCACATTCCAAGGTCTATTTAAATAATGGCAGAAACACGAGTATTGACTCTGTTGGGTGATATTTACACTTTGAACAGTTCGCTGCACTTTACATCTGTTATCATTTCCAGAACATCATATCCATCATGCTCCATGTCAACTTTCAAATACATAAAGATGATATATTCAAGGCCCTCAGATTCCAACTTAGCATCTTTCCTTCCAGATACAATATATTACTATCTTGTGAACATTCCATCAAGTTGTTTTGCACAGAAATAACTTGGACATCTACATTTGGAATTATTGATATAAGTAGAAAATACCTGGTACTGCCATTGTAACTGCAGGCTTGGCTTATGCTTATGAAATAACTGTGAATCCAAAGCCTATTTCCTTGTCAGTTTGGAGAGAGCAGAACTTACAGCTCACAGCACAAACTCATCCCCAGATGAAATTCTGTAACCACCGGAGCAGCTTTGGAAGGCAGAATTGAACAGAATTTATATGGCTTTTAGTGGCAGAATTGTTCGCCATACTTAACTCTGAGACAAGATGTAAAGTACATCCGGTTTCATTCGAAAGTAGGGTCAACTTTTTTCCTGTGATCAATGTAATCCAGGTTGTTTACTCTGATGGGAAATGTAGTTCCCAGATGTTGGCAAGGAAGGAACTACTTCCTAAACCTACTTCCTAAACCAGGGGTCTTCAAACTTGGCCCTTTTATGACTTGTGGACTTCAACTCCCAGAATTCCTCAGCCAGCGTGCCTGGGGCAATGATTCAGAACTATGATAGATTAAATTTTTCCCTAGAATTAAGGAGAAATTTCCTGACAGTTAGAACCATTAATCAGTGGAATGGTTTGTCTCCAGAAGTTGTGGATGCTCCAATAATGGAAGTTTTTAGGAAGAGACTGGACAACCATTTGTTTGAAATGGTAGGGTTTCCTGCCTGAGCAGGGGGTTGGACTAGAGGACCTTCAAGATCCCTTCCAGCTCTTTTATTCTGTTAAATTAATTTGTAAAAATAGACAGAAACATACTTCAGTTATTCCTAATTGTCTATCCCAATCCTTTTTTTTCTGCTCAAGGATCAAAACCTCTCTCAATCTACCTAAGTCCCATTTTATTTATGGAACTTATCTGCAGCCATTCTAATGCTCCATGCATCTTAATAGAAGAAGTTACCACCATTATTTGATTTGGTAATCTCATTATGGACTGAAAGCCAAAGAGCTGAAGTTGGCAGAAAGCTGCTCCTAGGCGACTAAATGGGATTTAGAAAATTGGGTTTACTCAGGTAATGTTGGGTCTTAATGTTCATTTTCTTCTGGAGCCTTTTAAAATCTGTCCGCTTGTTACATTAGGAGGAAACATGCTGAGAACTTTGAAACACCTTTCTTAATTTTTGAGCAACTAGGCATCCTGTTGATGAAATGTGTGAATTCTACCTGTTATTGATTCTGCCATTAAAGTGGATTATTATCTGAACAGAGAGTGGCTCTCTTTTACTGACTCATCCTAATTTTTAAAGTGAGAAATAATTTATGTAATGGAGTGTTGATCTTCATCATGGGTCAATATCCACATCACAATACTGTCTCAGTAAGGAACTTCAGCCGTGCTTGGCAAGAAGACTTCCTGCCTCAGTGGATCTTTTGCTTCAGCTATCACTTCTCGGCGAATTGTAGTATGCCTTTTTATGTTCTCTAGTCTTCTTCACTGGTTAGGATTCATCCAGGTTTTCCTAGAACCTGATTGATCTTCGATCTTGACCACCCAGCCTTAAACGTCTGATATGCTTTGGGGAAGTTATCCATCTCTTACAAACTTTTTCCAAAATTCCAAAATTCTGGACACTTCTTTGGAGCAAACTGCTGAGGAAAGACAAATAAGTACATTTATATGTTGTAACACACCTTTATATTTCTTAACTTTTTTTTTGAACAAAGAACTGGCACGTTTTTCTCCAACAGTTGTACAATGTAAAATATGAGCTATAAGAATAAGGAGTACACTCTGAAAAGGTGCAACTCCAAAATACCATATGGAAGGAAGGAAGGAAGGAAGGAAGGAAGGAAGGAAGGAAGGAAGGAAGGAAGGAAGGAAGGAAGGAAGGAAGGAAGGAAGGAAGGGCTTCTCCCTCTTTTATCAAGTGCTAGATAATAAAATCAAAAGATATTGGTGTGACAAAAGGAAATATAGGGTGAAAGCCAATGTGTCTAGAAACAATAAAATATTGACAATCTTGAGAGAGAGAGAGAGAACTGAGTTGTGAAACAGCAACTGAAACAGCAGATGAATAAAATAAATATATAAATATGAGATACAGAGTATTCTACAACTGCAGATTGATTATGTATATAAGTTTATACACATTGCTTTCTATTACAGCTTGTGAAGTGTGCAGCAGGAAGACTGCACAAAAGACTGCAGAAGGGAACATGGAGAGAGGTATGATAAAGTTTTAATAAATAGCCATTATTTGGAAGCAATCTGGAATATATTTCTCCATCATTCTGCACTTCCTATGTCTGTCCAACATCAACAACGGTCTGGCGTTTTAATAAAATGATCTTCAGACTTTTCTGATCAATACTGGAATTATCAACAGAGTTTGAACGAGCCACTTGAAGCTGCAGTAGAGAAATTGCTTACCAGATAGGCTTGCAGCTGCCATGAAAATATTCTTCCTCCTTATTTATGTTGAGCCTCCAGATGCTGCTTTGCTAAATCATACTTGGATATCATCTTGAGAGATTTTAAAACTTGTTCCCAGCTAAGTACTGCAGCCAGCAATAATAGAATTCAGATTTGGTGATCAACATTTCAGAATATTGCTGTGTGTTTTTCGGTGCGGCCCCCTTTGATAAGGTTCTTGTCATCTGCCTCATATACAGTATAATATATGCATCTGCATAACTAAGATCCCTTTAGCTTATTTCTCTTGCTTCTCTCCCATTTAAATCCTACATCAGTCTAGCTAGCTGCTCTATAACATTTCTGGAAGGAAAGCTACAGCACACCAAAGCTGAATTGTTCAATAAAATGCATTGGTTACAGATGCTGCTACTGCTGCTGCTGCTCCTGATATCCGACTAGTTGTGTTCTAGCGATTCTGTGGGCCAGGTTTCTCCACATCTTCCAATCTTGCACTACTTCTTTTAGTTGTTCTATGCACTGGCTGGTGTCAGCTTTGATAGTACCCAGCCACTATGTTCTTTGGTGGCATGGTTTCCTTTTGCCACTAACTCTTCTGAGCATAATTGCTTCTTCCAGTGAATTCCCCTGCATGACATGGCCAAAGTAAGTGAGATGCAGTTGTGTGATTTTGCCTTCCAGGGACATATCTGGTGTTATGCTCTCCACACCTCTGATCTTTTGCTATCGTGGACTAACACGGCTCTCTTCCTACAAACACAACACAGGTAGACAATGCAATTTCTAATTTCAACTTTGTGAAACCAGCTTTTGGCATGGGGGAAAAAAAAATCTAGCCTGTAACAAAAACAAGGGTAGCTCGCTTTGCTCCTTGCTTTCCAGATTTTAAGGAGGAGACTTTGATGCAGATAAGTATTTAAAAATGAATTTCTTTCTCTTTAAAATGATAGGCTTGAGTTTTCTATCAACCTACTTACCCTGCTGCTTGCAGAAAGGATTGCAGAAAACTTAAATATGTTCTTATTTATTTTCTGCAATGTTGAACAGCTTTCATTGTTAAGAAAGGTCATCTTGCCACACATACTAACATTCCACTAATGCTAATGTTAATTAAGATTGTCAGCTGGCAAGATAACTTTACAATGTAAGGAGAGAAGGGAAGGAGTAGTATTTTCAGGATTTAAGTCAGGGCAACATCCCATCCGACATACTTATTTCTATGATTCTTGGGCTTGCTTTCATAATGTCCATTAGCTATTCTTAAACTCAGTTAATTAGCTGTTTCCAACTGATTTATTACTAAGCTACTGACAAGTTCAGACGATTTCTTTGTTTGCATCAGATGCAGCAGTGACGGTTCTTGCTAATTAGTAAAGTCCAAAACATTCACTATTTATGACCAAACAATTTTGAAATGCCCCAAAGACTCACCACTGGTTAATGGGATAATTCAAACAGCATTAAATGCAACATGGACATTTTTACAACAGCAAAGATGGCTGAGAGCAAACTATTTGACAAGGACTGTGAATTTTGAATTAGTGCGAGTGTTGTTGTTTGAACAAGCTAGGGAGTACAGCTATAGGAGTAATAAGATTATGTTATGTGGCAGGAATATATTAGCTTCTAACTGGTATATCGCCAAAAGGGTAGGAGAGAGAACAAAGTTCTCATTTTGAGTTTCATACTTGGTCAGTGCCCATAGCATGTGATTAAGTTTATCCAGGCCTTTTTTTTTCTCATAGAACGCTCAGAACGGAGTTCCGGCACCTTTTTTGGATGGAACCTTGTAGGGTAGGCAAGGCGGGTTGTATGACATGTGTGAGTTCCGGCACCTTTTTCTTTTACAAAAAAAGCACTGAGTTTATCTGAGGCTGAAAATGCTAAGCAGGCTCAGATTTCTTTAGGATACGAATGACAGCCCTATAGGAAACATCAAGGCTATAGGCTACACAGGTAAAATAAATGAATGATAAAATAAAAACCCTGGACAAGAGCAATTGCAAACCAGCTCTGTAGAGCAGCCAAGAAAACTATTAAGAGTTGTACATGCAGTGTCCAGAAGTCAAGCTTGATTTAAGAGAGCCTACTCTTTTAGTTGATCAGTGCATTAATAAATAAATTAATTAATGTTGACCTTTAGACCTAACTAAAGCTATGGACAAAATGCTTGTATCCTAAGAGCAGCAAGTTCATTTGTATGCATATCGGTATGTATGTGGTGGGTCAGTGGGTTAGGACGCTGAGCTTGTCAATCAGAAGGTCGGCAGTTTGGCGGGTTGAATCCCGAGTGCCGCGTAACAGAGTGAGCGCCTGTTACTCGTCCCAGCTTCTGCCAACCTAGCAGTTCGAAAGCATGTAAAAATGCAAGTAGAAAAATAGGGACCACAACAGTGGGAAGGTAACAGCATTCCGTGTGCCTTTGGCATCTAGTCATGCCGGCCACATAACCACGGAGACGTCCTCGGACAAGCGCTGGCTTTTCGGCTTTGAAACGGAGATGAGCACCGTCCCCTAGAGTCGGAAATGACTAGCACGCATGTGCGGGGGAACCTTTACCTTTACCTTATGTATGTGTCAGTGATGCACACAGGATTCAGCCAAACCTAAAACTGGATAATGATTTGGATTAATTCTTGTGACTCTACAAGGTATACTAGAATGCAATATAGGCCATTACAAGGTTCACAAACAATTTGATGCTCCTACGCTTGCAGAATGGCGGTTCTCATCTGTGGAAGAAACCCTGCTGCTTTCAATTTTTGTTTCTCTGTAAAAGTACCAGGATGGGGATAGAGAGATGAGCAGAAATGGAGTGACTTACTCTTTGCCTTCTAATTTTGAGGAACATCTAATCATTAGGTCTTAGGGGAGACCCGCATAGTTCTTTCTTCCTAGAGACCATTTATTTTTGTCCCAAATAAAAATATCATACCAGAAAAAAAAGGGTGACATTGTTGGTTGGCAATTTCTGAAAAATCCATGTTTCATCTAAAAACCAAGGAATTATCCAAGTAATGTTGTAAGATATAAAATGTTCCCAACAAGGTGGGTTTTTTAAAAAAAATCTGCAATTGATATAGTGAAAATACTGTAGTCCCACTGTATCAATAACTATAGGAATGCTTTGGAAAGCTTTTTCTACAACCAACCCACTTCAGTAATTAGAGTTCTACCTTCTGTAATTTTTTTTCCAATTTCTTGTCTCAATTCTTATGTTTTGGGTATTGCTTAATTTACAAACAAATACTCTTTTTAACTGATGTTGTATAAGAAGTGCCAGATTCTAGATGGCAGTCATTTGGTATACAAAAAATAAAATAAAAAAAAACTTTAACATCCTAATTTACAACAGCTTTTTTGTCATTTGAGAAGGATCCTGGGCTTGAAATTACCAAACTTACCCTTTTGAAGTTTGGCAGACATCTTGGTGAAAACATACCTCAATCCTGTCCTGCTTGGAAATTTTGTTCCTTTTTATTACGGTATTCTTTTAAAGTAAAAAAAAAAGGTTGTATATTTTCCATGCTAGTTGATGTTCCCACTCACATTTTGGATTTGAGCCCAAGTCAGATTGGACAAGCTCTGATTTACACTCAGCTGAATCAGGATATTTCCCTGGAGTGCTGAATTGTGCACCATTGTGGCAGTATAAAGTCTGTGAAAAGGTATTATCATTCTGTTTGCCTCCTATTTGGTCATACCTGGGTCATCATTGGTTTCTGAATATGCCTACTTTTGCTTGGCTGGTTAATGTTAAGTCAATGAGCATTTAGCCACAACAGATGCTAAACCATCTTTCCTGTATATAGATGCCACAATTACTTCTCCAGGATATACATCCTCTTGGAGTTATAACCTTTGTTACATCAATGAATGTTGCTTGATTCATGAATTTTATGTCTCCATAAACTGCAACATTCTCAAGGATGCTGAAAATGGGTGTATTTACAGCTCTAGCCATTTAAATGTGATGCAGAATCAAACTGCTGGAATACCAATCAGCTCAATTAGCATTCCTGTTTCTCAATCTTCTCAAGTCTTTCTTTCTATATGCAAGAACTTTCAGATTCCTGTGTACCCCCAGTTGTATTCTTTACCTGTTGCAAAACAATTCTTTATCAATGTTCTACAGAGATAGAGATAGAGATGATAGAGATAATACAGGTAGAGGTAGGGAGAGAGAGGGTGTGTGTGATAAAGGTGAAAGTGAAGATGGAGAAATAAATAAGTAGAGTGTAACAAAGGAGATGGCATGTTTGTTTTTATCCTACCTTTGTTTTTATAAATAACTCAAGGTAGCAAACATATATTCCTTCCTCCTCTTACTTTCCCCACAACAACAGGTGAGTTCCACCGAGAGAGACAGACAGACAGACAGACAGACAGACTGGCCCAAAGTCACCCAATTGACTTTCATGTCTAAGGCATGTCCGTAACTCACAATTTCTTGGGGATTGGCCCAATGTCACCTGGTTAACAATTATACCTAAGGCAGGACTAGAATTTACAGGCTCCTGGTGATTGGTGCCCAGCTGGTTGTCATGCCTAAGACAGGACCATGTGTCATGAAATAAATGTGTCTATAGCACAGGTGTCAAACTCAATCGTGTCACGTGACATATCATGACTTTTTTTTCCCTTTGTGGAGCTGGGGTGGGCATGGCCTGTGACACATCCAGCCCATGGACTGCAGTTTGATGCCCCTGGTCTATACCATGAACTCTTGGCCCAAAGACTAGATTCTAGTTGATTTATAGAGTCTTTGATAAATTGCAAAAGAAAAACAAAAACTAAAACTAAACTAAACAACTTTATAAAATCCTGCATGGAAGACACCAAAAAATGTAAAAATGTGTCAGTTATGCAGGTAAATTATGCATTACAATTGAATATGCAAGATAAAGAAAAGGGCAGAGGTGATTTCAGAAGGGAGACTAATGTACAATTACTCATTAAACAGATACTTGAATATCCTCACTCACCTCAGCTTGAAACTACTTGATAAAACTGAGCAATGAACAGCTGTTAGTAATAAATACAAGTATTAAAAAAACAATATTCGGCTTTTAAAAATTCTGGTGCAAATCTAATGGTAGTTGCAATAGTGAAAATTTGTATACCATTTCTATTAATGAGAATCTCAAAATGTTTTCAGAAGGAAACATCCATTCATTGATTTTTCTGAAGTATGTTTTTAGGAAATTATTTAATTAGCTTTCTTTCTTATTAAAAATGTCAAGGAAAGTATTGTTTAGATTGATAAAGCTGCTGTAGAGTGTTAGGTCATGTCAAATGAATAAAAAAATCAATTGCAAGAAAGAACGAGAGAAGTCTTTAGAATTTCATTGCCCGATCAATAAGGCTAGAAAATTAAGATGTCTTTGCCAAGAACTGTTTAATCTGATTTATAGGTAAATTGTGATCATCTTTGTTCCATATCTTTATACATAAATGTAGGCTGTCTTCTTCTATCCATTGCTATCCAATCGTGCCAGTAATAAAACTTCTTGAAAGTGTAATGGGAACATTCAAAAGTTTCAACGAAAGTTTCTGCAGAGTTATCTTGAAAAGAAAGGATGCATTTGGTGGTCCAGCACCATAATCAGCCACTTCTTCTCCTCCTTTGTGACAGTTTCCCTCTGCCCTTCCCCCCAAAGTTGGAACCAAGTACATAAGCAAGCAAGAATGTCTCCTATGGATTTCTCTCTCTCTCTCTCTCTCTCTCTCTCTCTCTCTCTCTCTCTCTCTCTCTCTCTCTCTCTCTCTCTCTCTCTCTCTCTCTCTCTCTCTCTCTCTCTCTCTCTCTCTCTCTCTCTCTCTCTCTCTCGGAAGAGGGGCTGTTCCGGAATGAATCACAAGTAAACCAATATCAGAGAATGGAATGCTGTGATGGGAGCAGGGAAATCCAAGGTGGATCTTGATGTGTGTGTCTCTGTGCCTTCAAGTTAGTGTTGACTGTTGGCGACTATTTAGGTAGGTCTTGGCAGTTTTCTTGGTAGATTTTGGAAGTGGTTTGCCTTTGTCCTAGG
This sequence comes from Vipera berus, assembly GCF_964194415.1. Lineage (NCBI taxonomy): Eukaryota > Metazoa > Chordata > Lepidosauria > Squamata > Viperidae > Vipera > Vipera berus. The sequence continues at coordinate 6,801,733 of NC_138214.1, read as the reverse complement.
ACAGGGGTAGGCAACCTTGGCTCTTTTATGACTCGTGGATTTCAACTCTCAGAATTCCTGGGAGCTGGCTCAGGAATTCTGGGAGTTGAAGTCCACGAATCATAAAAGAGCCAAGGTTGCCTACCCCTGTCCTAGGAGAGAGAGAGAGAGAGAGAGAGAGAGAGAGAGAGAGAGAGAGAGAGAGAGAGAGAGAGAGAGAGAGAGAGAGAGAGAGAGAGAGAGAGAGAGAGAGAGAGAGAGAGAGAGAGAGAGAGAGAGAGAGAGAAATGGGCCCCAAGGTCATCCAGCTGGCTGTGTGTCTGAGGTGGGATGAGACCTCATTGTCTCCCGCTTTCTAACCATTACCTCAGATTACCTCTCTATGCATCTTAGTCCCTATTTATTTGCTCAACCTCCATTTTATCAACTGTGTTTTCTCACTTTGAGCAGAAATTCTAACCCATGTTAAGAAAAATATGGTTGGTCTTTGACATCATTACTTATCGACATTTATTATACTCCATCATGAATGCTGTTTAAGTGGGCAGAACCTCAAGGTCTTATTTTTATTAACATGGGTTAGAATTTCTGCTAATAGTGAGAGCACACAGTTAATAACAGACACCAGGCAGTTCCCAGAGAATGCAGCTGTACTCTCCAAATCCCCCAAACTGATTGATTGATGATAACGTGTCTTCAACTCAACTCTTAGAGATCAGATAGATATATACTGCTCAAAAAATAAAATAAAGGGAACACTTAAACAACACAATGTACTGTATTTAATAGTAGGATGTCTTATCTTGTGTTCCCTTTATTTTTTTGAGCAGTATATTTTCTTCATATTGATCTGCCCCTAACCTGATCTTTCAGGTCCTCTAAAGTTGTACCCATCACCACTATAACTGAGTAAATCCACGTTGCTGGTGGGTCATCCTCTTCTCTTTTCTTCTAATCTTCTCAATCTAGAACATGTTTTCTTCTTTTTTTAAAAGCATGATTTTTGTGCTGCTAGACAGATCTCTCTAGCAATCATATGATCTATCTAAGACGGTTGCTAACTGGGGTTAAACATGCTGCGAAAACAAGAGTCATGATGTGTCTCATAATATTTACTAAAGCATAAGATGATTCTCCTTATACACTACCTGCCAGGCATGCTCTAGATCTCTGTTGGAACTTTTGAGTGTAAGTATCACGACAGAAATAGCTCAAATTGCAAAACCCCTGTTCAAATCCTGTCAAATGGAATGTGCTTAGAACTGCCCCAGGACCCATTTTGTACTACCAAATGTTTTTGCAAACACTCCCCGCAGTAGTGAACACATTACATTCACCGAATTTCCCCCCTCACGCTTAACAGATCGCTTTATCGGCTTGTCATTAAAAAAGAAAAGCCAGTTGCAAATTAGCAATGCTAAGTAGTGCTCTAATAAATCTGTAGAGCAATTGCAGGATTCAGAATTACTTTCAGAAGCATTGAATAATGACAATCTAACATATTTATCTAACATCCCCAGATAAAATAGCTAATCACTGCAGAGATTTTAAAGGAGTGATTGGCAGATATAAGTCACACGAGGGAGAGACAAAGAATTCCCCCAAATATTTTCTTCTTTCCCCCCACAAATAGTGGAATTCCAACTGACTCTTGTTTGGAGATGATTGATTTCTCAGACTTAATTTTCATTTCATTGCAAAGTGTTTACAATCCACCACCAATATCCTCCATTTTCAGTTGAGCAGACTAATGGGAAGTGGATTCTCTTTCGACCCAGAATCTAATCTCCAGGTTTTACCTATCACTGTGGTCAGTTTTGCATAATGCTATAAAAAATGCCTCTGAAATTCCTCTTTTTTTTCTCTCCTTCCTCCACAAAATGAGATTTTCAGGGTCATTGAGGCTTTCTTTTGAATTATTCTTGGTGGAGATTTTGAGCTGACTTTATTGTAGAAGGCAACCAAAAGGGGTCATGACTTTTATGTGTGCTACCAGTTTCTGAAGCCCCCTGCCTCTTCCACGTTCTCTCATCTCTCACCTTTTTGTAAATAAGAAGCAAGCAAAGCCAAGCAAGATGAAGAGAGTATTTTTCAACAAAAGACAGACAATTCACATATACCTCTTGGACCATATGGTTCCTCTCCTCTCCTCCTCTCCCTTCCCCTCCCCTCCCATCCTTTTGATGTAATATCCAATAAAATGGGACCTCTCTAGCTCAGGGTTGAACTAGGAAGTTCTTGGTGCTCTCTGAGCTTAATTGTTTGTTTGCAGATGTTTCATTACCCAACTAGATAACATCATCAATGCAAATAAATGTGTGGGTTGCCGCCTGTCTATGTACAGCAGCTTCCTCTGCTGGTTTTGATGAGAGTTTAGTTTTTTTTTCTCCTTGGTGGTTCCTTGATGAAGGCATTGTTTTCATCCTGATTGTTTCTCTGGTGTTGATCCCTGCTTATCTGAGCATTGATTCCTGGAGGAGATGGGTTCTATGTAGTCTTTTTGCTTCCTTCCTAGATTTAATATTATCTCTTTGAATGGTATGTAAATGTGATTTACATGCACACAAGTGTGGTTTACATACGAATGTGGAAGTCTTCTGCGAAAGCAAGGTCATTCTGTTTCATCAAACTGAATGAGAATGGAGAGGGGAAAGATGCCGTTATTTATATATAAACAGTGTTAGGCAAGTGTACCCGAAGAAGGAACACAATCAAATTCAATCTGTACCATAGGACTTTGCAACTTTCCGCTGTTTTTCAAGGTTCACTCTTAGGAAATGGCTTGCGAATTTAGATGGTAAACAGTTGTAGTTATATGAATCTGTGCAAGTCATAAAAACCGTCTGCAGGGTTCTTGCTTGTAACATCGTGATGGAGAAAGAAAAGGGTGGAAAGATTGGGGGAGGATCTTAAAACATATCTAATATTCTAGACACTTGACAGCTGTTTGAGAAATGACAGATCTGGGTGTGTCACTTGGGACAGCATTGAATTCCCCCTTTGGCTAATACTACAGATCTAACTCCTTGACATTATATGAGATATAATCATGCATAACCATGGGGGAAGTAATCAGTAATCAATTAGTCATCAGCTCAGCTTTGAAACATTCAATATCAAACATCATTTTACTTTGGTGAGGTTAGTGTAGAGTTGGGGAAGAGGAAGGAAGGAAGGAAGGAAGGAAGGAAGGAAGGAAGGAAGGAAGGAAGGAAGGAAGGAAGGAAGGAAGGAAGGAAGGAAGGAAGTGTTCTGAGTCTTTATTTCTGACTATTAGAATGGTCACTGTATATAACACCGGTAGCTTCTTTAATATCTCATTTATATAAGCAGGATTTATGTCTGACATTCTAAAAGCTGCCAGGTCCAATACATTTTTTTGAGAATCTCTTATTTTGTGACTCTATTTCTCTGCATCTATCATCATAAATACCCTGCATGATTCTGTCTCCTTGCAGCTTGGCCACATAAAATATTCAGCAAGGCACGCAACTACTCAGAAGGAGAGAAGCACTGGCCTGGCTGCCTTCCATGCAGGTAGGAGAAATATTCAAGAGTGGGGAATGTAAAAGGCCAATCTCTGATCTAACGTGATAGGTGGCAACAGGTATAGCTCTGAAATTTTAATAGGCCAAGTTGATTTTGATCGGAAAGGCCAGAGTAATAATACAGAAGATAATTCATACCAGGCGGAGAAATTCTCCTGCATTTTTCCCCCCTCCTAACTTCACTTCTCATTCAGTTTAATAAAAGATCATTTGTGTATTACATTTCTTTAAAGGAAAATGGAGTTTTGATAAAATTCTCATGGAAAAGAGTGCGGTGTTCCTGTAGTTCCTGGAGCCAAGGGGTATATGTATACAGGTTAATATCCTGTCTTCATTATAAAAATCTAATCTCCAGTGTTCTGCAGGCTCCCTTACACAGTCCCACGCAAAAAGAAAAAAGAAAGGAGGGACAGGCAGAAAAAGCAGGAGCAAAAAAGAGAGGAGAGGTTAATAAAACCTCTGCTCGCTCTTGCTATTCCTTTCTCCCCATTTCTTTTAATTCCAGGGTGGAATGTCAAGATGCAACTTTTTCCTGCAGCCTTTTTCTACTGTGGCTTCTGTCACTGCTGATGTGAAATCCTATCCATGAGAAATTTATTTTTAAGATTATTTTTATCCCGCCTTGATCACTCTGTAGGTATCTCAGGGGGACACAGTGGCTCAGTGGGTTAGGACGCTGAGCTTGTCGATCAGAAGGTCGGCAGTTTGGCGGGTCGAATCCCGAGTGCCGCGTAACAGAGTGAGCGCCTGTTACTCATCCCAGCTTCTGCCAACCTAGCAGTTCGAAAGCACGTCAAAATGCAAGTAGAAAAATAGGGACCACCACGGTGGGAAGGTAACAGCGTTCCGTGCGCCTTTGGCATCCAGTCATGCCGGCCACATGACCACGGAGACGTCCTCGGACAAGCGCCGGCTCTTCGGCTTTGAAACGGAGATGAGCACCGGCCCCTAGAGTTGGAAACGACTAGCACACATGTGCGGGGAAACCTTTACCTTTAAGTATCTCAAGGGGGTGAACATACATAATACTCCTTCCTCCTTCTTCCCCCCCCATAACTTAACCTTGGGAGGTGGATGGTCTGGGAGAGAGTGATTAGCCCAAAGTCACTCAGCCATCTTTTTTGCCTAAGGTGGGTCAAGAACTCACCATCTCTTGGTGATTGGCCCAATGTCACCCAGCCAGCTTTCATACCTAAGGTGAGATTAGAACTCAGGTTTCTAGACTGATGCCTTAAGCACTTGTTGGAAAATTCTTCCTTGCTCTGGGAAGGAAAAAAAAACAACAGAGTTCCATCCAGTTTCTCTAGTCTTACATTTAGTGGAGAATTTTGAAAGGAACTTTATGCCCTGATCCCTCCTGGCCTGGTCAGAGCAACACAACTGTGTATTGTTTAGTAGCCTGCAGCTCTGCCACCTCTCTTAGCTGATCAGGGGAAAAAAAAGTCTTTTGCATTCCGCATCTTTGAATATTTCTCCCTTCTGCAAGCTAACTAAGAGACTGATATAAACAGAAAAAAGCTGCAGGAAGGAATAAAATCAAAACCAGTTCTTAAAGTTAAAATGATAGCAGTGTTCCAATATCTCAGGGGCTGCCCCAAAGAAGAGGCAGTCAAGCTCCTCTCCAAAGCGCCTGAAAGCAGGGCAAGAAGTAACGGATGGAAACTAATCAAGGAGAGAAGCAACCTAGAACTAAGAAGAAACTTCCTGACAGCTAGAACAATTAACCAGTGGAACAACCTGCCTCCAGAGGTTTTTAAGAAGAGACTGTACAGCCATTTGTCTGAAATGGTATAGGGTTTCCTGCCTGAGCAGGGGGTTGGACTAGATGACCTCCAAGGTCCCTTCCAACTTCTCCTCCTTCTCCTCCTCCTCCTCCTCCTCCTCCTCCTCCTCCTCCTCCTCCTCCTCCTCCTCCTCCTCCTCCTCCTTCTTCTTCTTCTTCTTCTTCTTCTTCTTCTTCTTCTTCTTCTTCTTCTTCTTCTTCTTCTTCTTCTTCTTCTTCTTCTCCTTCTCCTTCTCCTTCTCCTTCTCCTTCTCCTTCTCCTTCTCCTTCTCCTTCTCCTTCTCCTTCTCCTTCTTCTTCTTCTTCTTCTTCTTCTTCTTCTTCTTCTTCTTCTTCTTCTTCTTATTCTTATTCTTATTCTTATTCTTATTCTTATTCTTATTCTTATTCTTATTCTTATTATTATTATTATTATTATTATTATTATTATTATTATTATTATTATAAAATGAATGACTTGCTGTCTCCATATTCTTTGTTCACCAATACAGCTTAGCCTGCTCTGTTGACCTTATTGGAAGCAGAACCCTAAACAGGTTGTTGATAGGTGCAATATATATATATATTAAAAAATAAAAAATAAATAAAAATAAAGCCATAGTCGTCCTTTTGCCCTCTGGCTTTCTAGGTTCTGGACATTTACTGGCCATGCTTGGCTGAAGTCCAAGATTTTAGCTGAAGCTACTCGGTGGGTGTCACTTTTACAAAAGGCTTGATCTGAAAGACAAATACATTCTGCACAGGCTGGGGGAAAGAAAGCGTGTGAAAAGTCGATTTGTCTTGAAGCTTTCTGTACATAATCAATGGTTAGAAGAGCAATTTGTTTTTCTTTTCCAGACCTGCTGGAGACAGGTGTCATGCAACATAATAATTTTGATAATTATTAATCCTTTTTTTTTTGTTTTGACAGCCTGGCTTTCCAGGACGTTTGGTGACACTGAAGCTCAAGAAGCAAAACTGCTCAAGGGCATATCCAAGTTCTGAAACCTAGATTCCTTTTGCTATACTTCCAGATTTTAGAGTCTAATATTTAAAACAGATATAGTGGGTAAGGAGCAGGAAGGGTCTAGAACAGTGAAACTGTCTAAAAAGTAAATCATTGGGTGATCATAACCAAATAATATCTCGGGGCGTCTAAGGTGGGGTTCTCCAACCTTGGCAACTTTAAGAAGTGTGGACTTCAACTCCCAGAATTCCCCAGCCACCATGTCTTAAAGCTACTGAGATTTGAAACACCTGCTCTAGGGCACGAAAAGATTGAAAAATGCTATTTTCATTTGGTATTACCTGCGATATTTACACCCTCATGCTGTCAGTGTTACTGAAGGTCTTTTGTTTGCAAGCCTACATTATGTCTTTTGGCTTGTCTTGTTTTTTGTTTTTTTTCCCTTTCATAGCCTTGCTAAATTGAACAGTCTCCGTCGTCACTTCCCAAACGTCCTTCTTGAAAAGACAAGTGGACTTCCTTTGTTTTGGCTTGAAGACGTTTCGCTTCTCATCCAGGAGGCTTCTTCAGTTCTGACTGAATGGTGGGGAAGGATGGGGGAGGGTGGGTCATTCTCCATCCTTCAGTCAGAACTGAAGAAGCTTCTTGGATGAGAAGCAAAACGTCTTCAAGCAAAAACAAAGAAAGTCCAGTTGCCTTTTGAAAAAGGACGTTTGAGACAACCATGAGCTGGATGACTGAGAATTTCCATAGACATTCTTCATCTGCATAAAACCCATTTTCTGCAAACCATTCCCTCCCTGCCTTTGAAAACACAGTTTGAAAAACGTCCGAAAAAGAACCCCCAGCTTGACTATCTGGATATAAGGAAAGAGTATGTTCTGCCACTGCTGAGGTACAATTGTAGTGCAGCACATCTTCACTCCAGTTGGAGTGGTCTTCGGATAGCCAAACCGGTATTCCTTTACTTACTAATAAGTCATCGATACCACATTTACCAGTGCTAGGTTGAAAATAGAATTTTAACCCTTTGAACCCCTGGCTTCCTTTCCAGCTTTCTGATTTTAGTTATCCCAGAGTTGCTGAGCACAGCATAAAATTGCTCAGCAACTGCTGGACAACAGCAGCAGGGAAAGGCTATTAGAAGAGTGGAAAAAAATGCAAAATAGTGTAAAAATAAATTGTACTATTTCATTTAATTTGCATATGTGGAACATGCGGTCAAGTTCCCCGTTTTGTGTTTTTTGTGTGTGTCGAAGTAGGAGAAACGGGATGTTGGGTGCCTCAAAAAAGAGCTGATTCAAACCAAGGGCTCATTAAGTCTAAGATACTGGGCAGAGATTATTCAGTCTGATACATCTAAAAAGTTAATAAGCATAGACAGAAAGTCTCCTTTTACTGCTATTCCTCAGCAGCCATAATATTAAGCATGCTGCCATGATTCAAGAAGAATTGGAAGTCCTTAAAGCTAGTAGTGATCATAGAAAGCTTTACTCTTGCCCCTAGTTGGACATGTGTTAGGCATTAAAGATCAAGTACATATGTGAAAGTAAACTGTTTGGATGCATAGGAATCTTCTCAACTAAATGTTGGCATTTGGGTTAGAGTTAGATAAGGGTTAAGAGCAATCAAGGTGGGGTGGATTTAGTTTGTAGCTATTTTGGAATTCTAGGCTGATTCCTCTTTTAACTCCATTCCCAGATTCTGCCATTCCTTCTCCTGCAAGTTGACAATGCTAAATTGACAACAGTGAAAAGGAAAATATTAAAAAAGAACATCAGTGTGTGCACAAAACTGGGCGGAGAGGGAAGAAAGTGAAACATCTCTCCATCTTTTCCTTGTTTTCTGAAAATCTAGCAGAGCTTATGAAGTGATATATTCATTAGGGATCTGCAGCTTGTCTTCCCAGGAGACATCTATCTAAAATCCTATGGGCAAAAGGAATTCCATCTGTTAGAGGAAAACAACATTGTTTTAAGTTTTGCTGCCCAGATGGATATTCATAATTTCAACATGTTGGTAGATATTTTGCTCTGGTCATAACATCTAAAATGACTTGAGAAGACCTAAGCAGAAAGCATCATGTTCAAATATTTGACATTTCTTCTTCCCATAGGAAAATAGTCATGGTATATTTGCAGATAACATAATAATATGAGATGTAGCATACACACACACACACACACACACACAGACGAAATGAAATGAAACTTTGGTGGCTGGTTGAGCTAGCACCATTTTAGTTTTGATGTCAGAAATGAGATATGTTGGGTATTTCTTTAAAGGGCATTAAGGCAATCGATAGATTGGCTGATTTGTAGCTTACCTTTCAACTGCACATGCTACATCTATTCTAGCTCACCATTAAAAGAAAGATGTCTTTGTCTATGAATTCCTCGGAGATCATAGCAGCTTATAGTACAAGGAGTTAAACACCCACATACTTCTGTTCTGGCAATACAGACTAACAACCCAGGTTTGTGGATGCATTCCAGATGGATTTAAAATTATAGCAGAACTCACATTTTGTTTCTGAATGTATGAACAGGACTGCAGGAAGTTGGATGAATCAAACTTTGGCCTTTTGAGGATGCACTAGAAAGGATGACACTTTTGGTAGAATGTTGTTTTAACCGTCTCTTAATGCATGGCCCATGATTCATAGTCTAGTGGAAGGCTGAAGAAGCAGAGTTTTACCCTTCTTCTACATCTGCCTTGCCAAAAGACCAAAGATTGTGTTGGCAGAAATAGCAAGAATTTGATCGATTGTTTGGTTTATTCATAGTCCAGTCGAAGGCTGAGGATGTAGCGTTTCACCCTTCTTTGAGAAGATCTTCCTTGTTAAAAGGTCAAAGATGGACTGAACACAAAAGAGCAAGAATCCAATTAATCAGTTTGGATTTGTATGCTGCCAAATCTTGAGTGACTTACAAGAATGGAAACATACAATAAAAATGAGCACATCTGCAGCCCTACCAGGAGGCCAACCTAGCTTGATCCTCAAATCATAACACAAAATACAGAAACCAATTAAAATAACCACCAATTGGTATACAGTCTCTCTGGTTGTCCTTTCTGAAAAAAAGAACTTGGTTTCAATCTCACTTCTGGGAGGAAACTTTTTTTATGTGTTGGTGCCAACATTGAAAAGCAATATTTTTTTTTTTGGCTTCAGTCCCTTGTCTCATGAAAATGGGGAACTTCTCATTTTCTCCTCCTCCCTCTTCTTCTTCTTCTTCTTCTTCTTCTTCTTCTTCTTCTTCTTCTTCTTCTTCTTCTTCTTCTTCTTCTTCTTCTTCTTCTTCTTCTTCTTCCTCCTCTTCTTCTTCTTCTTCTTCTTCTTCCTCCTCCTCCTCTTCTTCTTCTTCTTCTTCTTCTTCTTCTTCTTCTTCTTCTTCTTCTTCTTCTTCTTCTTCTTCTTCTTCTTCTTCTTCTTCTTCTTCTTCCAGTGTTTGAAGCTCTCACAGCTTCTGGAGGTAGGTTATTCCACTGGTTAATTGTTCTCACGATCGGGAAGTTTCTCCTTAGTTCCAGGTTGCTTCTCTCCTTGATGAGTTTCCGTCCGTTGCTTCTTGTCCTGCCTTCAGGCGCTTTGGAGAATAGCTTGACTCCCTCTTCTTTGGGGCAGCCCCTGAGATATTGGAACACTGCTATCATTTCACCCCTCATCCTTGTCTTCATTAAACTAGACATGCCCATGCCTTGATAATTTATGTTTTCTTTTCTTATTGCTGTTGCAGTTGAACATCTGAAGAGGGGCACTGCTTAATTATATTTTCTTTTCATTTGGGGTGGTGGTGGTGGTGATTTTCTTTTTCTTATTCCTGTCTGGAGGCCCAACTGCTTCTAAACTGGCAAGTTCTCAATGGCAGATTTTTTTTTTATAATTAAATAAGTAAGGGCCAAGAGGGCAAGGAAGAAAAGAATGAGCCAGAATTTCTCTTCACACCTATGTACCTCAGCTTTCTATTTGGTTTTATCAAATTGCACAAGGACATTGCAGTTCCTGAACTGGAGATGACTTCTGCCAAGTCCTCTACTTTTAATTAAAAGTGCCTAGTAATAAGATGGAAAAGTAAAAGTTGGAGCTGGATTATACCCAGTAGCTCATGCATTACCAGCCAAATCAAAATTAGCTGGTCAGGAAAGAGCAAGAAAGTAACCCTGGGGAATCTTTATGACTAACGATGCTTGTTCTGTGAAGAAATATCTATGCTTAGAAAAATCAGCCACTTCAAAGCTTTGATCAGACATTGCCTCTCCTTTATAGGGATGTGAAACCAATCTCTTTGCATCTAATCTCTCTGCTCCTCTTCCATTGTAAAGGAGGCTATTTGAATTTGGCATTGCGTCACTGGACAGAGGATGTACTCCTGTGGAGCAATTCACTCTCACATATCCTCTTCAAGCGTTTAACACCTGCAGTTGGAGAAGGAAAATGAGACTGCAGGTTCCCTGGCATTGTGCCACTTGTACCTTTATGAGATAAACCAGAAGATTGGAAGAGATCCTTCATTGGCATTCATCAGAGCACAGTTGTTGTGATTCAGCATCAGCCTGTGGTTCTGGCAGCTGGGTCTGATGATTCTGAAGAGGAGGAGGAGGAGGGGTTTGGAGAGCCTTTGGTGTCAGAGGGAGGTTCTGATGCACTGCAGGACTCTCAGCCTGGCCCCTCCCATCTTGTTCCCCATCAGACTCAGCCGTGTGAGCATGAGGTAGCGGAAGAAGACAATCCACAGCTGGCTCTGTTCAGGGATGCTAGAGCAGGAGGCAATCTAGCAGAGCAGAACAGAGGAAGGCAATGAGGCAACTCAGGAGAAGGCAATGAGAAGCCATGCCTTGGGACTGCTGATAAAAGGGGAAGGTGTGGGAGGTGCTGGTTGCTGAAGGCAACCGTTTGAAGATCTTCTGCTAGAGTCCTGGTCTGTTGATTCCTGTTTAACTCTTGTCTGAACTTTTGGTTTAACTCTTGTTTGAACTTTTGGTTTAACTCTGGTTTGAACTTTTGATTTCTTTGTCAATAAATTTGGATGGGTTTTTTCCAGCCTGTTGACTATAAAAAGAGATTGTCCCTGACATTCAAACAGGGCTGGTCATAGGCTGGAACAGAACAACAGTTTTTGTGTTTTGGGGCAGTCAGCAACTTTGATAGTTCAAGATTCAGGATGAACTAGAATCATAGTCTTCTAGCCCAAAACCCTGCTCAAGGCAGGGGACCTTATACCAAACTGGTCAAATGATTGCCCAATCTATTTTTGAATAGCTCCAGTGATGGAGGACCTACAACTATGGGAGACAAGCTATTCTATTGATCAGTTGTTCTCATTGTCAAAAAATTTTTCCCCCTTGCTTCTAGCTTGGACCAGTCTTTAACAAGCTTCCACCCATTTCCTCTTGTCCTACCTTCTGGTGTTTTGAAGAATAAGTCAATCCCCTCTTCTCTGTGACAGCCCCACAAATATTGGGAGACTGCTATCATAATCCTTCTCTCAGAAAGGCTAGATATACCTAGCTTCAGTGGTGGGATTCAAATATATGAACAACTGGTTCTCTGTGTGGATGCCGCTTCCAGAAGTCCATTCTGGGCCTGGGCAACAAAGAATTAGCTACCGGTTCTTCCAAAGAGGTGCGAACTGGCTGAATCCCACCACTGCCTAGGTCTCTCAACAGTTCATCTTATGATTTAGCCTCCAACCCCCTAATCATCTTTGCTGCTCTTCTCTGCACACTTTCTAGGATCTCAGCATCTTTTTTGTATCATGGTGACCAGAACGATATGGAATACTCCCAATCATGTAACCCAGTATAAGCATTTTCAATTTTACAGGGATACAACCACCGCTTCTGATTTTTCTCCATCAACTGTGGATGGTGAGGAATACAGAGCATAAGATGTGCATAAGGCATATCTCAAATACCTGCCCCAAATGTGGTTTCCAATATTAGAGTTGATCAATTGCAGAGAGGCATTATTGGTGCCCCATTTCTATCTGATGTAGCTAGGGGAATCAGGAATAAGCAAGGATAATCTATAAAAACCCCTGGTTTGGTTTTCTCTAAATTCCCGGGATGCTTCTTTGATGTTTTTGTAATTCATCTCTTTTTTTTTTTTACAAAAGGAGACTTCCTGCAAAAGAGAAAGAAAATGCACTTTGAACATTTGTATGATTTAATATACAAGAACCACTGGGTTTTTTTCTGCTATTTCCTAAGTTGATTCCTGCCGATTTGATGGACATATCCATGTTGTTTTCTCAGCAGCAATATAGAAGTGGTTTTCTACTCTCTTCTTCCAGGATTTTGGTTTCATTTGGGCACTTTCCCATTTCGCCTACTACCCTGATATTTACTGATGATCTCCCACCTAAGGTATTTGGTGATCTATCCACATTAGGTATTCGATCTTGTTTATCTTTTTTTTCCCTTCTTCTTTCAAGCTATTTTTCATTGTCACTGTCATAATTGAAATGAGTTCACCTACTATGGGCACTTATGCATTCCACACAGTTTCCTTGTGTTGCTGTGCCCGCACTTTCTAAGAACCTGATAGGCTGGTGGTAAATCAGCACTCCTATTGGACAGCTTTTCTCACTGTCCAGAGTTATTATATATAATATGGGATGCCATAGAAATCTTCTAAATATATCAATGAATTTGTAACACATGTAGCTTAGCTGTAAATAATATTGTAGGACTCAACTGGTGCAATTTGTAGCAAATAAATGTTGAAGGTACAAAATTTTATCCTAGTGAAGCACTGGATCCTTTCAGCGCAAGGTAATACATATCAAAGGCATTTAGTTAAGTACCCCGGTATATGTATATATTTGTTTTCTTTGCAACTCTCTCAATGCACAGAGTTACCGATAATTGCAGTAATTGCAAAACTCTCAGCAAAATCCTTTGGGCTCAGCCGCTCCACAAATGCTTTAGATATTTTATGATTGATTCAGAAGGGGTGGGGTGATATTCTTGGAGATCTCACCTACTGTTTGGGGAGAACGTTATTTCCATGACAGTTGGTGAGGGGAAGCATTTCACAAGTCTCAGCAACTGTTTTCCTGGTGGAAAAATCTCCACGAAATGATTGGAACATCTGGAGGAAACCATAAATAAAGCAGGACCTCGGAAGAGTTACAATTCATCGTATCCTACCCTCTATATCAATGACATTAGAACAATTAATATTCAAAACATGCTTAATTATAATTAGGCTAGACAGATGTTCGAGAGGAGGAAAAAAGAAAATGGGGTTGATTTCAGGTTGAGCTCTCATGCAGACAATCTAATCTGTAGGGCTTTCTCCCTCCCATTCACCTTGTTGCTGTGGAAAAAATGTTGAATTTAGTACTAACTCAGCATTTATATGCAACTCTGTGGAAACAAAGAAGGGATGACAGAATATTCACCAAATCTGCCCTACAGGCTAGAACTTTATTTCATTGCTATCCACCCATCTCATTGATTAGTTGTTCAGTTTTTCTCAAAATAGACTGGTGTGCATTATCTCTCTCTCTCTCTCTCTCTCTCTCTCTCTCTCTCTCTCTATCTATCTATCTATCTATCTATCTATCTTAATCATCTCATCCATTGTCTATTTGTTTGGCTGCCCTTGTTACAAGAAGTGACTCATTTCTCTTTTTTCTTTATTGTGGTTTTCTGACATGGGGAGGGGGAGTTGTTTGTCTCTTGGGGGGGGATCAGAAATGGGTGACAAGGATTGTAAATTCAACTTTTTCCTTCAACATCCTTTGAACCACTATCGGTTGAACTATTCCGCACACAAGAAAACAACTGGGGAGAACTTTGATCCTACCATTGTGGTTACTGTCTTCACTTTTTTTTTATTTAGACAATATTTTGAAGACACCCTTAGACAAGATCCTTAGGCTCTAAGTCAAGCCCCCAAATTGCTAACAGCATGTACCAAATCAGCATTAGCACATATTAAAGTGAATGGTTTAGATACATTCATATATTCAGACTTTCTCCAGTGATGGGTAACTTTCCTACCCATAAGTATCTTCTCTTATGCCTGTCATTGAGAAATATTGGGAAGCTTCTCTCCATGAAGAATTTTTACAAGAATAATGCAGAATTTCAAAAGGTTGATTGTGCCCAGCTCAAATAAGCAGAGGAATAAGATATGGGAAAGCGACCCTGGATCTAAGTACAAATCAGAATATATATATATATATTTGCAGCACATACTGTAGCTCAGGTGAGGATTTAGCCATTATTTCAAATGTGGATAGATAAGATGGCTAAATAATAACAGGAATAATAAGGGAGGAAATTCAAAAAGGTTGGAAGATATTTTTTTAGTGATATTTGCTTCTCAAGTTGGAGAAAATATGCAAAGTGTACATGAAAAAAAGAGTGCCTTTAATATCTATGTTTTTTCTCCATCGGTTCTATGGAGGGCATTTATATTTAAAAAAACAAAACAAAACAAAACAAGGCTACAGAAATAGGCCTTGAAAATTTATTACTCTTACCAATTCTCTCTAATTCCCTGTGGATCCTTAAGCTCTTCTCCAATCTCGATTTGGGCTTTGCAATGGTGATGGTAATTGATTAGCCTTTCAAATCACTCCTGTTGGTAGAGATATTAAAGATGAAAATAAAGATTTAATTCCAGAACTCAGGTTCTTCCCATGCAAAAAAAAAAAAATTAAAATAAAAAGCAAATCTTCACATTATGAATACCGTCACATGGGAGACGCATTAGCATAGCCATATTCTGCAGCAAATGTTCAGAGGCTGCCAAGTTGCTATGCATTAAAAATCAAACTCACACTGTGCTAGTGTTTATTGGCCTCCCTCTTCCACGCTGGTACTGTCCCTTTTGAATAAATCTATATTTTAAAATCTTAACAACAACAACAGAAAAAATGCTTCCCACAAATGGTAGAAAATGAGGCCCATTGTGGATAAAAATAAATAAATAAAATAAGTAATCCCAATTTGAATATTTAGTTGTTGAGGTTCTTTTTTTAAAAAAAAAAAAATCAAACCATATCTACAATAACTACACGCATGCAAATATATATTTGGGTTCCTAAATAGGCTTTCACTTAGGTGAGCTGTTTTAAAATAGATCTGAAGAGTTGCTGCTATTTTAGAAAGGAAGTGTGAATTATTATTATTTTTTAAAAGGCTTTGCAGCATTCTGCACAATTGATGTATGAACAACTCCATAAGGGAATTCAGACTGGAAGAAGATTTTGGCAGTAGGAGAGGATATTTTCTGTTAGGTGCTTTCTACCCAATGTCTACCAAAATTCCTTCCTTTCTGAATTTCAGCTTTTGCCTGTAGGTTTTCTTGCAGATGTGTTAGGGGATGGATTGTCCCACAAAGCTGGGGTATGGTGTAATGGCCCACTTTTTAAATTTTAAATGATTCTGGGCTCTTTCAACGGTTAGGTTATGGGATCCTTGATGACCTCTGAGCTTGGTTGTTTTCTTACAGACTTTTCATGGCCCAACAGGGCGGGGTGGGGGGTCGGGGGGGTGGGGGGAAGCAGGAGGAAGAACAGAACAGAACAGAATAGAATAACAGAGTTAGGAGGGACTTTGAAGGTCTTCTAGTCCAATCCCCTGATTAGGCAAGAACCCTTTATCATTTCGGACAAATGGCTGTCCAGTCTCTTCTTAAAAACGTCTAGTGTTGGAGCATTCACAACTTCTGGAGGCAGGTTGTTCCACTGATTCTAACTATCAGGAAGTTTCTCCTTGGTTCTAGGTCACTTCTACCCTTGATTAGCTTCCATCCGTTGCTTCTTGTCCTGCCTTCAGGTGCTTTGGAGAATAGCTTGGCTCCCTCTTCTTTGTGGAAACCCAGAAGAAGGAGGAAGAGGAAGAAGAGGAGGGGGATGAGTAGTCAGAGTCTAAGCTTTTTTGGGAGGAGGAGGAGGACAACGACAACTCTGAGCTTGGTGTTTTCTTGTAGAGTTTTCATTACCCAACTAGGTAACATCTTCAGGGAAAGGAATGGGACAAATGATTTGATGGAAAGCCTATGTAGAGTGATCCTATATGTGAACATTCACTCATGCCATCTTCCGTTTAATTTCCCGATGCAAAGGCACTTGTCTTCTTTTTACATTTATTTCTAAAAAAGGGGGAAATGTCTTAGACTAGATATCTGCTGCATTTGCCTTTATTTAGCTGTGACTAGCCAAAGACTGGGTGTGAACGTCCTTCTTTTACTGAGCAATCCTCTTTTCAAGGGACTGCATCTTTCCACGGCCTCCCAGGTAGTTAAGCTCAAAAAGAACCCATCAAGAGGGAACTCCTTCCATTGGGCGCTTTCAAATTAGGTTCTGTATCCAGACAGGGAGTCTTCAGAATAATAGAAATATGAAAGGAAGCAAATCAGGAGACCAGCAGTTACCATCTCTGCCACCTCCTATAATAATGCAGCTCAAAACCCACCACTGGGATAAATTGGACAGAAATAATAATAATAATAATTAATAATAATAATAATAATAATAATAATAATAATAATAATAATAATAATAATAATAATAATAATAATAATAATAAAGTTGGAAGGGACCTTGGAGGTCATCTAGTCCAACCCCCTGCTCAGGCAGGAAACCTTATACCATTTCAGGCAAATGGCTGTCCAGTCTCTTCTTAAAAACCTCCAGTGTTGTAGCATTCACCGCTTCTGGAGGCAGGTTGTTCCACTGGTTAGTTGTTCTAACTGTCAGCAAGTTTCTCCTTAGTTCTAGATTGATTCTCTCCTTGACTAGTTTCCATCCGTTGCTTCTTGTCCTGCCTTCAGGTGCTTTGGAGAATAGCACATATTATGTTCAAGTATGTTCCCCTGAGCACAAGGGAAAAAAAAAACAGAAGAATTTGT
Source organism: Vipera berus (assembly GCF_964194415.1). NCBI lineage: Eukaryota > Metazoa > Chordata > Lepidosauria > Squamata > Viperidae > Vipera > Vipera berus. Next base: position 6,784,604 of record NC_138214.1, on the reverse strand, counting down.
TTTCTGGGAAATTGCAAAGCCCACTCTTTATACCCCAGTGCAATATCAGAAGAGGCTGCAACCAACGTGAGTGTAGCATAATTCTCCCAGTTGCCTTATGTCCATAGTAAATTTCTGCACGGATATCTTGAAAGGTTGTCATTTCACAGTCTAGTTCACAAAGTTTATTTTTTTTTCCATAAACACTCTGATTATTTTTGCACTGTCAAATGCAAGCATCTCCTATATTGTTGATCATAACATTCCATAGTGAGCTTTGAATCGGCAAAACATCCATTACACGAGGGCGCATAGGTGTTGTGATTTCTTTTTGGTTTTCGACAGTCGAGGATGATGGGAGCTTTGTGACCCACCAGCAGAAAAATCCATCATGCTAAACTGATTAGAAACCAGAATCCTCTCTGTTCCCTATTATTTTTAGTTTATTTGTGCATCTGGATAAGTTAATGGCAGGCTGCAGAGCTACACAACTGCGTCTGTCACATTTCAAATGTTCTGGAAGATATTTTATCTGGCAAAACTTTGTGAGAGTCTTCCTTGAATGCCTTTGGTACCTTATTAGTTTAGATTGCAGGCTTTAAAAAGTTTCATGCAATGTCAAGCTAACTATGCCCATTGTTGTTCGGGTTTCTCATTTAGAGAACTATCTTATAGCTGTGAATTTTGTACAGATTCATGACAATGTTTCTTGTGTCGTGGCGCTTGTTAAGTCAGTGGTGCTGAACCTAGTACAGAGAAAATCAAATTCCTTTTTTGCACTTGGTGGTCCCGTAAGTGGAAAGGCATCTGTAAGAGCCAACAGAATACATGAGGAGACAGAAAGTACCTTGCATTTCATTCCATGCAAATGACCCAGCATCTTCATATTATCCATAGTTCAATAACATTTTGGAGAGGATAGGAAGATGTCTTTGCTCATCACAGCTGATTTATATTTTAACTTCCATCAGCTAATCCTTGGGGTCTAGATGTGCCAAGACATGTCATCTCTTCTGATGACTGATCAAAGAATGAAGGCCAACTGGGGAAAAATACTCTACCATGGGAAGTATTTGGAGGTTGCCAATGTTTTCCATTTGCCTTCTTCAGATGTGTCTTTTGGAAAGCAACATCTCCTTCCAAATTACTCTTTTAAACATCCTCCATTTGGTGAAGCCATTTCAGTGCCCAGCTGAGAAGAAACAGGAGATGAAATTGCAGTGAATGTTAATTTCTTGGCAGGACCTAACCACAGAGTGTCAGATTCTTTTCTGAAGTTATTGCTAAGTATAATATCAGGAATTTAGCAGGAATAATATCTAGGTGGGGTTTGAGATGGGGGCAAAGCAAGAAAAGATAGCCCAGGAAAACAGAATAGAAGGACAAGTTTATCTCTTATTGTTAAACCATACTTCAGAAAGTTGGGTTAGTTTGGGTTTGTTTGAGGGTTTTTTTTTTGCATGTGAAATATCTTTTAATGGCTTTGTGCACATTACAGTTTGCATTGGCATATTTTATCTGCTAGTGACAAAATTCTGATGTTTACATTTTGTTACAGCATTTGTTAACAAATGTGGAAGAGTCAGAAATATTATTATTCAAAGCAATGAAATAGGAAAGGTGGTCTGCCATTTACTTTTCTTGATTTTTAGTTTAGTGAAAAGTTCTAAGTGGGAAAAAAAAAGAATCATACATGTCCCATGTAATTATTTTAGGCCTGGATTAATCATCAGATTATACCCTGCCTTGAACATCAGAATAAGAAACTAAGAAGTTAAAATTAGGCTCTTCCCCGCACCCGTCTTTTTTTAAGGTACATAACAATCCAATTCTTATATAAGGTATAACTGCGATTGTATCATTTTTGTGATAAAGAGTCTCTAAATTTGGATTCTCTTCTCTCTGAGATAAATTGGTGCATTCACTACTTTTCTGTTCCTTGACTGTTGTCTCTCTAAGATGACTTTATACTTGGCTGCTAAGATGCAAATTTACTTCTCTCTCTTCCATTTCCCCCTGTTTTTAGGATTTATGGTCCATTCTGAGGAAGTTCATTCTGCAACATCACCATCTAAAGAAATCCCACTAAGACTCTGAAGTATCTATTGATGATGAAGAAAGGACCATGGACTAAAAATCCCCAAATTTGGTAAGTCAGAGTCCAGTTGTATTCATACAATGCTATTTAGTAGGAAGACTAATGAGGGCATCCCTGAATATCATTCACAAATACTCCAACAATTCTTATCATTTTCCAATTCTTCTTTTACTTTGGAGAACACATAGACACATTCTAAAAAAAAATACAATCACCCCCCCCAAAAAAAAAATCCCTCCCCACTCCAAGAATGTCCACAGAATTTCCAAGACACTCTTATTTATTTGTTTGATTTATGTCCACCGCAATCAAAGAGACTCTTGGCAATTTATAATACATCTATAAACAATACAATAAAACTTCCACGGTATAATAAATAAAAATAAAAATAAAAATGACAATACAAGTAGCGTAGTGAAACACCCATAATACACAGCTAAATCAAAAGGAAGATAAGAAGACAGCCGTTAACGTATAAACAATTACAGAAGCAATAAAATCAATGGCCAGACGTCATACTTCCAATGCTCTCCAGAATAATAGCTTGTGTAAAGCTAGCAAAGTGGGTGGTCACTACTAGTACATTCTCCTGAGATGTATAAGTTGGAGGAGTCAAAACCTGTCAGAGAAGGTGGACCTACAAATACTTTGGGGTCAAGCCATTTGGGGTTTAAATACAACCCTTTAAATTACATTTAGAAGCACAATGGGACCCATTGGCAAGGCTCAGAGAACAGGTGTTTTATGCTTATCTTGGCTTATAAGAGTAAAGGTTTCCCCTGTCCAATTATTTTTGACTTTGGGGGGGGGGGCAACTCTCTTCTCTGTTTCTTAGCCAAGGGAGCCAGCATTGTCCAAAAACAATTTCTGTGGTCATGTGACCACCAAGACTATATGTCAAGAATGGGCACAGACTGTATTAATTTCCCGCTGAAGTGGTATCTATTTATCTATTCGCATTTGCATGCTTTAATACTGCGAGGTGGGCAGGAGCTGGGCCAATAATGGGAGCTCATCCCATCACGTGGCCCTTGAACCTGGGCTGTCATCTTTCCAGCTGAAAAGCTCAGCATCTTTAACCGCTAAGCCACTGCATCCCCACCCACACATCCATGCTGGCTTATACTAGTCAACAAGCAGGTTGCTGAAGTTATGGTATGCGAGAATGACCTTGGCAAAGGAACAGACAGATAAAAGGCTAAGCCCACAGCAGAGACCCAGGAAGGACTCTCTCCCTGGGTTTGAGGCTGTAGAGGAGATGGGGTGGGATTGAGAAAGGAATACTTTCAGGCTTGCAAGATTTTATTAATATAGCTGTTCCTGTCTGGTCTACTTGGTAAGGCTGACAGTTGCATTCTGGATCAACTAAAGCTTTTCGACAGTTTTCCAAGGCGAGCCCATATGCACCACATTAAGGTAATCCAGATGAATGGATGTTAAGGCTGTGAGTTACCATCGGTCCATCTTCACAATCCAGATAAGGATGCACGAAGCACACCTGGCAAAAACTACACAATGATCCTACCTGCACCGCCCCCGCAGCCATGGCCTTCGCCTGCCAGCAAACCAGTTGCTTGATTATTTATTCTTGTATCTGCAGACAATGCTGCAGGATGCAGTAGCGTTTAGTTTTATATCATATCATATAGCATGTTTTTTCCCCCATTTAGTTTAATATAAGCTAAAAATGGTGCAACGAGCAGGAAAAGCGATCTCCAGACACGCTGAGGATGGGAGAATTTGCAATTTCATAAGGTCACCCTGATGAAATACCCCTTCCCCAACTCCCACCCCCCCACCCTTCTAGGCTGCTCCCAAATAAATTTATCTGAATTTCTCCTGTCACCAAATGTCGAGAACAATTTCTGTTCACACCTCACCACTCCACCACTGGCAAAGTGAGTAAGGAAGCAAACAAGCAAATAAATAAATTGCTGGAAATATCAGCACGCGACAGCGATAAGGATAAAAATAAGAATAATCTGTCCAGCATCATAGGCAAGCAGACATACTCCCTTGGCATTCAGGCACGTTAACATCCTTCAGTAGGCTTTCTGAAGAGTATATCTGCCAGCAGATCTGTGAAGTTGCTAGAAAATGGTTGAAGGAATTTTTATATATATAAAAGTGAAGAGGGTGAAGAGCAAAAGAGCCTTGGTGGAGCAGTGGGCTAATGCCTCCTTAAGTAACACCAGCTGCCTGCAATTAGTGCAGGTTCGCGTCCCACCAGGCTCAAGGTTGACTCAGCCTTCCATCCTTCCCAGGTAGGTAAAATGAGGACCCAGATTGTTGGGGGCAATAACCTGACTTTGTAATAATGCCGCTTGGGGCCCCCCGAAAGCCCTAATAAGCAGGCATATACATAGAATGAAGGCTATTGCTAAGCACATTGATTGTGCTTAGATTGTAAGCCGCCCTGAGTCTTCGGAGAAGGGCGGGATATAAATGGGATTAAAAAATCAAAAAAAAATCTTGAGCAGCTTCTTCCAGAAAGCAGCAAATCTCAAACCATACTCCCCAACTCCCCACCCAATCCCTTGCATATTCCAAAACATTCATTATTATTTTTTCCCCTTTCTCATAACACCAACAACAAAAACAAGGACCTTTTTATTTCTCCTGTGAGTAAAGAAAGTGGTGCATGAGATTAATCCCCCCAGAGTTCAGGGTTAGAGTCAAGATCTTTTCTCTCAACACGCCCACGCAACTACTACTTCTTTGAACTTTGTTGATGAAGAGATGGCTACACTCAACAACTACACAGCCCCCAAACATTTAAAAATCTCTTGTTAGCTTTCTGACACAGTCCCAGCTGAAATACGGTATGATGCCTTTTCTGATTATTACGTTCTATTTAAGTGACAGTTTTCAGAACGACAAAAGGATTGCAGTAACAAACAGTGGAAAGGTGAGAGAATGTATCTCTCAAAGAATTCAATCTTTGTGAAATCTAGATATCACACTTGGCCGAGGTTCTAATTTGAGGGTTGTTTTTTCTCTCTCTCCATTTCATGGTATTTGGATTGTAATGAAGAATCATAAAGGGGGTGGGGGATACAGGACAAAATGTTTCAAAACTTTACCATCTGCCAGGTTTATAAAAATGCTGCACAAATCTTGTTAATTATGGGAAACTCATTAGGAAATTAGCAGTTTTTACTGTGGCTCATATTGTAGTGCCAACGTGGTTTTGTTGCTGAACAAGATGCCTCTCCCTCTGTTACGATGCTCCATATGTCCTTGCTGTTAAGGAAATAGTTGGCAGGTATTTCCACAATTATTTTATTTATTATTCTGATTCATTCACACTATACCTGTCACATCGATGCTTTCTAAACTGTCCTGAAATAAGCAATCGTATCCTATCTTCTCAATGGCTTTAAATGTCAATACATGAGCTTCGTGCCCACTGCCAGAGAATTCTTGTAATCTAGCTTCATAATAAAAGGCATACAACTTTCAACATTTTTTTAGAACTTAGATTAATGATGATGAGATGGTGATGGTGATGATGATGAACATTTTCCCATGATTCATTGCAAACAGAGAAAAGGAGGTTGACCTATTGTCCAAAGCATTGAGAACAAGAAGCAGTGGATGGAATTTCATTAAAGGGCGATCTGACCTAGAACTAAGGAGGAATTTCATTACGGTGAGAATGATTAATCAATGGAGCATCTTGCCTGCCACAGTTGTGGGTGCTCCATTGCTGGAGATTTTCAAGAAAAGATTGAACAACCACTTCTCTAGGATGGGATAAGACTAAAAGACCTCCAAGGTCCCTTCCAGATCTATGAGTCCATGATTCCGTGATTCTGTGAAAAAGTAGGTGTGCTGTTCTGCATATTTGTTTGACCTACTTGGGACTAAACCAAATGATAACTAGGATGAGGATGTTCCCTCTGTAAAGCCAGAGATCCCTTTGATACATGAGTCCTTGGGTCTTCTGCCATTGTCTTCTACCTCGATATCATCTGCAAACCACGTGTAATGTATATCTTCATAACCTAAACAATTGAATACCCATTGTTTGATCTCTCAGATCTTTGTAAAGGTTATCTTCATAGCCTGATTTTCAATATAACTGAAGGCAAAAATGGTTAAGGACAAGTTGAGGGTCACATTAATGGCAAAGTGAAATGACCTTTAGTTTAGTTTTATTCCTGTCCTGTCTGCTTTTTAGAAGGTGGCCTCCAAACCTCAGGGCAGATCACAGCCTAAAAAAGGAAGCCGCATACCTCTTCTCCCTGCAGATCTATTTGGACAACATCCAACTGTTTCTTATTGACAATAGGATTGTAAATCAAAGGCTGCAGATGGCTGACTGTACATAAAATAATCACTGCTGAAACTGCATCGATTAGCTGCTGGGTTCCAATTGATTGTTGAGTTATCTGCACAGTAGGATTTCAGGCTTTATTTGTCTAGTTCTACAAAATCATGAAAGAGCATCTTTCCCCACCCCCCTCCCTGGTTCCTCTCTGATGTTGCATTAAGATGAGCCAATTAAAAAATGGGGGGGGGGGTGGGGAGAATAAAAGAAAACAGAAATAAGATGAGAAAACAACTCCTTACATATCTCATAGACAATGAGTGGCTTCAGACAAAGGCCCGCAATATTTATGCTAGGGTGAGCTCGCTTGTTCCTTCAAGGACAGATTTGGAGTGGTGAGGCTGTCAATTGTTGTTGAGGCCTGAATATGTTTGTGTTTGTGTGTGTGTGTGTAAGAATAAAAATAAAGTTTGTTTTTTTTTAAAAAAAATAGGAGCACTGAACTTTAGAATTCCTCATTTCTTGCAAGCTTAGTTCACGTGAAGCATTCCTTCAAAGCAGCTTTCCACAGCAACAATCCATGTCATTTATCTAGATTAGGATTTCTACACATGTGCAGAGGCCCATTTATAGGAAAAAACCTGGTGTCAGATGAGATACTTCGGTGTTGTGCTGAAGAGAAAAAGAAATATTCTGAATATCTCAAATGGGCAGGATGGATGGTTTTTGAGCACAAAGAGGTTCACCATCAAACACACCTATCTCACAGAACCCAACTACAATGTGGCCTTGGGCGCACATTATAGTAAGCCATGGTTTGTTTAGTTAGGGATTATTGAATAAATCATGAGTGACTGAACTTGCACAGTAAACCAAGCTTGCTTAATACAGCAGAAGTGTGATGTTGCAATGGTATGTGAGAATGACCTTGGGAGACTGAAGGAAGAGGTGCAGGCAATGGTTAGATAAGAGGATGCTGAGTCTGCAGAAGGAATTAGGGCATGGCAAAAGTCTGGTTGCTTGGACTCTAAAGGCGAGGGGAGAGATGGGCACTTTCAGACTTGCAAGATTCCATTAATGTAAGTTTACAATAAAATTAGTTAGTACTTCTGGATATCTTCTTGTCCAGACCAGTTCATAAGGCTGACATAGGTGTAATGCCAATCTTCCTTTTAATCTCTCTTTTTCCCCCTCTAAGAGACATTTGACACTAGTGGGTGGGATTGCTATAATAAGATCAAACATCTAAAATTGCCCACTTCTGAATTATGTGGACAGCCAGCCAGCCAGCCAGCCAGCCAGCATCAGTGTGCTTGGTCAAACAATATGCCTGTAAAAAACATCTAGGAGTTTAGCTTTCCGGGTGAATTACTTTTTTTAAGAATTCACCTGAATCTTTTTGTAGAATCTCATCCCTAAATGATGTGTTGCTCATTGATTTTCCATGGAGCCAGTGGAACCTAAGACCAAATATTGAAAGCAAAGGGGAAAAAAAACCCTGGAAAACAAATTTTGATGAGGTCTTTAAGTGCCACAGTGAAAAATGTAAACAGCTTTGACATGGTAAAGTTGTGAGAGGTCTTGAACAGCAGGGGAGGTGTATAAACAGGTGTGCGATAGCAATCATTAGCATATGTGTATGAACTCATGAGATGTTAAGTGTTGTCTCGTGCAGAGGTGTTGAAAGCTTGGCTGAAGTAAAAGATCAGGAGAACAGTATTGGATGTGTCTGCTGGAATCATCACATTATAGGGCAACCAAACTATTCTAATTTAGTTGAAAGCAAGATTAATTTCAACCATGGGAAGAGGGCATTTTACCAGTTGGGGCCTTTTCATAATTTGGATGAGAACAAGAATGGTGTTGAATGAGGACTTGATACAAAATCAGCAGGGCCATCTCTTACACAAAGCCCAGTTTACAAAAAGAGACAGTCTGGGTCTAAATGATCAAGGCACCAGGCTAGATAGTGAGAGACTGGGAATACTAGTCCCATCTTAGCATGAAAGCCAGATGAGTGACTTTGGGCCAATCACCAGGAGACAGGAAGATCTAATTTTGCTTTAGGCATAAGAGTCAGCTGGGATGGACATTATGTACCCTTAGGGGGAAAAAACCAATTCATCATAGGATTACCCATTAAACTCACTCAACCTAAAAAGTCTGCGAGAAGAAAAAAAAATCTACTTCTACAAAGGTAGGTTGATTTGTGCTTTAAATTGTAAGCCACCCTGAGTCTTCGGAGAAGGGCGGGATATAAATGGGATTTTTAAAAAAAAAGGTCAACCCAGAAAGAGAAAATAGATTCAACTACAAACAATGTTCAGGAATAGAATGGCAAATGTTCACTTCTGAGTCTTGCTTTAGCTAATTTGGTTCAGCATTAATATCTTCCGATCCTTGTCTCACCACCTTTGGGAACTGAACACTTTATTTTGACCTTTAGCTGGATATTTCAAGCACAAAAGTGACTAGACATCTTTGCTGCATCCATTTCTCTTTTGTCTTTTCTCCAAAGAATTACGTAATTCTTTCCTTGCTCTATTTTGTTTACGCTGCTTGCAGTTATGACCCGAGATTGTTCTCTCAAGTTTTCTTCATGGAAAATATTTACCAGCTGAAATAGTCATCATGAGAGTTTGTTTTAGGAGGCGGGTTCTGTCAAGTCTGTAATGGGAAGAGCTGGTTCTTTCCAACTTTTTTCAGGTGGACTTGCCATCACTCTTCTCTGTGTAGTGTCAGTGTGAGAAATAGTATTGTTTATTTAATTGTGTAATTTACAAAAGGTTTATAATTGTTTCATTGTTCATCCTTCTCCTCTAAGCAGTTGAAAGATTGAGAAGAAAAGGCACTGAATCTATTTTGTTAGTGGTGGTAATTACAAATATTATTAGTTTAACTGAATATGTAGACAGCATCACGGCTGGAGTCTTTTTAATTACTTGAGTCTATTTTGAAGCCCTAGGACTAAAGGGAAAACAAATGAAATTATGAATATTAGTGTTGAAATAATCAAAGATTAATATCCATCCAGCATTAATTGATTTCATGAAGCCTTATTATGCTTGACTCTACTAGGATATTTTTTTTTAATTATTAGGTTTCTTGGTAAAAAATATTCATCAAATTGCTAAGGTTACAGTGACCTTCAAGTAATATTTTGTTTGGAAGGCATTCACACTACTCTTGTATGCTTTGATTGATTGCTAATGCCCTCAAATCAGTGTTGACCCTTAGCAACCATACAGATAGAACTTCTCAAGGATGATCTGTCCAACATTCAGATTTTCCAAAGTTGCATCACGGCCACTGTCTATTGAAAGTGTATTGACTTTCATCTCTTTCTTTCCACCTTACTCACCATTGCTGACGTATCAAGGGAGTTGATTCTTCTCACAAGGTGCCCAAATCTCAGGCCAGTCTTGACTCAATGGCAACTGCCTGGACTAGCCTCTGCAGGGTTTTTTTTGGCAAGTTTTTGAAAATGATTTGCCATTGCCTGCTTCCTAGGCTGAGGGACATGATTGGCCCACCCCACTGGCTTTGTGGCTAAGGTGAACTTAGAACCGAGAGATTCTAGCCTGGGTGCCTTAAACTCAAACTGGCTCTCCGAATATATTCTAGCAGTTACAAAGCAATAATGGACAAATAAAAGCATCTAAAGCATATTAAGAGTCTAATTAAACTCAGTACCAATTTTTCGGAAGGTCCTGTCTAAAGACAGTGTGGAGTTTTTTCCCCACATGATTTAATGTCTCAGATCAACTAATTGTCTGAGATCAACTAGACCTCAGTGGTTCTGCAGAAGAACTAAGTGTTGCCTTATTACTAATAGCACATTCAGCAACTAGCTGGGTTTTGTTCTCACTTATTGAGAAGAGAGGCAAAAAAACATGCAGAATCACCTACGGCAAGGAACATGAAAATCTTACAGGGAACTGAATTTCAAAACAGGCATCATATATATATCCACAGGCATCATATATATATCCACAGCAGTGGCAGCTCACATTAAATTTTTTGGCTTGCTAACAAAGAATAAAGGGAGACCGATATGATCATTTCAAACTTATTTGTTCTCATCAGTCAGCCATACCCTTCTGAGAAAGGTTCGAATCTCAGAAGGGTATGGCTGACTGATGAGAACAAATAAGTTTGAAATGATCATATATATATATATATATATATATATATATATATATATATATATATATATCAGAAAGAAAAAGGCAGAGTGGAAGAAGAACACGTGGAACTATCTTGTTCCTTATAGTTTGTAATAAAGATGCCAAATAAACTTTCCCAATAAATGTAATTGACCAATTTTCAACATCTAGTAGAGAGGGAGTTGCATTTTCATAACTTAATTATAGTGTCAGCAGGTTGCCAATTAATTAATTGGGCTTTTTTCCCCCTTCCTCTTTTCTGTGTAGTCTTCAGCTATATTTAATTAGCGTCTGGCTGGGAAGGAGAAGAAGCTCCTGTCTTATATTTTTGGCTAAATGCCTTTTTCCGCAGGAGCGCGGACGCTTTCTCCTGTTCCGTGGCTCATTTTTAATTGTAATGTTTATGATTCCACCAAGAGGTCAGCCTATCCGAACAGTTATCAGCGGAGGCCTGGGTGACTTCTATAAGTAGAAATTCCAGCTAATTTGCTTCTTTGGCTGCTCTGAAATGAGACTAGCTTGCCCATAATAAGTTATTCACCACTGATCTCCAAGCCCCATCCACGGTAATCTGTTCCATGCAGGTTGCTTCCAAAACTGGTCTAGAAATGGACGATGGTGCCAAATGTCAGAACTAGTTTATTGAACACCACAGGAGCCAGTTTTGTCTATTGGTTAACACATCGGACTAAAAACCGGGAGACTCGGAAGTTCTAGTTCCACCTTAGGAATTGAAAGCCAGCTGGGCGATTTTGCACCAGACACTAGGAGACTGTGAGTTCTACTCCCATCTTAGGTAGGATATAAATCTAAGAAATAACAGTATGTGTAGCGTGGTGGTTGTTTTTTTTTATGGGTTTGCCCCGCAAGCCAAATTAAAAATGTTTCTAGCATCATATATAAAGCTTGGATTATTTAGTTGAAGTTTCAAAATAGAGTTTTGACTCAGGAAGTAGGCAGTGAGTGGATGTGCTGATAGGAGAACTACTGTCCAGCTAGTGTATTTAATTATAAATTTATGCCTTGTTTAGCCCCTCCCAAAATACAAATTTCCGGCTACAGCTTACACTTATATTTGTAAGCTTTTGTAATCAGATAGTCCTCGCCTTACAGCCACAACTGAGCCCAAAATTTCTGTTGCTAAGCAAGACATTTGTTAAGTGAGTTTTGACTCATTTTGCGATCTTTCTTGCCACTGTTGTGAATCCCTACATTTGTTTCAATTAGTAATGCTTGTTGAGTGAAGCTGTATCCCTCATTGACTTTACTGATCAGAAAGTCGCAAAAGGGGACAACCGTTATAAATACGAGTCAGTTGCCAAGCATCTGAGTTTAGATCATATCACCATGGGGAGGCTGCAATGGTTGTAAGTGTGAAAAACGGTCACAAATCACTTTTCCCAGTGCCCTTGTAACTTGGAATAGTCACTAAATGTAAGTCGAATATGCTGCAGTGAAGGTTATCTAGACTAGAGCCCTTGATTTTACTCTAGTCCTCATGAACTTCGTCATGATGCTCTTTTTCGTTTGAACTGAAATTTGCTTCGTACCTGCAAAGTATATTCTTATGTGTCATAAGCAGGGTCTGAAAAATAAACTGGCATTTTAATCTACAAAGCTAAAAGGTTTTGAAAGAGGACAACTATATAAAGGATAATACATCTCAATTTAGATATCTAATTCGAGGCATGCATCATAAAATGCCGATATTGAAACTTGTGCATTCAAAAACGCCTGCCTGCATTTTTTTAAAAAAATGTATGCAATCTTCAGGATGCTTTTTTTAAAAAAAATAAAAATAAAAAAAATCAAATAACTGCTTCACAAACTGCATTGCTAAAAATGCAGAAAAATAAGGGTGGTTCGTGGAAAGACCAGGGAGATGCTTTTGTAATAAAATGTGAAATTAATGAATCTCTCTGCACATCCCTACCAGTTCTTGAGAAAGTTTTTGTTCTCTTGTCCTGCTGTGGTTTCTCCAAAGCATCTGCTGGCTCATTATTTATTCATTTATTTAGAATGACATCCTTGCTGCTTCAAGCTAGCTGACTTTCAGGCATTTACAGTTGGCAATAAACCCAGCAGTCACAATATCACAATGCAGGAACAACATGCCTCAGTACAAAGCAGTCGTGGTGGTACAAGGTCTCAGTCTGTCCTTTATTTAGTCCTTAAAGGTCTTCTGAAATTGTCAGATTTTTCCAAGCTTTTAGGAAATTATGAATGAGCTTCAGAATGAGTGTTCAGTTAATAATAATAATAATAATAATAATAATAATAATAATAATAATAATAATAATAATAATAATAATAATAATAATAATCGCAACCCCATGGACAACGTTCCTCCAGGCCTTCCCGTCCTCTACCATCTTCTGGAGTACATTTAAGTTCACGCCTACTGCTTCAGTGACTCCATCCAGCCACCTCATTCTCTGTCATCCCCTTCTTCTATTGCCCTCAACCTTTCCCAGCATTAGGCTCTTCTCCAGGGAGTCCTTCCTTCTCATTAGGTGGCCAAAGGATTTGAGTTTTAGTTTCAGGATCTGGCCTTCTAAAGAGCAGTCAGGGTTGATCTCCTCTAGGACTGACCGGTTTGATCGCCTTGCAGTCCAAGGGACTCGCAGGAGTCTTCTCCAGCACCACAGTTCAAAGACCTCCATTCTTTGGCGCTCAGCCTTTCTTATGGTCCAACTTTCACAGCCATACGTTGCAACTGGGAAAACCATGGCCTTGACTATTCGCACTTTTGTTGGATAATAATAATAATAATAATAATAATAATAATAATAATAATAATAATAATAATAATAATAATAATAATAAGTTGGAAGGGACCTTGGAGGTCATCTAGTCCAAACCCCTGCTCAGGCAGGAAACCCTATACCATTTCAGACAAATGGTTGTCCAATCTCTTCTTAAAAACGTCCAGTGTTGGAGCATTTACAGCTTCTGGAGATAGTCACCAGGACCAGGAGATCTAGTCTTCCCAACTCATTCTGGAGAGGGAGAAGTTCTCTGTGTATGGGTTCGGGCATAAATCCAAAATCTTGGAAGAATAAACCTCTGATCCCAGGAACCGACCTGGATTGGATCCCTTCAGTTAATTCATAGAATCAACCAAAGTGAAGACTTCAATCTTGTCTAGGATGGAAAAGACGTGAAGTTGTTTATGATTTGATTTTAGAAGTAACTGAGGAGTAAACATTGTTGGCAAAAATGTTTAGCAGGCTCAGGCTTATTTGAAACAAAGCAGGATTCTTATACATACTGTATACATATACATATACACATACTGTACACACATACACATACCCTTACCCTTACACTAACACACTTACTTTTATGCATGTGTGTGTCTATGCATGTGTGTCTCTGTGTATATTGAGAGTTTTCTAGAGAAATAATGCAATCTGCTGTGCCTCCAAGTCCTTCTGTGCCTTTGTTGTCCTTGCTTGGAATGGCCAAGTAAGCATTTGTGAGCGGCAGCTGTCACAATGACTGAGTTAAAGTTTATCTAATCATTAATGCCTGAAAGCAGACCTTTTCCACTTTCCTTGGAGAATTGTTAAATCAGTGGCTCCTTTCTGACCTCTTCTTTCAACTGTGAAAGGAAGTGAAAAGGTTCGGTTTGACACTTCTCAAGAGTTCAAGTAGAATGATGGGTAGCATTTTATTTCATCTCTATTTTTGGATGCAAAAGCAAAAGAGAAAGATAAAAAAGAGTTCTGTCTGTCTCTGTGTGTGCACACACACCACACACATACAAAACTTTCAAGCAGTGGAATTTCAGTTCTTCTTTGCAGCCTAATTGTTCTGAGACAGTTGTGGCCCTGTGACCTTGAATAGAAAAATAGGACTCAGTACCGCAGGAAAAAGAAGACTATATGATGATGCTTTAAATATGTTGCCATAGTTTTAAACACCTTACAGCAGACTTATTTGTTGGCAGTTGATTTTAGCTTTTCGCTACTTAGTTACTCACCATATCAAAGGTATGTAATTAATATTTTCCAGTAATGACCCAGGGGTTTTGCTTTTCCATAGATAAATTCATCTCCAGCTACATTCTGTCACTGCAACAGAACTTCTTTTTGTTTTATTTTTTAATGTAAATCTATCTACGTATTAAACGGTAACATTGTCCTCTATTGGAAGCATTTGATGCTTTGTACTGAAAGATTTGCATTGGATGGGATTTGCTTATCTGTCACAATTTCAAGAGGGTGTTGTTGACTCTTAAGGCTCCAAATGGCTTAGGTCCTGATTATTTCAGAGTCCACATCTCCCTGTTAATTTGATCAGACGGAGAGGTCGTTTTGAAAACCTTCTCTGCTGCCAGAAACCTGGCTATCTGGAATGCAGAAGAATGCCTGCATTCCCTCTGGGAGGTGTGTTTGTCTCTACTAGTATTTAGCAAAATGCAAAAAAAAGGGAGGGAGGGAAGGAAGGAAGGAAGGAAGGAAGGAAGGAAGGAAGGAAGGAAGGAAGGAAGGAAGGAGGAGAGGGAGGGAGGGAGGAAAGAAGGAAGGAGGAGAGCGAGGGAGGGAGGGAGGAGGGAGGGAGGGAGGAAGGAAGGAAGGAAGGAAGGAAGGAAGGAAGGAGGAGAGGGAGGGAGGGAGGAAAGAAGGAAGGAGGAGAGCAAGGGAGGAGGGAGGGAGGGAGGGAGGGAGGGAGGGAGGAAGGAAGGAAGGAAGGAAGGAAGGAAGGAAGGAGGAGAGGGAGGGAGGGAGGAAAGAAGGAAGGAGGAGAGCGAGGGAGGGAGGGAGGGAGGGAGGGAGGAAGGAAGGAAGGAAGGAAGGAAGGAAGGAAGGAAGGAAGGAAGGAAGGAAGGAAGGAAGGAAGGAGACCCCCATCTTTTTACCCAGCATTTGTCAACTATTTTTTCAATAATAATTACAGATTAATTATACCTCTGATTTTAAGTACATTGTATTTATTTTTATGTTTTATAATTTGCATTTTAATTGTATTCAGCCACCAATGCTTTATGGACAAAATAGACAAGTGGTAATAAGCTGATCATGATGATGAATGAATGAACCCTAGATTTTAGATTAGAACTTAAAACACTAAAAAAATATCCAATCTAACAAGTATGATATTCATTCCATCAATAAACAAAATGGCATCAACAACAAAGATTGATTGCTGTTTGATAAAATAATACTAAAAACCCTCACAAATGGCTTGTATTAATTATAGAAAGTTGTCTGATACTGTTCTATATGGAACCCCAAGACAGAATAGTTTTAGAAATATTTGGCATCCAGTGCAAGCATCCAGGTTTTGTAAAAGAGGCTATGAAGACATGGGAAATAACTTTGATAGCAAATGAAAAAAGAACTGGATATGTAAATGTCAGGAGAGGAATTTTTCAAGGAGATTCACTGTTTCGGATAAAACAATTTTGGATACAAATTGTCAAAGCAAGGTAGAAACATACCTCCTTCATTATACATGGATGATTTGAAGCAATATGTTGTTGTTTTTAAAGAAAAGAATTGAAATTAAATTCTTAATACTATAAAGCTATATAGACAGGATATCAAAACAGAATTTAGATTTGACAATGCAGGATGTTCATAGTAAAGAAAAGACAAAATGAACAAAATGAAGAGGTACACTTTCAAAATTGTGTTATAAAGGTGTTACATAGTTCCCTGGAAAGGAGGCAGGAGTAGTATTCAAATAACAATAATTATCAGCATAATTTATTACCATAGATGATGTGAAGACAATGCAGCCAAAGATAACTTACCTGAGGATAACTTACTTCAAATTTCCATGCAACTTTTCAATCGGCATGAGAAAAGCTATGGTGGCTTAGTGGCTTGGTGGCTTAATGACAGTTTGAGCACTAGCACTGTGTGTCAGAGTGAGCTCCCGTCACTTGACTCATCTTCTGTCCACCTAACACTTCAAAAGCAGGTTCTGTGTGAGTAGATAAAATAGGTACCACTGGGGGTGGGGTGGGGGACAAGCTGGTGCTCTGTGCCGCTAGTCAGAATCCTATCCTTTGAGACTTCCTGGTTGCAACGCCCAGTGCTTTTTTTGTAAAAGAAAAAGATGCCAGAACTCACACACGTCATACAACCCGCCTTGCCTACCCTACAAGGTTCCATCCGAAAAAGGTGCCGGAACTCCGTTCTGAGCGTTCTATGAGAAAAAAAGCCCTGGCAATGCCTGATTACAAGGTGAGTCAGAAGAGGAAGGGGATCTTGGATGACATTGCAGGAAGAGACACTTGTCTTTCTTTCTGGTGTGTAGCCAGCTCACCCTCTTGTGGTGCACCATGGAAAGCATGTGAGCATTTCCTACAATAGAGCTGGTACCTTGGCAGCCAAACTACTACTCTGCAATCACCTTGTGCTCTCTTGGCTAATGTAATAGCGCCATACACTAATCATCATCATCATCATCTGTGTGAAAAACAATGTGCACAATTATTGTCTTACCCTTTCAAGGTGCTGCCCATCATCCTGTGGCTTGCCTATGTTCCTAACTTTTAAAAGTTCTCTCTTAAATTACAAACAGTGTTGTGTTTTAAGGACAGATTATGGGGAAATGACTTTCCAGCCAGAGAAATTGTCAACATTTGGCTGAGATCCAAGAAGTGAAGACTTCACAACTGATTGCCATGCCCCTGCTAAATCTGTGGCTAAATTATGCAGAGTTAGTAAATCACCCTGTGAATTTTTAAAACACTATTCTCATTAGCATTTGTAGTTTGATAATTAGCAGAACATTCTTTCTCAGGAGTTACAGGTCTGGCTCATATAGAATGATAAATGGATCTGGAGGCTATTTTGATGAATTTTCTGGTTCCAAACTTTGCTTCAAATTAGAATCTTACCAGGGATTCCTTGGATGAGATGTATATCTCCTGAATATACGTCAACCACAACATTGTAGAGAGCTGCTTTTTATCAAACAGAATTATTTCCCAAATGATACTTGCGTAGTTCTTGAGTACGGTTGGAGGATTAGCAAATAAGAAGCTGGTCTAGAGTTGAGCTGAAGTCTTTTACTTAATGCTTTAGTTCATGCAAACCACTAACTTGTCTTACCTCAGTATGTGAACTTACCCACTTTTGTATCTAAACTTAGTTATGTGTACATTCCAAGCCCAGCCAGTTATGGTTTATTTAATAGATCATAAGTAGCACAAACTGCTTTAAATTACTTGTTCCTCTGAGATTAACTTTTGGCTATGAAGTTCAACCACAACAACTTCCCTAAAATTAATGAACGGGAAAGAACATGCATAGGGTTTGGTACTGCACGTAACAACACCAACCTGCTCACTAATATGTAGTTTCTTCAATTATTGAATTAAATACAAATCATCACAGTATTCTGAGCATTAATGAGAAAGAAAAAAAATCTTGGATTGTATGAGTGTAGTGATATCAGATCTCACATTAAATTAGGCTTGTCCTATCTGGATTGAAGGGATGCGGTGGCTCAGTGGGTTAGGACGCTGAGCTTGTCGATCAGAAGGTCGGCAGTTTGGCGGGTCGAATCCTGAGTGCCGTGTAGCAGAGTGAGCGCCTGTTACTCATCCTAGCTTCTGCCAACCTAGCAGTTCGAAAGCATGTAAAAATGCAAGTAGAAAAATAGGGACCACAACGGTGGGAAGGTAACAGCGTTCCGTGCGCCTTTGGCGTCTAGTCATGCCGGCCACATGACCACGGAGATGTCCTCAGACAAGCGCTGGCTCTTCGGCTTTGAAACGGAGATGAGCACCGGCCCTTAAAGTCGGAAACGACTAGCACGTATGTGCGGGGGAACCTTTACCTTTACCTTTATCTGGATTGAAAAGTCTGTCCCAGTACTGGATGGCAGCAAAGAGTTACAATTTCCCTTACCTTTTTGTTGCCAGGTACACTAACCTTAATAAATTAGGCCAAAGCCATAGGCTGCTTTGTAATTAACACTACCAAGATTTGAGTGAATTATAAATCACCCCCAACGCTATTGATTTATCATATCGCTAATTTCATATATATTAATCAAGTGTTGTCTTGCAAGAGGGAAAAAAGGATATTAACGTGCCCTCAACTTCCTTGAACAGGAAGGGGTGTTAGCAATGGTACTATGAATCATAGCATCACAGAATGTAAGAATTGAATGTGATCTTAAATTAAATCCAACCATTTGCCCATTGCAGGATTCTACTTGTTTTTGTCAGAGAAAAAGATGAGACGTTTTAAGCAAAAAACAGAAGTAGACTATGAATGAATTGTGAATAATGAAGATAATAATATGGCCTTAATCCGGTCCATAAAAATGTGTGACATAATAAATATCTAGTTTGTGGCCAAAGCTTTAGATTTGGTTGGGGTAAACTCACCTGATCAACCTTTTTGAAAATGTTACATTTCCCATCTGAGACCAATTGGGATAGTCTGGAAAGAAAAACTTTCTACTTTCAGATCATTTATGCTAGAAATCTGTGCAAGGATGACAAGTTTAACTTTGGGAAAAGGCTTATTAAACAATTGTGTGTTTTGACAATGGTAGGAAGTCATACAATTTGTACCAACTGTGCTCAAAAGCCATTTGAAGTCTGTGTAAGTCTAACCAAACTTTGAGACTTCAAAATATTCATACTGGATTTAGTATAACAAATATATTAGTAATCTCCCTAGGAAGAAATATCTGGAATCATGTGATCAAATTTTGGATGTGACTGAAAGTTAAATTTGATCCACGAAGCTCAAAATTATAGGCTGAAAGATGGATTTTCAGTTACAAATATTTTCCACTGCTTTGTCAAGTTTTAAACAGTAAAGTCAAACCCTGTTCATGCTTAATTCACAGGTGTGTTTTCAGTAAAGAACTATCCACAAGGTTAAATATTTAAGGTAATTCACTCAGATTTGCTAGTGTTGGGTCATCTCCCATTGAGCAATTCAGCCATAAGAAAACTAAAACCGACAGATTTGGTTTAGGGAACCAGCTTCAAGAGTTTTCTGCTTCAGACCAGCTATTGTAAATGTACATCTGCAGAGAAGTTTTCCCTGTGGATAATCATGACATAGGCATGGTATTTATACATAGTTCACCAGATCTGGCCTGCAACAATCCAGGTGATTGCTAGATGGCAACAAAGGATTAAAACTTTCTGTGCTGTATCTCTTTGCCACCATCTAGTGGCCACTTAGACTATTGCAGTTTATAACTGAAATCTGTATATGATCAGTTTAATATAAAAGATCCACAGAGAGATCTAAATTTCTGTTCATTTTTTTATACACATTCACAGCTCCCTTAAACCATCAATATTTCCGTCACTCAAGAAGAATCACGGAATTAAGAGATTATTTTTCTTAATTAAGAAATTAAGCCATTTAGGTCTAGTGGTTAAGACACCAGGCTAGAAAGCAGGAGACTATGAGTTCTAGTCCTACTTTAGCCATGAAATCCAATTAGGTGACCTTGGGCAAATCACTCTCTCTCAGCCCAACCCATCTCACAGGATGTTGTTGTGGGGGGAAAGAAGAGGAGGAAGATGTGTTAAATATGTTGACTGCCTTTCATTATTTGCAAAAATAATTGTGTGGGATATAAATAAATAAGTAGAGAAAAGTATAATCAAGGAATTGAGAAGGAGCAGGGCTTTTTTTGTCATAGAATGCCCAGAATGGAGTTCCGGCACCTTTTTTGGATGGAACCTTGTAGGGTAGGCAAGGCGGGTTGTATGACATGTGTGAGTTCCGGCACCTTTTTCTTTTACAAAAAAAGCACTGAGAAGGAGTCATTACACAACAGCCTATAAATGCTAACTTATCACCCTGTTGTTTAGTATTTTCTGTGATAAAGGAGGATTCAACATTAATGGGAAATTACCAGCAATTATTTTCATTATTACCACTTTCCCTTTGCCAGGTTCTTCAAGCCAAGTCAGTGTCATAGTCCTTAACACCTAATGGTGAGGACAACTCAATTGTCAATGTGTCTTTACTGCAAGACCTTTCTATTCTCAGATCTAGACAAATTGTCTTTTCCTTTATTGAAAAGGAAGTACCACTAAACAGAATAAAATTGCAAGTTCTTTAAAAACCCAGTAAACCCTTTAAAATTCCTAGACTGAGATGTGGTTGCCAAACAGGCTTTTAAGGAGCTCATTCAATTGCAGTTCTTGTAAAAGAACTACATCTTTGTTCATTTTTCCTCAAACTCTAGAAATTATCTTCCATTATTCCTGTTTTTCAACCTTTATTATCAATTTAGTTTTTTTCATGAACACATCTGCCTTTTAGAGTGCACTCTGTCTAACAGGCTATCCTATTTAAAGTGCAATTCAGTAAATAATGTGCTACAGGTTTAATAAAGAAAAAAATGTGCTAGTGTTAATATACTGTGTCTATAACAGCAATTCTTAGCGGGGAACTGACTTGGCAGAAAAAAAACTAGATTACTATGTCTCTTGTTTTAGCTGTTCTTCAATGGAGCCAGTCAACACCATTCAAGTGATAGCATAAAAACGCCATTAAAGGGGAACACTTAATGCTTTTTCTTTAAGTATGAAAGAATCCTCCATTTGTGCTGGCTTAACTGTGTAATCTTTATATTAACTGGGTAAAGTAAGGCAAATAGAATTGAACTTTAATTAGTAATGGTGGGTTCAGATTTAGTGAAAATGAGTTGAGTTACTTTTAACATTGGCTTGAATTGTCTGAGTTACTTTTAAAATTAACTTGACTTACATTTAGCATCTCCAAATGACTTTTGAACAGAAAAGGACACAGGGCATATGCAAAGTGCGTGGGTGAGTGTATATGTGTATATGTGTATCTTTAAGTCAATCTTTACTCTGGGTAACTCTTTGCACTAGTCCTTGCAATTTTCATGGCAAGATTTTGAAAGTGGTTTACCATTGCCTTCTTCTTAGGGTTATGAGAAAAATGACTGGCCCAAGGTCAACCAGTTGGCTTTATCCCTAAGGTAGGACTAGAATTCATAGTCTCCAACCAGGTGCCTTAACCACTGCATCATACCTGCTCTCTAGTTACCAATTAAAAATCAAATTATTTTTCCAATAATTTGGCTATTTTATTCCAGTAACCATCCGTTAGAGGCGTATTCTTTTGGTTTGTTTCATTTGTCAATGAAAGATTTAGCTCTTTGATTACATAAATCATCCATTAGTGCTCTTTTCATAAAAGAGATAAAAGAATATATATATATATATGTACAAGGAAAATATTTCTATAATTGAATTATTAACATGCTTTTAGAAGCGTCATTTTTGTAGCAATTAGGATTTTTAAAATGTAAATTAATTTGCTTTTGAGGGGGTGCCTGAAACATGTCTATACAGGGTTGCTTATCAAAAGATAAGCCAACCTAATAAAGTATATCAAACCACTCTAACAGCACAGAGCACATGTCTCTTTTTAATTTTACCTTCTTGAAGCTTTGTGAGGATTTTTTTTTACATCAGTAAACATCTGAATTATGTAATTACACATTATAATTACCAATTACATGTATTTTCAGTAATTACATAATTTGATGCAATTACATTAATTATGCTAACAAAGCAGCATCTAAAGAAGTGTGGAAAAACAAGATCATCCCCCACAAATTGGAAGGAATAAATTGCTCTTCGGAATACGGGAGAAAAACTAAGTCATACACAATTAGCATTAAACAGACACACACACACACACACACACACACACACACACCAGTCAGACTGATTGTGCTTTGTCACTGTTTGTGTGAAGTTAGAAGAACATCTCTTCTCACACCCAAAATAATGTGATGGGCATTGTGCCTAAGATTTTTTTTACTAAAATATTTAAGTAAAACTGAAGAATAGAATTAAGAATTTAGTGCATAAATGCAAAACTAGAGTCAGCATGGTTTTGCCTTTTTGCTATAGTCTCCATAAATTGATATAGAAATATAGGTAGCAATAGCAATGGCACTTAGACTAATATACTGCCGTATAGTGTTTTACAGCACTCCAGATGGTTTAGAGTTTTAGCATATTGCCCCCAACAAAGGATGGAAGACTGAATCAACCTTAAGCTGGTCGGGATCAAGCTCCTGGCAATGGATAGAGTTAGAGTACATAACTCCAACCATGGACAAATGGTTACAAGAGCTGATGGGATTAGCAGAGATGGCCAAATGGACTGTGCTGATAAAAGCAAAGAACATAAGTATTTTTGTTTCTACTTGGAAACCGCTTCTGGACTTTGTGCTTGAGGTGGAAAAAGAAATGATATTATGATTTTGGGTTTTACCGATTAGACTGATTTACCAATACAGAAATGGCTAGCGCGTACTACTAGAGCAGACATGTCAAACAGAGGGCCCGGGGGCCGGATCCGGCCCGTGAAGTGGTTTCATGTGGCCCGCGAAGCCATCCTGGAAACAGTGAGGGAACGGCCCCCACTGGCTTGGCCCTGGCCCAGAGACCCTCCTTCTGCCAGAGACCCTCAGATCTGTCCCACTCCTGCCCAGGCCCCCATAGGCACCCTTGATGCGAACGATGTAGAGCTGGCCACGCCCACCCAGTAGGCCATATGCACTCTAGCCACGCCCACCCAGTAGGCCACGCCCACCTAGGCCATACCCACCCGGCCCCCTGAGGGCAACCGCAATGCTGATGCGGCCCTCAATGAAATTGAGTTTGACACCCCTGTACTAGAGAAATGTAAAAAAGTTGAGATTTGATTTTAATGTCTGATTTTACTGCAAAAGAAAGCCAATGCCTTTTGTTTCTTCCCTTCCCTTTCTTCACACCTTTTTTGTTTTCCCTTTGTCCCTTACTATTGTCCCTTACTGTTGTCCCTTATATTTTCCCATTTTATGTTATAAATGAATAAAACTAACAAAAAATGAAAATAATAACAATAACAAACAACAACAACAATAACATAAAGTTGGAAGGGACCTTGGAGGTCATCTAGTCCAACCCCCTATCCCATTTTAGACAAATGGCTGTCCAGTCTCTTCCTAAAAACTTCCAGTGCTTCCAGTGCTTCTCTCTTTGGTCAGTTTCCATCCGTTGCTTCTTGTCCTGCCTTCAGGCGCTTTGGAGAATAGCTTGGCTCCCTCTTCTTTGGGGCAGCCCCTGAGATATTGGAACACTGCTATCATGTCACCCCTCACTCTTCTCTTCATTAAACTACACATACCCAATTCCAGCAACCGTTCCTTGTATGTTTTAGCCTCAAGTCCCCTGATCATCTTTGTTGCTCTTCTCTGCACCCTTTCTAGAATCTCAACATCTTCTTTACATCGTGGTGACCAAAACTGGATGCAGCATTCCAAGTGTGGCCTTACCAAGGCATTGTAAAGTTGTATTACCACTTCATGTGATCTTGATTCACTTCACGTGAACTTGTTACTTACCGTAGTTCTACTTTTCAGATACTGGAGAGGATTAGAGTTAGAGTTATGTTGAGATCTATTTGTGAGGCGGGGAGGCAAACAAATCTGCAACACTTCTACCAAGATTGCACATTTAACAAATTTAGCTTAGATTTAATATTTGGCTACATATGGGTCCTCCAATCCAAAACTCATATGAAGTTACCATCTCCATTTGCCATAAAGAACATCCCTCTTTCTTCCCCTGTGAGCTGTGAAAAGAACTGGATGATTTCTCTCTTTATTATTAATAATGCTGACTTTTGCTCAGTAATTTTTTTTTATGCTTTACAAAAACTGACACCCAGCCTGCCTTGAAGTGATGAAAGCACTTAAATTAAGCTTGGGTTCTTGGCCATTTTTTTCCCTTCCCCTTAAGTGGGTCAGTGCCTGAGGTGAACTAATTATGAAACTGTCTTTGGAAAGAGTTGAAGCATGTCTCCAGAAGATTCTGGAAGCTTCTATACCATATACAATATAGCCATTATTCCCAGGTGAATTATGCTTCCAGCTCTCCTGTCAAAACTCATTTTCTTAACTATATATCCATGCCCACACCCAGTTCTCTGTGATTAATTACACAGTGAGTGGAAAGAAATGCAGATAGACTTCACATACTTTAATTCTTTGGATGGTTGCCCATCAATGTTGTTTTGAAATTTTATTTTAGTGAAAAATTCAAGGACAATTGTGGATCATGGGCTTTCCAAGCCAGTCTTGGGCTGGTGTCATAACTGCATCCATTGCTGGGTAACATTGATGAAGCCAAGGGTCATATATTTTATAACATGTGTGTGTGTGTGTGTGTGTGTGTGTGAGAGAGAGAGAGAGAGAGAGAGTGTGTGTGAATGAAAGTGTGAGAAACAAAAGAGACACAGTTCTGTTGTTTTAAATCAGCATGGATTATTTTCTTACAGAATACAGAATAATAGAGTTGGAAGGGACCAATCCCAAGTTCCAATCCCGTGTTCAAGAAGATACCCTACCCCATGTCAGACAAGTGGCTGTCCAGCGTTCTTAAAACCCTCCAGTGATGGAACACCCACAACTTCTGGTGGCAAGCTGTTCCACTGGTTAATTGTTCTCACTGACAGGAAATTCATCCTTAGTTCTAAGCTGTTTCTCTTCTTGATTAGTTTCCATCCACTGTTTCTTGTCTTGCCTTCTGGTGCTTTGGAAAATTGGTTCTTTCTGGGAGACCCTCAAATATTGGAATACTGCTATCATGTGTCCCCCTAGTCCTTCTTTTCTCTTGATTGAAATATTTCACGTCTTGGTGCAAAGACGGCCTCCTGCAAAAGTGCCTGCTGAAAAATGCATGATTTCAAAACCATGGGCTTAAATTCACATTAATTCCTCAAGGCCAGATCATCAAAGCTTGTTCAAAAGAGTTTGGTTTTTCATTTATTAACTCTAGGGACAGCTAATTGATGATGAGGAAGATTGCCTTGGCATGGTCAAATCTGGGTTATTGCAATGCATGCATGGGGATATTCAGGACTGAACTATTACAAAAGGCTTTTCTAGACTCATTCAATTGTTCTGACTCTCTTTCTCTTTCTTTCCTCGGTTCCACTAAAAATATCAGGGACGCGGTGGCTCAGTGGGTTAGGACGCTGAGCTTGTCGATCAGAAGGTTGGCAGTTTAGTGGGTCGAATCCTGAGTGCCGCGTAACAGAGTGAGCGCCTGTTACTCGTCCCAGCTTCTGCCAACCTAGCAGTTCGAAAGCACGTAAAAATGCAAGTAGAAAAATAGGGACCACGATGGTGGGAATGTAACAGCGTTCCGTGCGCCTTTGGCGTCTAGTCATGCTGGCCACATGACCACGGAGACATCCTCGGACAAGCTCTGGCTCTTTGGCTTTGAAATGGAGATGACCACCGGCCCCTAGAGTCGTAAACGACTAGGACACATGTGCGGGGGAACCTTTACCTTTACCTTTACCTCCACTAAAAAAGTGCTGTTTGTCTGCTTCAAGTCTTGAGCAGTTTAATCTTAAGATATTTAGGTGGCAACCTCCTCCAAGTCTTCTGGTTTATTAATAGTTCAGTTTTGGAAGCTGATCTCTTCTTCAGAGCTATTCCTGGCTGGAAGTACAGCAGAAGGAGATTTCCCATTGACTTCCTTCAGCATGTTCTTACTCCCAATTCAGCCTGCAGCTGTAGGATTCTCTGGCAAAGCCCGATCCTATTTTGCTTCTGAGTTTAGACAAAGTTGGCTGGGTGAGACGGAGGTCTGCTTCAAGCTGAGAGCCTCTGCAACAGATCAGCTATCTTTTGCCAACAGTATCTTGCTTGCCGGAGACATATAGGTTGTTCCACGGTTTTATTTTATCTCTGGGCCCCATCACCCATGCCTTCAGTCTGGCCCACTGTACACATTTCTCATAAGGCCTTTGATAAAGTATCTAATCTTTTTTTCATAAAGCAAGCTATGATGCTGTAGAGCTTCCCTCATAGCTTTCTTTAAAATACACTGCTATTCCTCAAGATATGCCAGGTTGTGCTAATTTGTCTAGTAAAGCAGATGGCAAGCGATTTGGTTCACCGTTGTTATTATTTATTTATTTATTTTTTGGTGAACTGCAGCATTTTGAATGAAAATACATCCACTACATTTCTCACTTGAGGCCCACGGGACCAGGTTCAAATTGTTCTACTCTGGACACATGAAACGAAGACATAGCTCTGTGGAGAAGGGTCTCATGTTGGGAAAGGAGAGGAAGACAAAAAGAGACAAGGAAAGACAAGACGAGACAACCAAGGGGGATGGGGTCAGTTGTAGTGGCAGTGGCTACACTCTTGGATGTTCTGAAATAGGGGCAGATCAACATGGAGAAAATCCATGTGTGATTGCTAGGAATTGAGAGTGACATGATGGTGCATTACCAATCAAGATCAATCACAGAATCTATCTGTCTACATCTATCCATCCATCCATCCATCCATCCATCATCAATCAATCAGACTTCTATGCTGCCCATTTCACTGAGGGGACTCTAAGCTGCTTTTGGTCAGTCAATTTAAATACCTTATCAAACATTAAAATGTTAACACAATAAATAAGAACCATACATTTAATCATCCAGATAAAATTTGATTGACCATGATGGAAATGAGCAAATTGCATATGGAGAGAAGTTGGGAGTTTGACTTATCCATCAACCACCTTCAAAATGCCAGGTCCCCCACTGGGGCCCCAGACAAGCTGGCAGAACCTGATCTTCAGGCTCTTGCACAAGATCAGATGGGCAGGTGTGTATCTTACTGGAGGAGAGGGGGCAGGATGTTCCAGAGAATGGACACCCATGGCCAAAAATGCTCTTATCCTAGACCCTAGACATTCTTGTCTAAATGATAGAATCATGAGTATGCCTCTATCCAATCCATGTTAGCTGATAATAGGTAGGTTTTCCAATCATATTGGAAGCCAATAAACTTACTGCAACTATCTACACAACACAAAGCCTGTATTTTTCCCATTTATGTCTCTCACTCTCCCTCTTTTCCCATTTCAACAAAGGCATATTAAACCATGCCTATAACTTAAAAGAAAGCCAAAATCAGTAAATTCCACCAGGTAATAAATATCACTTTTGGGCAGAAGGGTGAGGTAGGGAGATATGCCAAAGTTAGCTTGTCCCTTGACTAGCTTGGTCTATAACAGGATTTATAATTACCCCATAAGGAGTCTGGACCTGCTGAACAATACATAATTAATTAGCATTTTGTTTTTTTATTTGCCACTTTCTCTGAAATGCACTTCTTCTGTTTTTTGAGTTTTTTTCTTAAGATGAGCACTTTTGGCTTCCAAATGAATGTCCTTGAGGGAAAAGTCAGACCTATTGACTTCTACACATGCTATTTGACTCGGTATTCAAGTATTCCAAAGAGCAGCTAGAGATAATGAAAGACGAGGTGCTGTCACACAATCTTAACTGACAGTGTCAGCTGGATCGAAACTATTGAACAGTTCCTATTAAATTAGCTTAGCTTCATCTCGGCTAGTTAAAGCTGTTAAGCTGACAAATTAGTTGCTGTTTGTGTATAAAAGGGAAAAGCTGAAGCCAAAGCTTCAGTACAGTGATGACAGCTGATAAGTCATCTTGTGGAGTAAGTATTTGCCTAGGGAAGAACGGAAAACAATTCCTATAAAATAATCTACTTATAGGTTTAGCATCAAATGGTGAAATACAGTATTTACCCCTAGTGTGGGAAGTTGAGTATTAACTATTACTGATAGTTAATGAGGGTAATTGGTTTATAACTGGATCTCAGATTTTTTTTATTTGTTTTTTAAAAAAATAAATAAATTCCTTAACATTTTGTGTTTTTGTTTTCATCGCAAGAGCTGCACAAAATATGGGATTTAAATCATTGTGGAATGAATCCTTTTAACTCACACAAGGTACAGACCTGGTCTTGTAACCGTGTAACCATAAAAGAGGGTTTTGCTGCCATGAATTGGTGTGCAGTTCATATTTTATGCCAGGCTCAGAGAATCACAACTTGTCTGTGTCTAAGCTAAGCATTCTTGCTGTATTATTTAATGACTATCAGTCCTAATAAACCAAAGCCCGATATCAAAAATTGCGATGTCTATTGCGCTGGAAAATGAATACCCCTATGGAAACTTCTCAATCCTTTGTTTCACTTCCAAGCAGGGGTATTTGAGGCAGGAGAAAGGGGCTGAGGCAATTAACCCAATTTTGTCTGGGTTAACTTTTAATTGCTGTCTGGCCTGAAATATTCACTTTATCAAAATGGGATTTAAACAGAGTAATGCAAAGCCAGGTTGCCTTGATCAGTGACACTGATGTCCTTGACTGGCTGCATCAAAGAGAGAGAAATTGCTGAATATGACAACTGAAATAAAGTCATTTTGTTAGAATTTCCTCCATTCTGCGGAAGCCAGTTGTCAGATATCAAGCACCCAACATATTAGCCAGCTTTTGGAGATTTTATGTTAACCCAGTATGTCAGTTCTTTTGCCTGCAGGTACATTTGAAATTTCAGGTTATTTGCAGGTACATTTGAAATTTCAGGTTATTTGTTTAAATTGAATAAGCTGATTTGAGTGACAGGGAGAGAGAGAGAGAGAGAGAGAGAGAGAGAGAGAGAGAGAGAGAGAGAGAGAGGTTTTCACACACAAACACACATACCATTATTGCCAGTGAGATGTTGATTTAGAGTTAGATTGCTTTTTTAGTTTGTAACTATGTTACATTGCTAATTTGATGAACATCGACCAAAGTAAAGTTGGTACTTACTGTACATAAAAGCAAGCATTTTGCTAGAGTTGGTTTGCAATGCATGCCCTTGCTTGTCATTTTTGTAAAGATAAAGTAACCTTTTTCCCAAATAAAAATGGTTTCAAGTTTGTTTCTTTTAAAAGGGGGATAATTATGTCTGATATCTGAAAAATAGTCTTCAGAAACTATATGAACCTACTATAAATAAAGGTGGGAAAATCATGTTATAATTTCCAAGATTCTGTATTTATTCTTGACTAATAGTCAAGATGCTTCAGGGAAACCTGGGTGCTTATTAATTGTTGATCTTGCTGAATTGTGTGAAGCTTGACAACCATCATAAATCTGTCCTACAAACTTAAGATGACATGTAGAATGATTTTTTTTCTTCTTCCAGTTTCATCTCCATAACAACCACCTTGTGAATAGGTTGGATCAGAGAAAATATCCTAAATATGCCCACTAACCTTGAAACAAGAAAATGGATTTCACATTCTGATATGTCCCTTGTCCAATATTCTAGCCATGATACCACATTTTTAAATATTAGATTATTCATAGGTGGTTATATTTAAATAGTAATAAGACATTTAGACCAGAGATGCTCTTCCATATTTTCCTAGGTTGGGAATGAGCTTGTGAAAATTAAAGGGAAGATAACAAGCCCAATCTGAGAATTAAAAAAAAAACCATCTAAAGAGTTTCCTGAAGGAAAAAAAAAAGGTCACTAGGAAACTTTAGTCATCCTTGACATTTAAAAATTATGTACCATGTTTCTTTTGGTTAGGAGAGCATTTCCTTCCCTTCAAATCAAGAGAGGAGCCTTTTATGAATATTAGAACGTATCCTCTTTCTGTCCCCATTAGAGCCCATGTTGATGGTGAAAAATATTCTTACACCCTATCGGTTTGGATCTCAGAAAGAACATGTAAGCTGAGGACTGTGCATTGCAAAAGCTTACTTATGCACTTAAGGTAAAGGTTCCCCCGCACATGCGTGCTAGTCATTTCCAACTCTAGGGGCCGGTGCTCATCTGCGTTTCAAAGCCGAAGAGCCAGCGCTTGTCCGAGGACGTCTCCTTGGTCATGTGGCCAGCATGACTAGACGCCAAAGGCGCACAGAACGCTGTTACCTTCCCACCGTAGTGGTCCCTATTTTTCTACTTGCATTTTTACATGCTTTCGAACTGCTAGGTTGGCAGGAGCTGGGATGCGTAACAGGTGCTCACTCTGCTATGTGGTACTCGGGATTTGACCCACCAAACTGCCGACCTTCTGATTGACAAGCTCAGCGTCCTAACCCACTGAGCCACTTATGCACTTAGGGAATGACAGATAAGTGACAGGCCTTTACTTACCACTGGGGACTTTTTCCTTTGAGTTCCTAATTGTTCAGGAATGGGAAGAGGATCTCTTTCAGGCATGTTGTACGTCCTTTCACTAGGAGGAAAAAAAATGTAATGATAACAGTGTTAACAAAAAGACCTTGTCAACACATACAAAGGATTCAGCCCATAATAGGCCTAAATTTGCCTTGCTTTAAGTTTCTCTCTTGCAGGAGACAGATAATAACTGTCCATGGTCCTGAAAACAGAAAATATTATCTCAGCAGGCTTCATTTTGAAACAAGAGAAGAATAGATGCTATGATTATCGAAATAGAAGTAGGCCCAGGGTGCCAAATTAGAATTAAGGATGAGTGAAACCCTTCTGATAATTTCTGCAATCTTTTTTTATTGTCTCAAAAGTTAAGCTTTATCTAATTGTAATTTCAGAACTTGCTTCAATATTTTTGCTTTGGGTCAAAGTCATTACCCTGTCAAAACAATGTTCCAACACTTTCTTGCTTTATATATCTCCCTATGCTGTGCAGTTGCACTAATGAAACCCATAAGATGGCTCCTCTTAATTGATTGCAACAAATACAACACAGAGACCTGTAGTTGTTGATCTGTTATCCAGTGAATTGTGGCAAA
This sequence comes from Vipera berus, assembly GCF_964194415.1. Lineage (NCBI taxonomy): Eukaryota > Metazoa > Chordata > Lepidosauria > Squamata > Viperidae > Vipera > Vipera berus. Next base: position 6,753,467 of record NC_138214.1, on the reverse strand, counting down.
ACTTTCATAGGCCGAAGACTAGTTTGTTGACATATTTGTCATTCCTATACCTTTGCATAACAAAGAACAGTATTATACCTTTACATAATACATCCAACTGACACCTGGATGTATTTCATAAGTGCTAAACTCCAGAATATTTTAACTTTACAATCCAACTAACAGCGAGCCAAAACAGAGAGGAAAAAGAGCTGTGCCAATTATGTCTTGTCAGTTTTACTGGTGTAGGATCCAAATATTTATGAAGGAAATATTCCATCTAATTGGGCTAATAACCAGCATTTGCATTCTCCTGAGCTGTAATTTTTGGAATGCAGTGGAACATGAAGCTTAAGACTCAATATCTTGGCAATGGGTAGATACTTTGTTCCCCTCTCATGTCTTGTATCACACGGATTCAGTTTTCCAAGTTATTTTTTTTAAATAGAACTGGATATAAGTCTGTTCATTTGGGAAGTAAATTTGGTGGCTTGTTGAAAATGCTATATACAGTCTTCTGAGATATTTCAGTGAGAAGAACTAGAATAAATAGATGGAAACTGAAAGGAAAGAAGAATTTGGATGGCTATTCTCCTTTTTTAAAATTTCTGTACTAAGAGAAGCTAGACTAAATGGTTTCAGCAATTCTATACAGCTCTAATAGAATAGTGGGTTGATTCATTTAGTAACTGCTTGAAGTTACAACGGCACTGAAAAAGGGAGTTATGTCCATTTTTCACACTTACAACTGCTGCAGAGTCCCTATGGTAACGTGATCGAAATTTAGACACTCGGCAATTGACTCATATTTATGACGGTTGCAGAGTCCCAGGGTCATGTGATCGCCATTTACAACTGCCTAATGAGCAAAGTCTATGGGGAAGCCAGATTCACTTAACAACTATGGCAAGAAAGGTTTAACATGGGGCAAATTTCACTTAACAACTGTCTTACTTAGCAAGAGAAATTTTGGGGTGGATTGTGGTTGTAAGTCAAGGACTGCCTATATTGTGTTATTCAAGTTTAATCAGATGGAAGAATTTGAAAAGACAAATGATTGGGTAAATCAATTTAAGACAGTTAAGGAAGGAATTAGGGGGAGAGGGAGAGAGAGAGAGAAAAAAAAGAGAGAGGGGGAGAGATGGAAAGAAATTAGAATTCCATAGGCAGGCAACAAGCTTTCTCTCTCCACTACCGCTTTAAGGTATGCCGCAGTTGGCTTTATTGACCCATGAATGGTGGACATTATACTTTGGCTCTTTGTTTTGAAAACTGCGCATAAGAACTTTAGCTTGCATGGCAGTCATGAATCTGAATAAAATAGCTCAGCCAAAGGACACAGAGCTTAATAGTCTGCATGTTAGTTTTGGAAAGCTTTGGGGTAGAACATCAAATAATTGTCCTTCTGTCCCAGAAATATCAACTGCCAAGTGGATATTTCTCATTGCTGTCACAGACGTGTATTAGTATGGGATAGGTTGTGTGTGCTTTAATTGTTTCTTACATGCATATTATCTTAGCTTTCTGGAACTGGAATCGTGGCACACATGGATTGCTCTGCAGCCCAGACATTGATGCCATCGGTTGAAAATAAAATCTGGTGCCACAGCTGTTTCCAGGGAGTATGATAAGAACAGATGCCAGGAGAGCCATAGCTGGGGATGGAAATTCTTTTGTGTAAAATTGTCACAGCTGTGCATCTGCCATCCATAGCTTCTTTCCTTATCTTTACTCTCACTGATGATATGTTACTGAATATCATTTCTCTGGGATAGGAGCCCTGGGAAAAAAAATCTATTGGGCTCAAGTCCTACTTACAGGCTTCAAAGAAGCATTGCAATACCCACTGTAGGAAGCAATTATGGATTTGATGGCTTTTTGATCCGTTTCATCTGGGGGTTATGTCCTCACACATCATGTTTGCTTTCTTGATTCCTATTTGTCTCTTCTGGCCATTCTTCCAAGTTCTACCTTATCTTTGCCTTGAACGTGGCATCTTCTGAGATTTGATACTGCCAAGAATAACCTCTCCACATTTATCGTTCCGATTCTATGAATGGCTTACCTGAGCGATGACAATAAGTGGGATGCAAGAATTGGTCTGCTGTATCAGATAAACTTGACCCCATTCATAGTTCTGATTCTAGTAAATATTGGTTGGAAGCTCAAAAATAGCATATGAAGGACAAATGTTCTTTAGAGATTATATTTTCGTGCTTTTTTCCCCCTGACATTGCTTCTGTTTGTTTGCAACATCATTTCAATCTGTCACAGACCACATCTACTATGCAACAGCATCCTTCAGCTGAACAAGTTCTACCAAATGTAGATAATAAATAGATCCATCTATGGAGAGTCAGCAGCTCAAATATTAAACCATCTGAGAAATTAGGTAAAGGTAAAGGTTCCCCCGCACATGCGTGCTAGTCGGTTCCAACTCTAGGGGCCGGTGCTCATCTCCGTTTCAAAGCCGAAGAGCCAGCACTTGTCCGAGGACATCTTCGTGGTCATGTGGCCAGCATGACTAGATGCCAAAGGCACACAGAATGCTGTTACCTTCCCACCGTAGTGGTCCCTATTTTTCTACTTGCACTTTTACGTGTTTTCGAACTGCTAGGTTGGTAGAAGCTGGGACGAGTAACAGGCGCTCACTCTGTTACGCGGCACTTGGGATTCAACCCGCCAAACTGCCGACCTTCTGATCGACAAGCTCAGCGTCCTAACCCACTGAGCCACCGCGTTGAGAAATTACTGACTCTTAATTTAGAACAGAGGTCCCCAACCTTTTGGGCACCAGGGACTGGTTCCATGGAGAAAGGTTTTTCCACAGACTAGAGCGTGCATGGTTTTGTGTGCTGCCTGCATCCCGTGGATGGGCTTTTGCTTGTTTGTGTGGACTAGTTGCTGGCATGCCGTGGCCTGGTACTGGTCCACAAACTAGGGGTTGAGGATCCCTGATTTAGAAAATAGAATCTGGAAGGAGCTTGGAGGTCTTCTAATCCTAACCATGCTCAAAGTAGTAGACTTTATACCATCCCAGTCAAGTGGTTATCCAGTCTATTTTTGAAAACCTCCAGTAATGGAGACACTCCTGATCCTGTGCCAGAAGATACTTTTTACTTTGTTCAGCCCTCAGGACCAAGAAAGGGCTTTTTGTGACACCAAGGGACTCAACATTTCAGAGTATCTCTACTATTCATAGCAACTTTATTTTAAACTTTCAACATGCTTAGATGTTGGGCTTGCATAAAGAATCCTATTACAGAAGTCAGGATCTTTGGCCAACTCTCAACTTTTCCCAGGTCTAATGTGGTTGGTTTCCCAGGATATTATTTGAACATCCATCACTAAATCTTGTGGCTTTGTGTAGATAACCCTGAAAGCAATCGAGGGACCAACCAACAGCAGCTGCCCATGGATATTAATCTTTTGTTTGCTCCATGTGCAGTCAAATGTTCAGCCACACATTTTTCAAGAAACACTGCAACAATGACGGAAAGTAATTATGCATGAATGAAGGTTGTAATGAACCAAATTTTCTCCCTCCTCACTGTCGCTTCCCTTCCCCCTCGATTTTCTATTGTGCATTCATGCATGGAGGAGACATCCTGGAATGTGGGGTTTTATTTGGGTCTGATGGCGACATTAATATCCCTTGACATCTGATAGATTTTTCATTCTACTGTTCCATTCATTCTGTTGACCACCTTTGTGTGGCCTGACAGGGGTGCACTTATTAAGTTAGGGGTCTCAAAACTTTTTACAACCAGGCAAAACTTTTTTTCTAAAAACTTATAAACAAGTTGGTGAGTACACAAAGTCCAACGTGTCATATTGTAAACTGCATCTGTCTTTCTGAGTTCTTTTTAATTTGTTCTTTCCCTTTTTTCATTGGGAGGAGGAGGAGGAGGAGGAGGAGGAGGAGAGATAGATTCATCTATTCTTACTTTGGAGGATAACAGGATTGAACGATGATAAATAAAAACATTATCCTAGAGTTTATTTTTAATTGACAACCTCTCAAAAATGAGATGAGTGCACATACTCAATTTCTTCCTCTAAATTATAAAACTGTAATGTCATCCTGGCACTCTCCCTCTCTCTTGTAGACTGTTTAATGAAATTATTGTAAAAATAATGTAGCACTACAGTAATTAATTAGCTGCCTTATATATTTCTAGTGAGGGCAGAGTGTCACAGATTCATGGCAATTATAATCAAGTTTTAATTTTCCATTACCACTAATTAATGTTGACTATTCGTGTTTCATTAATGCTGTTTCTGCTGACATCAAGATTTCCGAAAACTCTGGAATGATTTGAAGTTAAACCTCTCCACTCAGGTGAAAATTGCCTTGTAAGCAGCTGATATTTAGAAAATACTCTATCTTTAAAAGAAGGGGTTATGATGAAGATGCCTAGAAAAAAAAGTGAAAAGTCATTGCCCTTTCCTAACAGAACTCCAGAATCATTTGCTACAGTGTCACGTCAACATTCATTTTTATTAATGCCAGGATCTAATCAAAAACATTAGATTTGTTCTATCAAAGCTTATGTTCCAGTAACTTCTTGCATCTTTGGTTTGCCACAAGAGGTTTTTAAATGGAGTTGATATACTGAAACACCATTATTTCTCTATGGATGAACTTTTTGTCTAGTACCTGAAAATGCTGATTAGTAGTGACAAGGACTTCCAGACTTCTGTTTTATGCCCAAATTTTGATTATGAACCAAGATTAGTCGGGAATGTATTTTTCATGGCTAAATAATCCAAACCATTCCCATGGCCAGCCTAGTCAGTTGCTCACGCCTAATATTCTTCTTTTGCTTGTGACGCCACCTCTTTTGACAGAAAGGGCGAAGAAAAATCTACCACTGCCCCCACTTCCTTCACATTCCTGGCGCAGCAGATCATAATTCCTTGCAGGGATTTCAAGGCTAAGTCAGGCTATGTCAGTTGAGAAAGTCCTTGTCGGTGTGCTTGTCAAATGGCTAAAGAGGAGTCGTAAAATACTATTTTTAATTTCCAATTCTGAAAATTACACTTTTAAGTATGGAAAGTCAACAAAAAAAAGGCTGGACTCTTGGAGAATGAGATGTCTCAGTTGAGATGTCCACTTTCTTTCTGCCTCTGGAAATAAAAACAACAACAACCCTGAACATGGAATACTCCTCAGCTCAAGTAGATCCCTCTGAGAAATTCGACTGAGGATCACCAACATTTGGCTATGAGGGGTTTTGTTTTCAGCGGAAGTAAGAACCAAAATCAGTGTGTTAATCTTTTAAAATGTTAGGAGCCAACATCTCTTGGGTTGAGCTGAACTCTTGGTGGCTACACAGACCCATCTATCTCCCTTTATTATCAATAATATCAGAATGTTTGCCATTGCTTTCTATCTGTTTTCTATCTATTTTATCGATCTGTTTTCTCAGCTTCAGGGAACTGAGTTAAATTTCCAGTTCAGCGAATTCCTGGTAGTTCCACCTGTTCCTCCAAACATCAAGCTGTCTGAACATTGCTTAATTTTTTTCTGAGACTAGCCAGGGTCAGCTAGATACTGTACTGCTGTGTCTTTTTTTTTTAAAGACAACCTAAACAGTATGGTCCCAGTCCGTCTGATTGAGTGATCATTTGATTGATTGATGAGAGTTCTATGGCTGCCTAACTTGCAAATTGCAACTCTGCAATTCTCCAGTGATGGAAATTTATTTTTAAGTGCCACATCACTTGCCTATCGCTAGTCTGTTCTTCAGTCTTTCTTTTGGATAGATATAATTCTCTTTTTGTTCCGTATTGCTCTATTTTTAATGTTCCTTTCTTTTTCTTCCTGATTATTGTGCCACCATGCAAGGTAACCCAAATTAAGATGACAAAACACACAAGAAATTAAAAGCAAGTTTGGGTCTCATCTTGTTATATAATGAGTTTCCAATTAAAAATGGAATAAATTCAAGCAAAGAGATGGGAAAGGGATAATGAAGGCTGCCCAGCCTTGTTGTTGAAGAAGATAAGCATCAGAACTTTTAGAAGTATGTGGTCTCCATGGAGACCTTGTATTTCTCTCCAGAAAGTTTGAACATTAAAAAAAACAATAGATCTCTGTGGCTAATAAAGCAATTCCCAGTGCGCTAAACTCCTGTTACAAGGTAGAATTGCCAAAAGAAGGGATTTTAATGGAATACAATAATGCTAAAAATTAAACCTCCAACAGCTGTTCCATGCTTATATTCCTGGGAAACATATTTCACAATCATAATCAATAAAGTTAAGATAAAAATGATTTATGGCAAAGTACTTTTTTGTTCCTATAATGCTATATGCATTGTCAATGTTTTCTTGCCCCTAACACACACAGTTGGGGCTTTTAGGTTCCCCCTCCCCCCCAAAAAATAAAGAGTTTTTTAATGCAATATACGACTCCCAAGTTTTTTTTTCCCCTGTGAGTTTGCATATTGATGATGTTTAAACTGTAGGTTAGAGAGCTAGCAGCTTCCTTGTTCACTTTATTAGCACATCTTCTCTCTCTACCTTTAAGCAACAAATGGCTGATTTCAACTTACATGAGCACAATTATAAGTAGGTTTATTAATTTCACTAGAAATAACACGGGGAGATATTTACAGAAACAACAGGTCACGTGGTGAAGTATTTCAGGCAGTAGAAAGGGGGATGCAATGTGAAAACAAGATAAGCCCTATCATGAGGAAGAATGGAGTAGTCATCCTAAAGAAACCCTTCCTTCCTTCCTTCCTTCCTTCCTTCCTTCCTTCCTTCCTTCCTTCCTTCCTTCCCTCCTTCCTTCCTTCCTTCCTTCCATCCTTCCATCCATCCATACATCCATCCATGACATAGTCTAACCTATTTTTCACTTTTGGCAACGCAGGGTATGGAGTGCCTACTGTAATAGAGAGAGGTACATGCTCGCTGTTGTATGTTGGGGAACCTTAAGGAACCTTACCTTAAATTGGGCCACTACAAACCATCTGCTTGATGGTCCAGTTCTGACGTTGAGGATTGAGCCTCCCATCAGCTTCAGTTAGAACGGACAGCAGTCAAAAGAATAGGGGATAACAGTTTGATGGCAGTGAGTTGCTGATCAGCTGGACAATGATGGAAACAGTTATGGAACTGCTGCTGTAGTCCATTGTACATGTATGTGGGCAGGCGTGCACTTCTACTTCTACTTAGCATAAGTGTCTGCTGTTCAAGAATTTTAACTACTGTGTTCCCGAGGGGACATACCTTTCCTACAGGCAAAAATATCTCTTAGATTTCTAGATTAATGCAAGAGATAGGGGAATTTTCTCTCCTGAGGCCAAGTTGGATATTGTTTTGCTAATGAATGTCTGTCTTGATATTTTCCAGAACATTGCTCACTTGAATGCTGAGTTGAAGCTTTTCTCTTTCTTTCTACAATAGGAAATATTACCCTTTTCCCTCTCTCTCTCTCTCTCTCTCTCTCTCTCTCTCTCTCTCTCTCTCTCTCTCTCTCTCTCTCTCTCTCTCTCTCTCTCTCTCTTAGTTTCTTTTTAAAAACCTTGGAACACTTATGCACTTGTGGCATCTTCTGTTATTCAGAGAAAGACCTACACAGAGCTTAATTGCTTAAATGTTTTGCTCACAGCTCTCTAGTTGTTGGCCAAATGTCTGTTGCTTTCCTGTGAGTGATGTTACCAGTGCTTGCAATTAAACATCTTTACAAGCACACATAAGAACAAAGGCTCTGAGGGGGACAATTTTCTATCATTTTGCCTCTGGCTCTTCAGTGAACAGAAGAAGAAGCTTGAGGGATCAAACCAAAGACTTATCTAATCTATTTCACAGGATGATCTGCTAGATGCTTCTGGGATATCCACAAGCAGGAAATGACATTAGACACTTCCTCCTATTATTTCCCAGCAACTAGCATTGATTCTGAACCATATAGCCACTATGACCTGCTGCTCCACGTCAACTGGAGCATTTTGCAGTGTGAGTTTCAGACCTGCTGCAATCTTAAACCCCCAAATAGAAATGATCCTTGGTTAGAAGTCAAGTGCACAGCATAGCCAGAACTGAGAATCGTGAGCCAAAATCCCCAAGTTCAACTTTTCCCTCCCTTAACTGCCTCTTATTGCAGACACACAGACACACAGACACACACACACACACATGACCGATCAGGTTCAAGCAAGATGTTTTCAGAATGGTCACTTCAAGTGGAAGTTGGTATGCAGCTGCACTCTTCTCCCAGCTGGGTGACCTTGAAGCAGCATTTTAGGGAGATACAGTAGTTACTTTCATTTTCCCCCGGCCGACAGTGGGAGAACATGATCTTTTGAATTATTTTCTCTTGCTTTCACTCCCCATTCTTTCCCTATCTGCTCCTAACTCTCTGTTGCAAGTTAATCATGTTTATAAAACCTCTGTAATTTGGTATGAATTCACAAATCTTCAGGCATTGATAGATTTGTGTCATATCAGAAGAAACTGGGTCATGGAAATGCTGGAACCTAAGGTCTTCAGTCCACATTCTGGACTGAAGTCCACATTTGGACTTCCCAGCAATGATTACTGCAGCTTTTGTTTCCCTTAAAAGCATCAGAAAAATGTTAAAGAGTGTAATTCCTGTAACAACATATCACTAATTCCTCACATTGTATGGAAATGGTCTTCTCCTATACAAATTTGCACACCTTTGATCCTATGCTGGCTGGGAATTCTGGGACTTGCAATCGTAATGCATGTTTGGAATAGTTGCCACAGTAAACTTTGGAAAGTGTCGGTCTTCCTGTTCACATAGGGAACTGTTGGCTTTCCCCTTTTACCCATATGAGCTAGTGCTTCCCAGAATGCAATCAGAATTATTGCATCTGTACAGAGGAAGCAAGCTACAGGACTTGTCATTCAGTGAGAAGACAGACATGAAGATATGTCTGCCGGTCTGTGCCACAAACATAGCTGCAACTGTAACTACAGTATAGATATGTAAAAGCTGCACACATGATTTCCTAAATAGCAGCTAATTGGGAAGAAGCACAGATTTATGACAAAGATTTGCATTCTTCGCATTTAAAAACATGCAAATCTATTTTTGTTTATGATTAATGACCTAGAAGCCTCAGTACCACACATTAATTAACAGATTACGCAGTTTGGCTGAGGATCCAATTTATCTATAACTATCAAAGGCTCTGTTTGCAAATAAATATCAGAAGGGCTGTGGTGGTGTCCTGCCCATCCCCTGTGCACTAAAGTGTTCATAATCTCCGTAACATTTGGCAACGAATTTATCACTTTGTTCATCTTGAAAGTCTGCAATGGAGGACATTCTTCTCTTGCCTTTTTTCTCACTTTGATTTCTACCAAGCAACACCAAACTTAAGGCTGGCAATTCACTGCCTGGTTGAGCTGGGCTGTCAATCACTAGCCACCTTTTTATTTAATTTACTGCGATCAGTTTGTGAAGCAGCTGGAACTACAATTTCTCTTCTCCCCCCAAAAGGCCCCCATGCATATATCTAATACAACAAATTATGGCACAGTAGGGGGCTAATGAAACTATCTGCCAGAGGACTAAATAATTGAAGGGGCAGAGTTCTGGAAATTAGACTGAAGACAGACACCATGTCCTAAATTTTAGCTTGTTAAGAGGTGGGGGTCTTGTGTGGTGCTTTCCCCAAAATTCTGAAACCATGACTGGAGTTGCTACGCTACATTCCCATTGTTGTCCTTGACATGAATTAGCTGGTGGTATTTTGAAATGCACATGATAGATTACAGTCTCTCTTTGCTCATTATATTAATAGAGATGTAAGTGCTAATTCCATTTCAATGTTCATTCAGACAGCAGTGATCATCACTCAGTTCACCTTGGAATAAAGCTTGACAACACACAGCTAGATGAGGAACAGGAGAATAGTTCGTGTAGGCCGATTCTAACAAGTAGAACTGTCTGCTTTTAAAGCAGAGCTGCATGTTTCCAAATCAGACGTTGGCCTCCATTAAGAAGGACATTTTTAACTCTTCTACAATATAGAAGGACATGAGGCGATCTGTATTTAAGTATTAGGAATATGACCTCTTTTACTGCAGAACTACCTTTCAGTGACTGGATTTGATTGGGGTTTCCAAATAAACCTAAAATCCTTTTAAGCTCTTGATACATTAAGAAGCACATCCATATAATTTATTTGGCCAACATATGGAAGAGTTTTCCATTATTGCCTTCCTTGTTCTTTGACTTCCCAGTCTAGCCTCTAAATTTATTTAATTATATTTAGGCCCTCAATTCAGTCTTGAAAAAAGTCAGTAAAAGTAATTTGTTACTGCCTCCTTCCCAGGGCTAAGAGAATATGAGTGGCCCCATATCACCCAAGCTGGCCTTCATGACTAAGGCAGAACATTCTTCCAGTCTGTAACTTTGTGTCTTTAACTGGGTCTTTCAGCCAAAGAACAGAAATAAGCATTTTTTTTTCTCCCATTCCTTAATTCCTTTATCATATTGTGGCTTCTTCTTCCTTGCACTCTTGTTCTGGAGAAGAGTTGTTGTTGTTGTTTTAAATGAATCACTGAAATCAGTCCATAATTGAAACATATCCAGCAAGCATCATGTCTCAGTAATTTCTAACATTCAGAACTATTGATACATATGTAGATTTCATGTAACACATGAAAAAAAGTTGCCTGAATATGATTGAATCAATATTCATTTTTGTTTAGCATTTTGGTAAATCAGCATATCTGCAGTTCTGAATGCTGGCAGATTTTGATGCAAAATGTCATCATATGTCAAATCAGATGATGAACTCTCCATTTTGATATATGTGAAACATAAACTAGTTACAATATACTGAGCAATTGTGCGGAGAAAACTCGTTACAAAATTCAGTTATAGACACAACATCCATATATTTCTCTTATATATCTACTAAAAACTTAATCCCTGTCTGACTCGGCCAAACAGCAAAACAACAGCTGGCTTAAGGTAAATTAACACATTCAGAAAAACTCTCACATTTTAATATTTTGTTAGGTCTGGAATTTGGGTTGGTTGGTAGAGTGTGCATAGGCTGATTGGAAACCCTTCATAGGTGGTATCAGTTCAAAAGTAATCTACTGAAGAAAAGTAGATTTGGAAAGAATGAGAAAATAAAAACAAGAAGTGAATACTTTACAATATTAAATAAAAAATAAGAAGTGAATACTTTGCAATATTTTTCAGACAGGCCCAAACAACCTACAGCTTCTTCCAATTGAAAGAGCTGATTTGATTCTTGATCTTCTTTTCTTTTGTGGTTCTCTGTTCTTCTCTCATTCCCCCCCCCCCCTGAGCTAAAATTCATGTTTCCAGACTTCTAATCCTGCAGTTAAATCCTGAGTTTCTGAATGCAGGTCTTTCTTTCGATGGAATTATCTGTAACTGGTTTAGTTTGAATCCCTGCCGAGTGGTTATCTGTGGCTCACATTAAACACAGCCAGAGGTGCTAGAGACCTTGAGTTTAATAACAGACAATTGTCTAGATTTTAGCTAATAGTCCCTCTCCCTGGATCAAATGGAGAGAAGTTATGCTTTTCCTATTTGCACTGCTATTTATTTCTTCCCTCGTAAGATAGGAGCCTTGGTTATTCCAGGCGAGTGGGGAAAAAAATCTGCAATATGTGCTCACCCTCTGTCTATTACAATGTTTTATGAAATCTCACAGCACTCAAGACACTTCAGTTGAGTTACTGACACAGGGCTTAGCTGGCCCTGGTGAATCAACAAAACATATCAACAGCAAACACTTGATGGTTCCTAGGCACCTGAGACCAAGAACTGGTTTGCCAGTTTGTGAGCTATCACAATTCAGAACAAATGGCTCTCATGGACATCTCACAGAGGACAGGGAAATTGGGATCTGTGAAGCCATAGAATCTTGTTTTGCCTTTGTTGCAGCTGGGGATTTGTACTCCATACCTGATCAGTTTTGAATTCCAAATATAAAGTCTAAAAATAATAATAATCCAGGAAGCAATTGCCTTCCACGGAACCTGCATTGATGGTCTTAGAATATACGGGAAAGGAGGGGGGAAAAAGAGATTGGGTGAAATGCTTTATGGACTGGCACATGCCCCTTAATAGTGTGGCAGAACTAGCCAATTCATTAATAGGAAACAAAGTTGATAGCATAATTTGGGCAAGTAAGACAAGTCGCTATCCTAAGTGCTTCAGAATAAATTCTACCACTGGATAATATAGTAAGAGAAATTAAACTTTTGCTAGCAGAAGAATTACTAGGCAGAAGTGAAAGATACACTGAGAGAAAGCGGTATTGATCAAATGTAGTGATTAATTGCTCAGTTTTTCTCATTGGATAGAAGCTGGACACGATTTATATTCTCAAGCTAGAAATTACAACATATGCAACAATCCATTTACAAAGTAGGGTGAAGACTGTACTAAGTGTTCTGCCAATCACCCATAACCCCTAGTACCATTAACATCAAATGAATTTTACCTTGGATTCTATCTAAGTATTCACAGTTTAAACCATTTCATTATGCCAAAGATGAGTAAGACAGAAGCCAATACTATGCATCAGGTGAAGGGGGTTACATATGTCTTATTGGTTTATTGATTACGGCATTCACGGCAGGTCTAATGCCAAAACTTGGTATATCAGAGAGGCAAGAGTAAAATGAACTTACTGTCAGCCCATGAACCCATTCCTTCATTACAAGCTCTGTGCTTGTAATGTAAGTGCCAGAACAGCCGTCAAAGTGGATGTGGTTATCTGTGCACCTAATGCAGTACTTTAACATTTCAAAGAGACACTTTGCAAAACCACTGTATTATTGATAAAGGAGAATATTTGCACCTCAGGGTTGACCTGTGGAATGCTTGGTACTTTCTGAGCTTGGTTGTTTTCTTGCAGACCTGTCATTACCCAACTAGGTTAACGTCCTCAGTGATAATGATCATCATGAGCACATATGATGTTACCTAGTTTGGGTCATGAAACATCTGCAAGAAAACAACCAAGCTCAGAGAGCACCAAGGACCCTCGCTATATTATTGTGATGGAATGTGCACCTATGGGAGCAGATGGGGCAGGTTTGGCAAAAAAAGACCCCAGACCCATGCAGTCTTGAGCTGAATGGAGAAGCAGGGAAGACATTACGGGTAAGGACATCCTAGAATTTCTCAGGATATCCCAGGGGTAGGAAAACTCGGCTCTTTTATGACTCATGGACTTCAACTCCCAGAATTCCTGAGTCAGCTGACTCAGGAATTCTGGGAGTTGAAGTCCATGAGTCATAAAAGAGCCGAGGTTGCCTACCCCTGGGATATACTGTATCTAGGAGGTTAGAAATTAGCTTGACAAAATTCTGTCTATTACAGAGGTCCCTAACCTTTCGGGCACCAGGGACCAGTTACATGGAGAGAGGGTTTTTTCCACAGACCAGAGGGTGCATGTTTTTATGTGGTGCCTGCATCTTGTGGATGGTGCTTTCCTTGTTCATGTGAACCAATTGCTGGCATGCCATGGACCGGTACTAGTCCACGGACTGGGGGGTTGGGGACCCTTGCCCTATCAAGTGTAAGTAGATAAAGAACTGAACTTGATTGGATCTCTCTCTCTCTTCTCTGGGCCTGACAATTACATACAAATTTGAGCCATGGAATCCCAAGTATTTGTTTTATGCATGGACCTCCTAGATTTTGAGTTTGGAAAATTTGGGGGGAAAGGATAAGTATCAGATTTCAACTGGTCTTGTGTTCCAATACTTGTGCAGCTGTGAATATTTGCAACTAGAACTCCGAGTCTGTCTGCATGGCTTTGACAACATTTCCTGGGCCTCATCATTCTGTGAAACTTTTTTTTTTATCACAACTGCCAGCAATAAAAACATTATACCAAGACTTTCCCACAAGGGTAAGTTGAATAAAAATTCTCAGACGCCTATAAATCTATTTAAAGGAGTTAACTTAATCACTCGGATGCCTGTCAAACCACAAGGAAAAGTGATGAGTAAACCAGTAATTCCGTGAAATATGGACTTTTACTTATCTGATTTGACCTTTCCCCCTGCTCTTTAACCTTTCTTATCCTTCAACTCTCTGAACAGGTCTGCACAAAGGCTAATGTGTTGCAAGCAGCTACTTGGCAATCTGGTACTGTTGTTTGCAAAGTAGAAGAGTTGGCGTGTTTCAATTAGTTGTCTTCTGGGAAGAAGGCAAGTTGCGTGCATTGATGTGTACCTCAGCATCTTGTGCTTCCTATGGAGTTTTAAAATTGCCACTCCACTAATACTGGAAGAAACTGCTATTGTTTTGTGACTAGAAGATTGGCAGATTTGTAGGTAGAGTCAGTGGCCAATTAAAGAAGCCATGGGTAGAATCTAAATTAGGATGATTCTCTCTCTCTCTCTCTCTCTCTCTCTCTCTCTCTCTCTCTCTCTCTCTCTCTCTCTCTCTCTCTCTCTCTCTCTCTCTCTCTCTCTCTCTCTCTCTCTCTTTGGCTGGAGACAATATTTCTTTTGGATCTGTGACTGATTGCACAGTCTGTTCTCCCTTCCCTGATTTTGAAGTCTATAAGCAACTGGCATAACAGTTACTGTTTGTGTTGGGGCAGACCCTGTGGAATAAGATAGGTTTGGCTGAAGTTCCTTGTCTTCATTATTTCAGATATATTGTGCAAAGGAAAGAACAGTGTCTTGCAAATATCTACTAACTGACCATAACAACGTACTAATATTGTATCATTTGGTAGACCAGACCAGAAAATCAACTCCACAGGAAGGCTATACAGTTAGTCCTTGACTTACAACAATGCATTTAAGAAACATTCAGAGTTACAACGGCACTGCGAAAAAGCGACTTGTGACCATTTCTCATACTTACGAGCATGGCAGCATCCCCATGGTCACGTGATCAAAATCCAGACCCTTGGCAAACTGACTCCTATCGAGGACGGTCGCAGTGTCCCAGGGTTACTGTGATCCCCTTTAACGACCTTCTGACAAGCAAAGTCAAATGGGGGGGGGAAGCCAAATTCAATTCACAACCGTCTGACTAAGTTAACAAGGGCAGTGATTCAATTAACAACTGTGGCGAGCAAAGTTGTAAAATGGGACAAAACTCACACTTGAGAAAATGTCTTACTTAGCAACAGAAATTTTGGACCCAATTGTGGTCATGGAATTACTGGTTTACTCATCGCTACCTTTTTGAGATTGACTGAAATAACAGAACCTTGATCGTATTCTCTTCCCATTTCTTATACTCCAGTGGAAGAGAGGGGCAGCTGGCTGAGATGCTTCTAAAGATTATGTTATGGCTCTGCCCTTAAAATATACGTGTGTATTTCAGTTGCCTTTGCCTGGGTCATAGTTCTTGCATGTTTCCATTAAGGTCATGTCCTTTACTCTCTACACGTTGTCTGGCCTTAATTATACCTCCTGCAAATATTATAACATATTTATCTTTTTGGTTAGCTCTGAAAATTGTTCTGAAACTGCAGAATGTGTTCCAAAACGTGGTGGTTCTTGCTTGTTGGCACTTCTATACCTCTTCTTGGCTGCTATAGTTATCAATTTTGGGTTGTTGTTTTTTTCCCCCTCTGAAGGCTAAATCAGCTCATCCCTGATAGCTCCTATGTACGTGTATGCATCTACAAACACACATACACAAATATAAATAGAGAGAGAGATGTGCAGATAGATGTACGGTATGCATACAGAGAGAGCGAGAGAGTGCAGAGATGGATGGATGGATGGATGGATGGATGGATGGATGGATGAATGGATGGACACAGAATTGCTCTTAATTGGGCTGGACTAGGATAGAAAAGAGGCTCAGGTTAAAATGTCTATTGAACCCCAGAAATTCTCACAAGGCTGATGCTGTGTGGAGATATTGGGGTGCCACTTCCTGAATCCCTAGAGGAAAGGAGAATAGGAATCTAAAAAAGTAAAACAAGCAGCAGAAGACAGGATGTATTCAATGCCTTAATTTGCCCTGAAATGTGTGCAGATTTCAGTAAAATGTCCCTTTAGGCCAAATGACAAAATGCTCTGCAGCAGTTAAAAGGCTGCAGATATTTTCACCAATACAAATTATTTTGATGAATCTCGTTTATCGCTGCTCTTCACCTCGGCAGCCAGTGCAGAAGGGACGCTGCGCGGCATGTTCAGAAGCTGCCAATCAACACCTGCGGTGCTACCCCTTGCAAACAATAAATGACCAAGTGAATTTTACTTACCATAAATAACAAATGCTTTTGGCATCTCGTGGAGGCCTGCGGAGACAGTTGGTTTCTAAACGCATTGCACATTTTTAATGTTGCCTCCCACGAAAGGAAACCTCTATCCTAAATGTCTATCGAAATGATTTAGCCCAATAAACCTATTTTTTTTTCCTGAGGTGACTCTTATCGAGTTAAAGAAAAGCGCAGTTGTCGCTTGGTTAAACTGCAGTTGGAATGGATGGCAACAGAGAGCATTTATCAATGTTTTAAGGCTATCTAAACCACCCACCCAGATGGATGCTAATTTTCTCTGCCAAAAAAAAGGCACTAGAAATAGATTCATTTTCAATCAGTCTTGATATAGGAAATAGATTGTGATGATGAATACACACACACACACACACATACACACACACACACACACACACACACTTCCTCATACATATATTGAAGATTGTTTAGGTCACCATTTTTTCATCAGTAACAGAGGTATTTGTAGGCTTGTGTATAGAGAGTTGGAGTTCTGTATGTAAAACAGAAAAATGATTCATTTAGGAACTGACATTACGTTCTCTTTGTTTGTCACCTAATTGCAAAACCTTTTCAGAAAACCGTTTTCCTTCTCCCAGGTGCAGTTGTTTTGACAACCGCTCGCAATTTCATGTTGCAGATTAGATCAATTCTTTCTTTCTCTGGGATGAATCATTGTATTTAAACGTATTTGGTCATTTTTGCTATTTGTATTATTATTTGCTCTGGGAAGTTTGGTTTTGAAGCCAATTTTAAGTTTGGTTTTCCTTTAAGTGGTGGCATCAGAACTTTGACCAAAGGGCAACTCATGAGCTGAATGAACAAACTCATTCATAAATAGATAAAAATGCAGGGTTCATTTTAAAAAGAAATTGAGAATGAGTTGCATGTAGAATTTTTATAATACACAAATATACATGTACATATACATACACACACACACACATAATGCTTCATTAGAGGAAGCTGAAAGGAAGGTTCTTGTCAAAACTAACATTATATATTTTCAAAAAAATATTGTGTTTTGCCATTTCTTATTTCAGTCATTAATTAAAACATTTTGCTCATTTGTCATTTGGATTTTTGTTCATTTCACCTGCATTTTCTGCTCCCCTTCAGGCTTTAATGAATAGGCTAGGGGAAAAAATAACTTCGTGAGGTTTTGTTCTGTTTAGAATTTTCTTTCCTTGTTTTAGTGCAAAGAAATAACGCAAGTGAAAAGGCACTGAAGACAGTTTTTGCAATGTCAAAAACTTTCTTGGAAGAAAATAATTGCCACTCAGAGTAAAACTGTAGGTCCCACAGCATTAGTAATTCACCCTCTTACAAGCTAAATAGCTTTATGTCCATGGTACATATTGTAACTACTATCCTTTTTTAAATGTACTCGTTCTATATATATATATATATATATATATATATATATATATATATATATATATATATATATATATATATATATATATATATATATATATATATATATATATATAAACAACCTTGAATTTATTTAGGCAAGAACAGAAAATTGTATGGCTCTGTGCATGTGAATTCAGTGAATTCACTGAATACTCATTGCCAGTAGCTATGAATGTAGAATAAGTTTACATTAAATTTAGTGGTTGTAAGACTGTAACAGAGTGAGCGCCTGTTACTCGTCCCAGCTTCTGCCAACCTAGCAGTTCGAAAGCACGTAAAAATGGAAGTAGAAAAATAGGGACCACTATGGTGGGAAGGTAACAGCGTTCCGTGCACCTTTGGCGTCTAGTCATGCCGGCCACATGACCACGGAGACATCCTCGGACAAGCGCTGGTTCTTTGGCTTTGAAATGGAGATGAGCACCGGCCCCTAGAGTCGGAAACGACTAGCACGTGTGTGCGGGGGGAAACTTTACCTTTACCTTTAAGACTATCGGAGAAG
Organism: Vipera berus; assembly: GCF_964194415.1. Lineage (NCBI taxonomy): Eukaryota > Metazoa > Chordata > Lepidosauria > Squamata > Viperidae > Vipera > Vipera berus. The sequence goes on along the minus strand of NC_138214.1, from coordinate 6,735,326 downwards.
ACAAACAAAGCAGAGGGATAGAGTCAAGAGAGGAATCAGCATGGAGTTGTTAAATTCCGACAAGCAAACCAAGTTCAGCTCCCTCTTGGATTCCATTAACTCTTATCTGGCCCCAATTTAGTGCTGACCGTTAGTTGTCCAGATTCTTGTGCATAGATGTGAGCAATAAATCAGCTTCACTGGAATTTAATGTGTGGTCCAAATTCTCCTTGCTTGACAAAGAATGGGTAAACTGGGATAATGGGAGTGTGTGTGTGTTAATGAATGGTGTGTTGTGTTCTGAATTTTCAGTTTGTTCACCTCCTTGCACATATATCCTCAACATAATTCATAAGAGCTACATGCTGCCCTCAACCAAAAAGTGTAGGATAGTCACAGAATCAAAACTTCTGGTTGAATGGGGATATTTTGAATTTTGAAAGAAGGCTAGGACTGTCTTATAGGCAAAAGCTTCTGTGAAAGATAATCTGTCAGCTTCACACAGGAATCAGTACAAAACGTAAGAATTTGGTTACAAATATCTACAACTGAAGTGGAAAAGTGGCATAAAAACAGCCTCAACGGTGCTTTAATAGATATAATCTCCTTCCTTGGGTCACATCAATCTCTTTTTTTTAGACAAAGTGAGAAAAACAGGGTGCCATTCTCATTCTTAGTTTGTAATCTTTGGCTTTAATGTGTTCATCACCCTGAGCATCATCTCTTTGTCTTTAGCATTAGTATGCTAAAAGTTGAGAACAGGATGTGTTCCATGTGTTACTGCAGTGCTTTCAGAATTTATAGCCCACTTCAGCAATGAAAAAGATTTGCCTGAGGAATCTTAAGTAGTAAGTTAAGTTTCATGGCCTTTAGCTCATCTTCTGATGTACATGGATTTCAGATTCTGTAAAACAAATCTATATCTGTCTGTCTGTCTGTCTGTCTGTCTGTCTGTCTGTCTGTCTGTCTGTCTGTCTGTCTATCTATCTATCCATCTATCTATCTATCGTCTGCCTGCCTGTCTGCCTATCTATCTATCATCTATCTATCTATCTGTCTGTCTGTCTGTCTGCCTGCCTGCCTGCCTGCCTGCCTGCCTGCCTACCTACCTACCTACCTACCTACCTACCTACCTACCTACCTACCTACCTACCTACCTATCTATCTATCTATCTATCTATCTATCTATCTATCTATCTATCTATCTATCTATCTATCTATCTATCTATCTATCTATCTATCTATCTATCATCTGTCTGTCTGTCTGCCTGCCTCTATCTATCTATCTATCTATCTATCTATCTATCTATCTATCTATCTATCTATCTATCTATCTATCTATCTATCTATCTATCTATCTATCTATCTACCGTATCTATCTAATCATCTGTCTGTTTTTCTGTCTAGCAACATCCAGCTATCTATCATCCAGCAATCTATCTTCTGGCTATCTAGCTATCTGTCAACTTTCTATAAAACATCTGCAAGAAAACAACCAAGCTCAGAGAACACCAAGGAACCCACATCTATCATTTCTGTCTGTCTGTCTATTGTGTTGAAATCAGCTGAGATCCAGCTTGAATTTGCAATTTGACAAGTCAATCCACTTTGATTCAGGTTTGTAATTCTGTCTGAAGTGATTTAATCTTAATTTACAGTTCAAGCTTCAGATTGGATTGAATGCTCAGAAATTTATCAAACTGTCATACCAGTATAATATAGTTTGAAGAGTCTGCTCAAAGATTTTACCCAAAGGGGTAGATTTGACTAATCTGGTTAACTTAATTGTGTGTGAATATGCTGTGTAAGTGTGTGTTTGGGAAGTCTTTCTCTCTCTCTCTCTCTCTCTCTTTCTTCCTCCTTCCCTTCCTCCCTCTGTTCCTCCCTCCCTCCCTCCCTCCCTTTTTCAGGATTTAAGGCTTATTTGAAATCACCATCTTCAAAAAAATAAATAAATAAAAACCAGAATATTTTAATGAGAGCTTCTATAGCTACAGATTAGCAACTTTGAGGGAGTACGTCTTCCTGATTACTGTCTACTTATCCCATCAAGTCAGGCAATCTCAGGCACAAAGAATCGGGACCATACCTTAAGTTGCAGTTCAAAAGATTTATTGCTCAAACCTATGTATAAGAATCTGCTCAACTAAAGTTCAATACGAATTAGCACCAGATAAGGGTCAATGGAATTGAAAGGGTTGGGCTTTTACCGTTTGTCGGAATGTAATGATTCTAGACTGATGACATAATAATAATAATAATAATAATAATAATAATAATAATAATAATAATAATAATAATAATAATAATAATAATAATAATAATAATAATAATAATGTGGCAAGAAGGTGACAAGCAATAGGGAGAAAGCAGAACTATTTAATTCGTTTTTTTGCATCTGTCTTTACACAAAGGGAAAAAACAGTCCAACCTACCCAAACCAGTGCCATAAAAAACAGAATAGAAACGCAAGTTAAGATAGGCAAGAAAATGGTAAGTGAGCACCTGTCCAGCCTAGACGAGTTCAAATCACCAGGACCAGATGGATTACACCCCAAAGTTCTCAAGGAACTGGCAGACGTGATCTCAGAACCACTGTTGTTATAGTATAAAAGCTACTGTCCTCATTGATCAAGGCATGACTTCCTAAACATGTTAAGGAGAGCTGTGTAAAAGTGCTTTCCATGGTTTGTCTATTTCTGAAGCAAAGAAACAAACACAAGCAAGCAAAGGAAAGCTATTGCATGGCTTCACTTCGTGTTACTTCTGGTAGCTGATGGGAAGCACCAGCCAAAATTTCTGCACCTGGGAGTGCCTGAAGACAAGCCTTTGCCAACTACAGGATGTGCCAGCTAAGGCCTGAGAGGCAATCACAGCAATGCGTTTGATGAAACGAACCATTCTACAGATGCATCTGTCATGCGAAGCATCCCTTTGAGTTAAGGAAGACTTACTTTTCAAAGCAGCAGATAAACTGAACTTAAAAGGTTTACTCGGACAAAAGAAAATCTTAATCTCCCTGTGAAAATGTTAAAGCGCGCAGTTATTTGAATTGTTTTTTTTTAAAAAAGAATGCCTCAGAAAGCACAAATTGCCTAGAAGACTGAAGCAGAAGAAAACAGCAAGAGAAATAAATTAGCAGACCAAGAACTTAATTTTAGGAAGTGCATTAAGCTCGCAAAAAATATAACATTCCTCCATTGCTCTGCAAGACAGATTTAAAAATAAGGACTTATTTGTTTGTTTTAAGATACCTCTCCCCTTTTATCTTGTTGTTTCGGAACTTGACACTGAAAATAAAGATGCAAAGCATGCAAAAAAAAAAGCAAGGGTTTAACCCAATTGGGCTATTTAGGGACATGTACAAAAAGTTAAGAACAGATGGACTATAATTGCCAAGAGACTGCAATCGTTTCCTTGGTATTCATGAAAGAAGTTGAAGGTCACCTCCTTAAGAACACAAGAGAGAGAGAAAGAAATCTCCCACCTACACAGATATGCTACACGCATACGCACACAAACACACACTGTTTTTTGGTTGGTTGGTTGCTTGGTTGGTTTTCTTAGTTCAAGAGGGATGGAATGGCAGAACTTGTCGACTCCATCAAATCCTGCACAATAGCATTATAATATAACCTATTACAAGTCCACCGTATCGGATGAGTAGAATTGTCATATTATTTGGAAGAAGAGCATTGATGGGATCGTTTATTGCCATCTTTTCTTCTTCATATTTTTTTCCCAAGAGGACTTGTGGCCTCAATGAATATTATTAGTGGGCTGGCTCCACCCTAATGGAAAAGGACAGCTCTGCTGAGGAAAGTGTGATTATGTGGACACACAAGAGATTTCAGATGTGAAAGGTGAGCACAAGGTAGGAGAATAAATGAACTGAAAAGTAACCACATTTGCTAATGCAGTTCGTGGAGCTTACATCTTCCAAGTCCAGAGATGGGGAGAGACAAATGAATACCATTGGATCTGATGTGTGCAGAATATAAAGATCATGAAAAGTAGAAGGATTCCTCACTTTTGGTG